>NC_063334.1:50297551-50378794 GCF_021869965.1 Rhincodon typus
CCTTTACTGGCTCCATCCCCGCCTCTTTGACCTGTCTGTCTCCTCTCTACCTATCTTCTCCTCTATCCATCTTCTATCTGCCTCCCCCTCTCTCCCTATTTATTTCAGAACCCCCTTCCCCTCACCCATTTCTGAAGAAGGGTCTAGGCCCGAAACGTCAGCCTTCCTGCTCCTCTAATGCTACTTGGCCTGCTGTGTTCATCCAGCTCTACACCTTGTTAAATCAAAATGAGGTACTGCTTTAGTATTGCACTGAACTGTTGACTTAAATTATGTGAGCATGTCACGAAGTGAACCAAGCCACCTACAATCCTCTGACTCAGATACAATGATTTGATCAACTGCACAGGGTTCCAACCCCTTCGCATTCCAGATTAGGTTTTTACCAGACCTGACTGACGTGTGACTCCAGACTCTCAGCAAAGTGTTGAGTCTTAACTGCTCCTCGGGAATTTTAGGTATGGTAATAAATGCTGACCTAGACACTGATGTCTCCATCCAATGACAAAAAAATTAAAAATTCTGCTTTTCTGGTGATGGTGCTGGCAATACGGCCAACAAAAATCAAATAGAAATCAATAACTTTCTACATTCAGAGAGCAGCACCAATTTGTTAATGGAGGACAGAACCACAAACTGGGAAGGATGAGAGAAAACAACACAAACTGGGGTCAGAGGGAAGGATGGGGGAAAAACACATCTGCATGTCCGTGGAGCAGATAATGTTTATCATTGTTTGAGCAGCTATGACTGAAACTATAGCCAGTGGTAGCACTGAAATCATTAAAGATGACTGTAATCTCAACTCAAATCTTGTTTCTCACTACCCACTTCTACTCATCCAAACCTTCTCTCATTTATTATCTGTAGCATAAAACTCTTGCTTTCCCTCTGGTGTGCAGCATCTAATGAGCTGGATGCTAAGCTACAAAATGTAATTAAAAGTCGCGTGCACTCTTCCCACCTCCCTCCTAAATCACTGGCTCATTGGCTGTGTAGTAGATATTTTCGAATCAACCTGTTCAGAGATGCTATTAAAAAACTCTGGAGCAGGTAGGATTTGAACCCAGGCCTCTTGGCTCAGAGGTAGGGACATTATCAAAGTGCTGCAAGAGCCCCTTACCTGTACAGTACCAGAGGAGAGGGAATAACGATCATCTGAAATATATTCTTGTGAAATTAGTTGTGCAACTGCATCGTGCTGAAAATGCTAAGTAACAAACTGATGTTACAATTTCTTTCTGTGGAAAGTTCAATCTTTTAGTAGCCGAGTTACATTGTCCACAAATTGAGTTGTCAGTACTAAGGAATTGACAATGATATGTAGAAATAAACAACAATGCTGTGAGGATAGTGAAGCCACTGTTCTGTGGTAAAAACGACAAATTCTTGGCAGACAAAGGCTATGCATATTCTTGTAAATCAAATGTGATGCAATTAATTACAGTGATCTTTTTTTCATTTTTGGCTTGAGTTAACGCAAGTTGTATTGCTCTAAGCCTAATTTCAGTTGAGAAGTTATCTTCAACTTTTTTGTGCCCTCCAATTTTATAAGGGCCCTAGAATGGCTGTTGGATTTCCTGCTGATAAAGGCCTATCTTAGAACTAATATATTCCTGATATATGTTGGATATTATATTGCTTTATAATTATTTTATTGAATGAGTTCAAATGGAAAAGATATTTACAGTATTTCAGTTCCAGTGGTGATGTTTTTCATGGTTTTCTGAATATTGGTTGGGAAGTGAATGCAGCAGCTTTTGCATCAGTTTGCCTGTCTGTTGTGTATTGCTCACAGTAAGTCTAACATTCTAACAATTGCATTATTGAACTACATTCATTTCAACCTTCCCAACGGTTAGGACAATATAACAAAACATACAGTTCTTGTAATATACTAGATTGCCTCCCTAGTTTATTAAAAAAACTATAGATTAAAATGTAAAATGGTGTGTGTGTATGTAAGCCCACATTAACAATACCTAAAAATTTAACAGTTTGGGTTGCATACTTTTTTTTTGCTGTGATCACAGCCAAGACATATATGACCTTTATTTTCAGAGTGATGGAAGAGTTACTGGACTGGAAATGTTAACTCTGCTTTCTTTCCACAGATGCTGCCAGACCTGCTGAGTTTCTAGAGCAATTTGTGTTTTTGTTTCAGATCTTCAGCATCCACATTTTTTTGTTTTTGTATTCTTAAACAAGTTGCAGGAAAGGTTATTAACTATGTATCCCCTTAATCCCAAACACACACACATAGGTGATGGAATTGTGGTATTATTACTGGGATATTAATCTGGAGATCCTGACAATATTCTGGGACCTGAGTTCAAATCCTGCCATGGCAGATAGCGGAATTTGCATTGAATAAATAGCTGGAATTAGCAGTATAATGATGACCATGAAACTATTGTCGATTGTCAGGAAGAACCTATCTGGTTCACTAATGTCCTTCAGGGAAGGAAACTGTCATCCTTACCTTGCTTGCTTTTGATTCCAGATCCATAACAATGTGGTTGACCCTTAACTGCCCTCTTGACAATCAGGGATGTATAATAAATGTTGGCCTGGCCAATGACACCCACATCCTGTGAATGAATAAAAAAGTGACTCAGGTCTGCACAAAATTATGTGTGAAAAATATGGGAAAAACTCCCTGCAATTTCATATCATCATTCTCTTTATACCAACCATTCATGATTTACTTGACCACTTGGTGAATACAATACCTTTGCACATTTCTTGATTAATTTCACTGGTGAACACTAGTTCATTCTTTGTGTATCTAAAGTAATTAATCGATAACTCAGTGGCTAGAAATGAATCAGTCATCATGGGAAAGGGCAACTATGTTAGCAAGATTAGCTGACTTACGATATTTGATATTGTTCTGATGGTTAATTTTGTCATTTGGTCCTCCTGACTCAATGATTATTTTTTGCTCCCCTTGTACTTCCTCAAAATCAGACATATTCAGATTGATCCCATATTCTGATTGATCCCTACTGTAAAAAAAATACTTGGCTCACTTTAACCCACTGAGGTGTCTGCACCCTACTGGTAGAGGGTACAGGAGACAGCATTACCTGTGCTTCCTCTGAGAAACCTCTGGCTTCTTCCTCAGAGGTGGAAAAGAAAAGAAAGGGGCTGGACTCTTTATGGCATCAACTGTACAGATGTTACTGATGTCTGAAAGAAATAAGAAAGAGCAAATACTTCACAGAGTTGCCAAATAGGGGCAGAGGTTGAGGCATGCTAAGATCACATTCATGTGGTGGTAACTGACATTCTTCAGCCAATTCCTTCCCATTAGGAGTACTTAGTTCCCTTCTACTACTTCCAACAGCAAGGAAGATATATTATTGCATTGCACTGTAACATCAAATTTAACTAACACTGGAATACTGTGATTGGAATAACTACTCAGTTTCACACTAGTTTCGGTAAAAGAAAGTGATGTAGGGATTTATATTTTCCTCTTGAGAAATCAGCGTCCGAAGGCAGTCAGTAGTTTTGTTACAGTTTCTCTAACCTTTGATTTTAATTTCCCCGGACTAAATTCTAACCTAACTTAAATTGCAATCTTCCCAATTAATTATTTTTACTCTGGATTGCTCCTTGTCCTTTTCCATAATTAACTTAAACTTTTTACTATGATTATATCCCTTGAATATTCCTCAACTGACACTTAATCAACTTCATTCCCCAGAACCAACAATCTCTTTTCCTCATTAGGTCAGAAATATACTGATATAGAAAAGACTCGTCAACATACTTCAGAGATCTTCCCTCATATTGCCTTTTACACCTAACTAAAGTCTCTCATAGTCACTACCACATTGTTTTGGTATCTCTCTGTACAGTTACAATAAGTCAAATTTAGACCTCATAGCATTCCTTCTTATTCTATTAATGTCCTGGTATTTTGACCTCAAATCAATTTCTCCGAATCCATTGTGCACCTTGTTTTCTTTCTTTCTGATGTTACATCCTTATTTCCATTCACTCCCAATTAGCTACCTTCTTGCAAAATTGTTAGTACATATACCCTGTACATGCCCTAACTCCTACAATGTGCTTCTAATCTTCCAAGAATCAATAGTCCTTCATCCTGTACCATCTCTCTAGCCACCCAACCATCTGCTCTATTCTCCTGTTTCTACACTCACGAGTGCATGCCACCAGAGTGTAATACAGAACCAACCATCTTTAAGTTCCCACTTTCTAGTTTCTTTCCTAGCTCCCTAAAAACTGTCTGCAGGACCTTATCCCTTTTTGCACCTATGTCATTGATAGTGATATGAACCAGCACCGCTAACAGTTCACATCCCTCCCATCAAAGTGCTCTGCATTCACTCAGCAAGGTCTTTGACATTGTACCAGGGAGGAAATATACTATCTTGGATTTATGTGTCAACTGCAGAAATGTTTAATGTTACTCTAATTTTAGAATCCTCTATCATTATTGTTTTCCTATTCTTCCTGCCCCCACTCCCACCATATACACCTGTATTACTGGGTGGTGAGTGGGATGCATTCAGCAGACTCCTTCACTTCTTGCCTGTTTCTCTTTGATGGCCTGGAAAGTCTCCATTCCCTGTTCACTTGCACACCATTAAGCTCCAGTTAACAACTAGAAATGTGTTATTCGCAAAGCTTTCAGACTTAGCTAGGAAGTTGTGTTGTAAAGACAACATGTTGCAGAAAAGAATTTTGTAGAAAGGGGTGTGGAAAGTTTTTTTTATTAATGAGAGAATCATGTGCTATATGATATACAAAGTGCACACAAATTTTCTTGTCAGGTAATGCTTTCTCACCGGATTAGTGAACATACAATAGAATTTGTGGTTTTAATAAGTTCACAACACAAGAAATATTCTAAGAAGGGAAACTGCAACATTCCAGTCACCTACAAAGAAATTAGAGCAATATAGAGTTTTGCTGAGATGATTCTGATGTGATATTTCATCATTACTCAAAATTGCTTTCTGCCAACTCCAGGAAAGCAGGTTCCTATTTCAGATAATTATTTCTTCCTGCAACACCACAAATGCTAGGAAACGGTCAAAGAGATAGGTTTAGTATGACTGATGATATTACTTGATCATACTGCTTTCCCTTTGTGTGTGTCTCCACCTGCTCATTTTTCACAAGTTTTACCATTTGAACATTATTTATCGTATTCTAGTTCAGAAAGTGTTTCAAGGGCAAAGTCATCTGATTAATGTTTTTTGTTTTTATTTCTGATCCAACAGATTATAGCAAATCATCATATGCAGTCCATTTCCTTTGCATCTGGTGGTGATCCGGTAAGGCATTACTTGATCTCAGTGACATCCTAAGCCAGGATTTATATCTTATCATGTTATGAAGAAGTGATAAGCACGAGAGCTATTATTTCTTATTCAGTAGGCTTTTAATGTTTACTTTGGCACTGTGATCTTTTCTCATAAGTACCTGAATGGCAGAAGTAAATCCTCTCCTTTTAAAGTGATTGTAGCAGATTATGTCATAGCTTCATACCAAATTCATTTAGATAAATGGTTCAATAAGATTATTCCTTGATTACAATTTACAACTCTTGTAGACCCATCTTTTTGTTTATTTGTCCCAATATCAAGACCTTTTATCTCGCGCCATCATTTGTTTCGTGCTTTAAGCTCTCCTGCCTTTCACAGACTTTCCCTTTTCTTCTCCCCTCAACAATATCCTTGCCTTATTATTTGCTTAAAATCTGTTTCATTACTAATTTTATCCAGTTTTGATGAAAGGTCATTGACTGAAACGTTGGACTGGGTTTTTGTCTTTGAGACCTGAATCAGGAGTCAGCAAACTTGCTGATGACATGATTGCTCCTTTAACAGCCAGTACCTGTCAATGCTATTTTTATTGCAGGTGCCAGAGTTCATCCTGAAGTTATTTTCCATTTCAGCAGTAGGCCCAATGTGGAGATGGAGGTAGGTTGATGCTGAGGTGGTCAATTTAAAAAATCTACATGTTTTTGCTGAGATTTTGACCCAATTTTGTTGATGATGGTGAGGGCCCTTAAGCTTCACCATTATCTTATTGCCCCCCAAAGCATCCAACCTCCAAACCCTCCAATACCCATTTTAATGCATAACATCCAAACTGCCCCATACCACCACTCTACTTATGGTAACCAGTATAAATTTACATGCTTTATAGTAACATCTGTGATTCTTTGAAAAATCTCATTAATCTGTGAAAAAAAATTACTTAAACACAGCTATTCACATTATATACTAATGATCTGCACAAAAGAACTGAGGCATTGTTGCTAAGTTTGCAGATGACACAAAGATAAGTGGACGCACAGGAAGTGTTTAGAAAGCAGAGAAGCAGCAGAAGGACTTGGACAGGCTAGGAGAGTGGGCAAATAAGTGGCAGATGGTGTACAATGTGGGAAAGAATGAGGTTATGTACTTTGGTAGGAAGCATAGAAGTGTAGACTCTTTTCTAAATGGGAAATGGCACACTGAAGCACAAATGGACTTGGGAGTTCCAGTTCAGGATTCTCTGAAGGTTAACATGCAGATTCAGTTGGCAATTAGGAAGGCAAGTGCAATGTTAGCATTCATTTCAAGAGGGCTAGAAAACAAGAGTACACATGTACTGCTGAGGTTGTATAAGGTTCTGGTCAGACCACATATGAAATATTGTGAGCAGTTTTGGGCCCCGTATCTAAGCAAGGAAGTACAGATGTTGGAGGGGGTCCAGAGGAGATTTACAGAAATGATCCCAGAGATGAAGAGCTATTCTTTTGAGGAGTAGTTGTGGATTCTGGATCTGTACTCAATGGAGCTTAGAAGGATGAGGGAGCATCTCATTGAAACTTACAGAATACTGAGAAGTCTGGGTACAGTAGACATGAAGAAAATGTTTCCACATATAGTAGAGACTAGGATCCGAGGGCACGGCCTCAGATTAAATGAAGGAATTATTTCAGCCAAAGCATGGTAAATCTGTGGAACTCATTGTCATAGAGAGCTGTGCAGGCCAAATCATTGAGTGTAACTAAGACAGAGATAGATAGGTTCTTAATTTGTAAGGGGATCAAAGGTTTAGGGGAGAAGGTAGGAGAATGAGGTTGTGAAACATATCAGCCATGATCGAATGCTGAGCAGAACTAATGGGCCAAATGGCCTGATTTTGCTGGTATATTTTATCGGTTTATTATCCTTTTCAATTATTGCATAAGCAGCTCTACTGAACAGAAACCGGCAGCGAGTGGAGGTGAACCAAGCATTCTTAATGTTGTCCCACTGAACAACTAGGGCAACAAACCCTCCTGAGCAGAATACATTAGAGCCTATGACTACAAATAGTTGTTTAGTCACTGCCAAAGCTTTGAAACTGCTAAATTGATGGCTGAATTGAACTTCAAGGAACGAACATCAAAGCAATGGGAATGTTTCATGCCAAAAGATCTTTTATTAAATAGTCTTTTATCCATTGGATAGAATACGTTACTACATCTGAAGACTTTTTAAATTTCACAGTGCTCTTCTTTCCAGAAATAACTTGTCAGTTGTCTTAGATAACAACCTGGCATCCACATTATTCAATGGGTTCTTATATGTTTTAAACAAAGCACAAACCAAATACACGCTGTTTTAAAATTATATATAGCTTGGACATCTAAACTAGGCAACAGCTTCTGTACTTATCTTTAATAGGTTCCCACCTCCAAACTATGATCTTCACATGGCTCATGTCACTTCTGTTCTGCTGTGATTCATGTTGCCCTCCAAAATTGGTCCCACTCTATTAAAATTGTGGAAGACCTAAAATGCCTAATTCTGTATTGTATGGCAATGTTGGGCACCATTGATGTGGCATCATCATATGGAGTCTCAGTCCACTTTATTATCCCATGCTAACAAAAGTTGTAATCACTAGGAATGGGGAGTGCGAATCCAAGATTCAGGGCAACCTGCCTGACACAGTTTGGTCCTGCATTAAGATCCACTCTGTTCCTGCCTCCTGCTGCTGCCTAACTATTAAGCATTTCCAGCATTTTTAAAATTATTTTTCTACCGTTATTCGTATTTTCGCTCCTGAAAGGTCTGGTTCTAATTTTCAGACTATGCACTAAGACATAGACTCTCTCAATGAATGAAGATTTTTTAAACAATCTATCCTACCTGTTCCTCTTAATGTCTTGAATACTTAAATCAAATCATGTCCTAATCTTTTAAATTCCAGAGATTATAGCCCCAGGTTAATTTCTCTCTATAGCTTAATCCTTGGAGTCCAGGCATTATTTTGGTAAATCTGTAATGAACACCAAGGACAATATATCCTTCCTAGCATGTGGTTCCCAGAACTAGTTGCAGCACATCAGGTACAGTCAAAGCAGGGCTATATATGACTGGAAATTGCCCCTACCTGCTTGAAATTGCTTTCTACTGAAAATAAGTTTTCCCATATTTATTTATATGTCACCTGACTTAATTGCATCTTCTTGCATCTTCTGTTAATATCTGGATCCTAAAACAGTCAAGATATCTATGTGTATGACACTCACAACCATTTCTGAATCATGTGCGAAGCTTAGGATGGCATGGACTCCAGTTTGCCCTCCTTTCATGTTACAATGTTGTTTTTATAAATTAGAGGCTTGACCAATGTATAATACTAGATTTTTGCTCAGTTGCCCAGTCAAAATATGTATCTGGTGACACGACTTGTGGTCCAGTGTGTCATCATTCATATTGAAATGAAATATTTGTAAAAAATGCTTCACTAATATTTAATTCTGATCAGTAACTTTCATGACAAAGATCGCCTTTACTCAAATGGAGTTCATGTAGAAAATAATGAAAAAGCATCTCAGAGTTTGCAACTTTTTTCCTTTCATATGAATGTTTCTTGGTGGAGAATGAAATGAAGTACTGATTTCTAAATCTCCTTTCATTCTATTGACATATTTTTCTTCTTTTAATGCGACAGGACACCACAGACTATGTTGCATATGTGGCAAAGGACCCAGTGAATCGTCGAGGTAGTGACTGCTGTTATATGTGTTAAGGCAGTCTCTCATTCAGTAACTTTATACTTTAATGGAAATATACCCGAATAAGAATGAGAAAATATTTTGTCAGTATGCTATTCACATCAAATTTATAAAGTAATTTATGAGAATGCATTTTAAAGTCTTCCACAGCTTTGCCATTCTCTTTCTTTGTAATCTCCTCCAGCCCAACAAAGCTCTACATTATCTGTATTCCTCTGATTTTAGTCTCTTGTATAGCATCCCCTGTAATGATTGCTCTACAATTGGTGCCTGTGCCTTCAGTTACTTAGGTCCTAAGTTCTATAATTCCCTCCCTACACATGTGTACTCCCCCACCCCACCGTGCTTTCCTCCTTTAAGATATTCCTTAAGAGCTATCAAATCCTTCTGAGCTGACTTATTATTTCCCTATTATGTCTCCCTATCTCCCCATTATTATTTGCAGTATATTTTGTTGTTTCTTCGGTGTCTAACTCTGTTTCGTCTCCTCAAGAAATACTGCTGGAAAACATGGAATTTTCTGCAAGAACTTTTTATTTACAATTTATTCTATGCATGCTTTGGGTTGTATTTTCTGTGGATTGCCTCCTATCTACTCACATTAAGAAAGAGCTGAGCCTTCAGAAATGCAGAGTGTACCTTAAATGCAACTGTGTCCTTGTCATGCAAGACGAGACAAGGCAATCAACATCTCTTCTTTCCATGAAAGAAGTTGCCATAATCTGTGATTTAAATATCCAGCCGTACAGATAACTATTTTACAGTTGTAAATAGGTAAACATGTAGCTAAGTGTAAGGTTAGGGTGCCAGGTACCAATTGTGCAAGGTGAAACAGTGCTGGGGTGCCAAGAAAGTGAAGTACCATTTATCCTTTAGAGCAGATTAGAATGAGTAGGGACATCAGGATCAGTGTGAAGAGGTGGGGTTTTGGGTTCCAGAGGAAGAGGGATTGCTGGGTTTTGGAAGAAGAGGGGGTGTATCGAAACCAGGAGTGTGAGGTATGTTTCTAATCTTAGAGAGAGAGAAGATGTCAGGTTTAGCGGGAGAATGGAGTTGTTTGGTTTGGAAACTTGGATTGGTATCAGGTCCTAGTGAAGAGATAATGTTGAGTCAGTGTTGGATATTGTGCGGTGTGCGGTGTGTGGTTAGGGGAGTGTGTGGTAAGTGGGATCAGTCTAATAGTAACCTAGGTTTGACTAGATTTTTAATTATCTAATTTTTCCTCGGTCATTATATAGTTGCTGCTGTGGAATCCATTGAATCCTCTGATTTAACTGAATATTTTCAGAGGGTTTCAGGTGCAGGGGAATTGCCCATTAGAATCTTTAATTTCCTGGGCATCAAAAAATTCAGGTATTATCTTCACACCAGATTAGAGCTTCTGTTTCAGTTCTCTCTACTGTGACTCTGATATGATTATTACATGTGTATGTCTGATGTTAATCCCAATACTCTATACTTATGTCATGGATGTCATTCTCTAATTTATGAAGCACCCTATGAAGCACCTTGGGGCATTTCATTTAAGTATAGGTGCTATATAAATAGAAGTTAATAATAATAATCATTTTATTCATGAAACATGTTTGCTCCCTGGAGGCTGTATTGCAGTGTAATTTACAGTGTAAAGTTCATATATAGATTAAGAAATTGGATTAAAAATGTGCAAACATATGGCAGTCATATCTTGATAAATATAGGTAAACCAATTCTTTCAGTAATAAGGAAATGTGGAATGGGATATCAAATGAAAAGTAAAATTGAGTTAAGGTTATATTAAAATTGCAATTTATTTAGAACCCAAAGCATAGAAGGGTCAGGCCTATATTTGTATCTTTTCATCCTGAATTTTGTCAAACGTCTGAATTGCCTTGATTGTTCCAGACATGATGGAGATATCTAGATCTGAAATTGCATAGGATATTTTCTGAACTGAGTACAAATATTAACTTGTTGCTTTAATGATTTTGCTATATATGACATACAGAGAAAATCTTTCTTGCATAAATATGAACATATGGAGTAAACTAATAGATTATAAGCGTAGTATGCAATATGGTCTTTGCACCAAAATTAACGGGGAACTGTATTGTTTATTGGCTGATATAAGGAAAGTTGCAAATTTATGAAGGGATTGTTAACTTGGCAGATTTTAACTTTTGTACATTCTCTTTTGAAGAATTGTGACTACAATGTACTTTCTGTTATTAGTATTAAGAGTAAAAATAATTTACAATGCTTTTCCTACAAGCACATACTTATTTTATTGTCGATTAATCATGTATGATCTCGACTTTCTTCCAAGTACTGAAATGGATTGAATTGCTTGGCTCCTTTTGAAAATGTTGATATCCAAGGTGATTAGAGATAGATTCAATGAGGGCCCATATGTTCTCAGAGTACTCTCCCATTCACAATATAGCTATTTGTTTATTTCACACTAACCAATTACAGTCTCAGAATAATTCCTTGAAATAACAGCTTGAAATAAAAGATAATGTTAAATGAATACATTTGATTTTGCTGTGATTTTAGCAGAGTGTTAAGGCTTTAAAATAAAGAGGTTAACACCTGTACAAAGATAGTGGACAATGGAATAACATACATGTTTATTAAGGGTTTGCAGTAATATTTTCAGTGACCAGGCCTAAATGCATTAAAATATTGGGAAACTATCTATGCTCTCTACATGCAATGCATAGGCATCATATGCTGAGATTGTTTACTGTTTTGCGCCTATTACTTATTTAATTCTCAACAGCTCATAGATGTTACAAAAGGTAATCACACAGTTATAACATCTATTTGAATCCTGATCCTTTCCTGCTATTTTATTTGTATTGATGTTATGTTCCTGAAATGTGGTGTGATGGGCACTAAACCCTGTACGAAAGATGCCAGTAGAGTGGGCAGGAAGCACTCACACATTTCTGTGCACGCATGCTCTGCCCATCATTTTGGTGGAACTGAGCACAGTGGTGTGCACGGAAATGCACAATGGAATCAGTTAAAGTGAAGAATAATTTATTTACATTAGATTCCTATGATGCAAGTAGGATCAGTTTTCAATTTACTAAAATCTTCTGTGCAGCAGTAGATACATAGAAGTCTTCCTGGCTCTTGGAAAAGAGAATGTTCCTCTTCCTGTTCACTGCTTATACCAGGACCTCCAAGGCAGCAAGAGGGAACCTTGGTGCTCTTTCAGCACTTGATATTTCATCGTTTCACTCCTACTAAAATTAATTTGTTGCTTTTTGCAGCCAGAGTGAATCATCCTTTTAAGAAATGTTGGTTCTATATAAAAGTCAATTATAGATGTCTGACTCTCGCCCCAAAGCTCTTTGGTTAGCATTTGTGCAGTAGTTAATTAAAACAGATACATTCAGGGCTAAAGAGATAACACAGTGTGGAGCTGGAAGAACACAGCAGGCCAAGCAGCATCAGAGAAGCAGGAAAGTTGAGGTTGGGACCCTTCTTCAGAAATGGGGCAGGAGAAGGGAGCTCAGAAATAAATAGAGAGATGAGGGGTGGGGCTGGGGATGGTAGGTGGGATGGTGATAGATGAGTGCAGGTAGGGAGTGGTGGGGATTGGTCAGTGAGGTGGGAGGGGCACCCCACTGTGCAGCCTCTTCTAAGGATGCCCACCGTGCAGGACTAAATCCCAGGTGTGATTGCATATGCAGACAAAAGATTTCTCAAGTGTTAGAATAGTTCAGAAACAATGCATGTTAGTATTGGATAGTTCTGTGCCTTCCTTGAATATTTACTGGGTAAAAATTCCATGTGGGAAAGGAGTACCGAATAAGGCTTAGAAACAGAACCAGACCGTTCTGCCCTTAGAGCCTGTATTGCTCAATTAGATCATTGGATTAGATTGATCTGTATGCTAATTTTATTTACCTGTCTTTGATCTCTATTACGTAGAGTATCAAGGGACTAAAGTCTGCTTTCTGCAATCAACTGATTTAGCATTCACAGTCTTTTTGGAAGTGAATTCGTGGTTGCACAAAACTTTGTGAAAAATACAGAAACATAGAAAATAGGCCCATCGAGCCTGCTCCGCTTTTCTTTAGGATCATGGCTAATCATCCAACTCAATAGCCTGTTCCGGCTTTTTCTCCATATCCTCTGATCCCTTTAGTCTCAAGTGCTATATCCAGCTAGCCCTTGAGCTCATACAATGTTTTGGCTTCAATGGTGTTCTGTGGCAGCAAATTCCACAGGCTCACCTCTCTTGGTGAAGAAATTTCTCCTAATCTCAGTTCTAAATGACATATCCTTAGACTGTGACCCCTAGTTCTGGACTTGCCCGCCATCAGGAACATTCTTCTTGCATCTACTCTGTCTAGTTCTGTTAGAATTATATATGTTTCTATGAGATTGTCCCTTTATTCTTCTGAGCTCCAGTGCACATAGTCCTAACCAATTCAACATCTCCTCATAGGTTAGTCTCACCATCTCAGGAAATCCTCAGTCTGGTAAACCTTCACTGCATTCTCTCTGTATCCCTGTGCTTCCTGAAGTCATTCCTGAATAGAATTTCAGTTTTTATTGGAGTAAACTTCAGATGAGGAGCAATGCAAGGACTGAAAGCTGAATCAGAAACGATCCGTTAGCTTTTTGTCCATTGACCAAGCTGTGATGAACTCAAATAAAAGAAACTTGGGCAAATTTCTTCTAACTGCTGTTCCAAGACCAGTTGTGAGGCTAGACAAAACACTTTTTGGCTCCCCAAGGAAACCTGCCAGACATGCTGCTGTAAGGAAGAAGCAGGCAAAGGTACCATTCTGGCCAAAAGCAAGCTCCACTAGGAATACTTGGTTCAACTTGGATTCTTCTCTGAAGAATTTGTCAGTGATATTTATTTTGTGCCGACTGACTTTTCAGGGAAATGTGATGTTTGGAATTCTAATTGCTGTGCTACATCAGCATTGCTTTTTATGCTTCTCTTAACACCCACATCTGCTTTCATTGCAGTAACAACATCAAACCCTCATTTTAGTAGATGTTCACGGCAGTGCCAAAGTGGTAGGGGCCATTTCTATCATAATCCTTTACTGTATGAGATAGCACTGAAAGAATAAATTCAGAAATAACTAATTTATTGTTACTTTGCAAGTGTAATGAAGAGAATTTGATGTTGCATTAGAACTAGCACAAAAGGCTTTTGTGTCTTACAAAGCCTTTTCTGCAGCATGGTATCTGTATTTTGAAGTAGCTTACCTCTGTTATACTCTTCTTTTCAGAACATTGTGTCAAGGTTTGTCAAATTGCAGTTATAAAAGTAAAAAGGGCTGTCTACCTGCTACTTTCTCTAGAACAAAGCAAAATATTACAGGATGTTAACTTGTCTCCATACCTATGTGAAGCTATCTGCACAATAATTATAATCTGGCCTTTTTTGAGGCTTATAAATCCTATTATGAATTATAAAATTATACAATGCCAGTAATGCACTGGTATTCAATGAATCACAGGGAATCTACTTCTGAGAATTTGACACCTAGGAACATTACCTGCAGTAGTCCATAATTGAAATGGAAGAATAAACTTTATATTTGACTGCTGAAGTTATTTTGACAAGATTTGCCTAGAATGAAAGATGACAGCTGTTATTAAATGTTTTTAAAGCGTGTCATATATTGGAATGCTGTGGCGGGCTGGCTCAAGATGTTATCAGTACGATTGGCCAAGCTTTTGAACTTCGATTCAAGCAATATCTACAGTGTCCTACTAAGATATCTAGTATTCATAACAGGTGAGTACTGATAGCATTGCTAATGACTTTATTAACATGAAAGATATTTTAAAAACAACTATAATTTTTACTATATTAAGTGTTTAGGCTGTAAGGTTGTGTGTGTGGAACATCACATTATTGAAGTAATATGGTTACTGAAGAACAATAAAAGCAACTTGGGAGTACTATCATTAATGTTACACACTGCAGAACAATTATTTGGATGATTCTGATTATTTGATTTGATTAATTATTGTTTGAAACATATTAAGAGTACTTATTGAAAAAAACATGCTCAAAGTGAGTGATGATTAGTACTTGGGAATGGAACTCTTTTCATTTCAGGTAACATAATGATCACCTTAAATTTAATCAAATGTTTGAGTTAAACAGGGTATGTAATGATCAGAGCATGCACTATTACAGATTTCTTATCCCTGTTACCAATTTCTTGTCAGCGCAAGCACTCCCCTTTCAGGTACGGTAAAGCCAAATGCAGAGTAAAGTTATCTGTACTCTATCCTGACGAAATTCCTTCACTTCAACCTCAGAACAGTGCTCAGTAAAAATTTTACAATTTCACACGATGGTCATTCTCTAGCCTCTGAGAGATATTGTCACCAAGAACTGGAATGAGACTGCCCAACCACATTGTACTGTGCCGAATTATTCACAAATGTAATTTGTTCAACTCATGAATCAAGGTTGGATTACAGCCCAAATACGAGTGTAATGCAAGGTGTCTGATAAATATTGATATTACTGTAATTTACTTTTGAGTTTGGATTTTGAAATAGTGGCATGTAGGTTGTGGTCTGTGTTGATGAGGATGCTTAATGCTTTACTTGTCAGTCTTTCTATGGCTATGTTGTGTTTTCTTAAGCTAGTCAGAGATAGACCGATTGCTCCTTGGGTGATAATGGAATATTTGCATTGGAAGAGTTTTATAGATAGACAAAGTAAACATTGGAGAACATTAACTTGCTTTCAGTTAGGAGAATCAGGAATTGATTTTTTTTTCTGGTGGCTTGGGAGAGACATCTAACTTAAAAGACTTTTGCTTCATTTCACAGAAGCCCTGATTGAAGTTAGATGCATAAAACTGTTTCTCCCGGAGAAAGGAGTTAGTTCAGAAAAGTTATGAAATAGTTTACCTCTGTATAAAGTTGAAAGAATTGAAAGAAACAGTTAAGTCAAACCTATAGGTGTGATAGAAAAGGGTATTCTCTGGTGCTTGCGTACTTTGATGTGATAGTTTTGGGATAGATAGGATTGTATTTTACTCTGTGTGTTTCAAAATCTTATAAATTGTGCTATACATGAATAGCTTAGTTTATTCTATTTTTTTCTTCTATTCATTTGCAAATAAACTTCAGTTTTACTGTTAAAATACAATCTGCAGCTTTCAACAGTTTATTTTGTGAAGTACATACATACTGAATGAAAAAAATCTATCAATCTAGATTTCAGGCTGGGTTCTGACTTGTCCAGTAATAACATCAGCTGGGATCATAATACCAGAGATGAAAGAGAGCTTAGAGCCCATTGTACCAGCAGTGTACCATCCAGATCATTTCTATGACCCTGTGATTGTAATGTGATGTTAATTTAAAAAGTTGTACTGCTTTAATACTGCAATCAGCATTTCAAGTACTGTTATCATTTTTACATGCAACCTCAATATGTAATAATTCTAAATGCATAAGTAATACTTAATCAGCAATCATGCTGTAGATTTGAGATTGATTTTAGATTTCAGACAATTTTCAATTGTTTGCGAGGGTTGCTTTGATCCTAATTGAAGGTTGAAAGTCAGGACTGTGAAAGCAAATGCGCTTTTGTCCAAGAAATATTAAGGATCAAATCTAGCGAACTCATTATTTAGATTTACTCAATAAAATCCCAGGAATTCTTATTCTGATCATTAATAAATACATTGCAAGAAAGTATCTAACAATATTGTGTTCCTTCTTTGTTGATCTCATTTCATTAAGCTGTAGAGAGAGAGGTTATATGGGTTTGCAGTTTACTTACCAAGTGGATGCTTGATAATCATTTCTGATAGTTTTGAGTGCAGTATAACTGTGGTGATTGAAGTGGATTTGACAGGGCAGATTTGTAGGAAATCTAACATGATCCAAAGAGAATTTTTTTCCAAATTGCAATAAAACAATAAAAATTAGTATTCAAATGTATGTCTGCCTGCCATTCGCTTGATCACCTGACAATATAAATTTGACAGCTTTTACTAGAAATGCTGATGCTCAAAAATCTGCAATAAGAATAGAAAATTCTGCAAACATCCAGCATCTTAGGAGAAAGAAACAGAATTAACTTTAAAGGTTAATGATTTTTATCATGCAGATGCCAGGGTTCTGACCCAAAACACAAGATCTTATTCTTTCTCTATGTCTCATTCATTTTAATTATATTTCAACTTTAATTTTACTTATTTCTACATATTCTAATTTTGTATTCAAATTTACATAAAATACAAGCAGGAATGGCATTGAGTCTATTGCATACAGTCATGGTGCAAGTAATTCCACACACGGGCTAGAAATCCAGGCCAATTCTGAAGAGAGCCAGGATGTTTCTCTCTGTCCCCTGGAAATGATTGACATGAATACCAGGAAACCACAGTACCTGTGAAATATATCATCAAATAGCCCACCTATTATTTAAAATATTCTGATATCAGCCAAGGCTAAGAGTCATTGTGTTGTCTTTTAAATATTTACAATGAGTTCACATTCACTGCTTGAGATGGCATCTTTTTTCCATAAGTCCGTCACCCTCTACGAGAATGAATGCATCCTGACAGTTATCCAGTTCTATGTGTATGTATCTTATATATAGATCCATGATTCTTCCTAACGTATCTACTTCAAAATTGTCTAACCACATGCACAGAGAAAAATCCTTTAATTTATTATTTTTAAATCAAATCCTTCCAAGCTCTACACTTTTCTAGATTAAGGGTGTCAAATTCTCCATGCCTATTTAATTCATGGGCAACTCTTCTTGCTGTTATTGATTCATACCTGATGTAGAGAGAAGGAAGTTGGACTGAAGCTTAGGCACCTGTTTCATGCATTCAAACTGGACCTACAATTAACCCCTCATCCCTTGAGTTTTGCACAGCAATCTAGCCACCGATCTAGCTGAGTGATCACATTAATAATATTGTGTATATGTTTTTTCTTCTATCCTTGTTTCTAAGGGTTTGCCATGCACTGCAATCAGATTGTATCATTATATGTGCAAAATACTGTCACAGTTTGTCTTTGTCTTCTGCAGGACGGGTAGTCAGAAAACTCTTGCTTTTGCAATCTCCAATATTGGAAGGATTTATAAGGTGGTACATTAATTATGGTTGACTTTAATGTCATGTTCCACACAGGCCTTCCTTGGCCAACGAGTCCTGGTGTAGGACAGAAACCTGGGCTTTTGGCCTAGCAATACATCTGAGCCATAGACTTTCAGTGGTGCTACAACTCCAGATTTCCAGCTTCTACAATTCTAAGGCACTTTGTCCGATGTGGACTGAGATATATGAGCCATATAGTATGTGATTTATTGAAGGGACTGAAAGGAAGGAGTGGGGATGGAATAGCTTTTTTGTATAAGATGGATAAAATGTGATAGCAGGAAATTATCTTGGATTAGAAAATGGGGCATCCAGTTGGGTGAAAGGAAGGAAGGCATTGTTGTGTGTGGTCTATAGGCCCCCTAACAGTAGCTGTACTATAGGAAAAAATCAGGAGTAATGAGAGAATTTTAAAATGGCAGCACGTTAATCTTTGTGGTAGATTAGGAAAATATGATTGGCAGAGGTAACTACAGAAGGCATTCGTTGAGTCTATTTGGGACAGTTTCCTAGAACAAATGTTGTCGATCCAACCAGGTATTTTGGATCTGGAATGGAGTACTGAGGCATGTTTAATAAATGATAACATATGAAAAGATCCTTAGGAAGCAGTAGGCATAACATAATAGAATTTAGTGTTTAGTTTGAGATTGAGAACCTGTTTGGAAAAGCTCTAAACTTAAGTAAGGGTCATTCCAAAGGAATGAGGACAGAATTGGCTGGGCAGGGAATTTAGCAGAAAAGACAGTCTGGTGAGTGGCTGTATGCATCTGCTAGGCACCTGAGTTTGTGTGAGTTTAACAATGTTGAAAGCTTATTTACACCAAACTCAGCTTGCACCTCTTAAAAGAGGGATGCATTCTGACTGGAGCAGTTATTAGCCAAGGCTGGACTGTAAGCAGAATTATTTTGACACAACATGCAGTAACTCCTTTCCCTGCTTCTCAGACACTACACTGGAGAGCTGTGGTGCAGGTGAAGGAGTGAAGGAGCTATGTCCTCTATCAGAGGGAGACCTCCGTACAGTAGAACCAGATGGCCATCTTTGGACACTGATATGGTGTTGCAGGAACTTCAGTAACCTTAAAAAAATGGTGATAGTTAGTAAATGCATCTTCAAATTCTATTTCTTGGTTCAATGAAGAGTGCAGGAGGGCATGCCAGGAGCAGCACCAGGCATACCTGAAGATAAGGTATCAACCTGGTGAAGCCACCAAACAGGACTACTTGCACTCGAAAAAGTGAAAGCAGCAAGTGATAGAGCTAAGTGATCCCATAACAAACGGATCAGATCTAAGCTTTGCAGTCCTGTCTACATCCAGTCGTGAATGGTGGTGGACACTTAAACAACTCACTGGAGGAGAAGGCTCCACAAATATCCCTATCGTCAATGATGGAAGAGCCCAGCATATCAGTGCAAACGATAAGGCTGAAGCATTCGCTGCAATCTTCAGCCAGAAGTGCCGAGTGGATGATCCATCTTGGCCTCCTCCAGTGGTCCACAGCATTACAGATACCAGTCTTCAACCAATTAGATTCATTCCACATGATATCAAGAAATAGTTGGAGACACTGGATACTGCAAAGGCTACGGGCCCCGACTACATTCTGGCAATAGTACTGAAGAGTTGTGCTCCAGAACGTGCCCCCCACGCACCACGCACCGCCCCCCGCCCCCCCGCCAGCCAAGCTGTTCCAGTACAGTTACAACACTGGTATCTACTCAAAAATGTGGAAAATTGCCCAAGTATGTCCTGTACACAAAAAACAGGACAAATCTAGCCCGGCCAATTACCGCCCCATTAGTCTACTCTCAATCCTCAGTAAAATGATGGTAGGTGTCATAAACAGTGCTATCAAGCAGCACCTGTTCAGAGGTAACCTGCTCAGTGATGCCCAGTTTGGGTTCCGCCAGGGTCACTCACCTCCTGATCTCATTACAGTCTTGGTTCAAACATGGACAAAAGAGCTGAATTCTCCAGTGGTTGGAGTCATACCTGACACATATGAAGATGGTCATGGATATTGAAGGTCAATCATCTCAGCTCCAGGACATCTCTGCAGGAGTTCCTCAGGGTAGTGTCCTCAGCCCAACCATCTTCAGCTGCTTCATCAATGACCTTCCCTCCATCATAACGTCAGAAATGCGGAAGTTCACTGATGATTGTGCAATGTTCAGCACCATTTGTGATTCCTCAGATACTGAAGCAGTCCGTGTTCAAATGCAACAAGTTCTGGATAATATCCAGGCTTGGGCTGACAAGTGGCAAGTGACATTCGCGCCACACAAATGCCAGGCTATGACCATCACCAATCAGAGACAATCTAACCACCGCCCCTTGACATTCAATGGTGTTACCATCACTGAATCCCCCACCATCAACATCCTGTGAGTTATCATTGACTAGAAACTCAACTGGACTCCCCACATAAATGCAGTGGCTACAACAGCAGGTCAGAAGCTAGAAATACTGCAGTGAGTAACTCACCTCCTGATTCCTCAAAGCCTGTCCACCACCTACAAGGCACAATTCAGGAGTGTGATGGAATACTCTGCACTTGTCTGGATGAATACAGCCCCAACAACACTCAAGAAGTTTGACACCATCCAGGACGAAGCAGCCCATTTGATTGGCACTACAACCACAGGCATCCAATCCCTCCACAACAGACGCTCAGTAGCAGCAGTGTGTACTATCCACAAGATGCAATGCAGAAATTCACCAAAGATCCTCAGACAGCACCTTCCAAACCCACGAACACTTCCATCTAGAAGGACAAGGGCAGCAAACATATGGGAACACCACCTCTTCCAATTTCCCCTCCAAACCACTCACCATCCTGACTTGGAAATATGTTGCCGTTCCTTCACTGTTGTTGGGTCAAAATCCTGGAATTCCCTCCCTGATGGCATTGTGGATCAACCTACAGTAGGTGGATTGCAGCAGTTCAAGAAGGCAGCTCACCACCACCTTCTCAAGGGCAACTAGGGATGGGCAAGAATTGCTGGCCAGCCAGTAACGCCCACATCTCACAAATGAATAGAAAAGAAAAATCTTACTAACTGAGTTGTCAACCTGACATGCTGATCAAGGGACCACATCCATCACTCAGGCTTCATACCTCACCTTCATATCATCACCTAACCCTCACACAGTAAACACATTGGCAAGCCTCACCTGCACAAGTCAGAATTTGTACACATTGCCAGCCATTCAATCACTTAAACAGATTGCACCACACCCAGTGAGATATTCTGCACTCTCTGGCAGCACAAAATTGAAGGTAGCAGGAACTAATCAACATGTGCATGTCCTTACACACATGGAGAAAACAGTGTTCATTATTAAGGAAACAACTGGGACTGGGGCTGAAACCAAGTCAAATTCTCCTTCTCAAATTCCATTTGACCCTCATCCCATAACATCCCACCCCCACCCCTGATTTGTTAACTGTAGATGATGTAATCATGCATCTTTCCACTTTTCACCCCTCCCCTCACCATAATTCTGTCCTCTGCATTTGTCCTTTCAGATTCCGTGATGCATAGCCAGCCATTGGTAGACGAGAAAGAGGTAAAAGGACAGGATGACAATGATGAAGAAGAAACATTGCCATATGCTCTCATATTTATAAACAGCCAACTCATTAACAAACATTGCATTCACCTTACTACCTTGCAATGTCAGATGTTACTCAGTTGATAATACATTTGCTTCTCTGTCAAGGAGCTGTGGATTCACGATCTAATTGAGGCCTTGAGCTCAAAAGCTAAGGCTGACAGTCCAGTGTGATGCTGATGGAATTTTGAAGCCGTGGAAGTGTTGACATTTTGGATGACGCAGCAAATGAGGTCCTCTTTGTCCTCTCAGGTGGATATAAAAGATCTCATGACACTATATTGAAGAAGAGCAGAGAGTTATCCCCAATGTCCTGACCAATATTTGTCCCTTAACCACAATCAGAAAGGGATATTTATAGACTAAATGAATAGGAAAAATTGTGGCAGATGGGATTCAATGTAAACAAGTGTGCGGTTATCCATTTTGGACCAAAAAAGGATAGATGAGGGTATTTTCTAAATGGAATGAAATTAAATATGATAGATCTCCAAAGAAAATTGGGGGTTCAGGTACATTGATCTTTAAAATGTTATAATAGGTGTAGAAAGTAATCAAGAAGCTATGCTTTGGAAAAGCATGACTTACCTAGGGACAGTCAACATGGCTTTGTGCAGGGCAGGTCATGTCTTACTAACTTGATTGAGTTTTTCAAAGAGATATCAAAGGTGTTTGATGAGGGTAGAGTCGTGGATGTTGTCTATGTGGATTTTAGTAAGGTTTTTAAACAAGGTCCCTCATGGTAGGCTCATCCAGAAGATTAAGGTGCATGGGATCCATGGTGACTTGGCCACGTGGATTCAGAATTGGCTTTTTTGTATCATTCATAGGATGAGAGCATCACTGGCCAGACAGCATTTATTGCCCATCTCTAGTTGCCCAGAAGACAGTTAAGAGTTAACCACATTGCAGTGGTTCTGGAATCACATGTAGGCCAGTCCAGGTAAGGATGGCAGTTTCCTTCCCTAAAGGACATTGGCGAACCTGATGGATTTTTCTGACAATTGACAATGGATTCATGGTCATCATTAGAATCTTAATTCCAGATTTTTTTTTATTGAATTCAAATCCCACCATCTGCTGTGGCAGGATTCAAACCCAGGTTCCCAGAACATTGTCTGCATCTCTGGATTAACAGTCCAGTGATGATACCACTAGGCCATTGCCTCCCATTCTGCCTTCTGTGGGCTTGGTCATGATGAGTAGTGTTCTACAGGGATCTGTACTGGGACCTCTGCTGTTTGTGATATATATAAATGACTTGGATGAAAATGTAGATGGATGGGTTCATAAGTTTGCAGATGATACAAAGGTCGGTGGAATTTTGGGTCGTGTAGAAGATTGTCAAAGGATACAGCGAGATATTGATCAGTTGCAGATATGGCAGATGGAGTTTAATCTGGATAAGTGTGAGGTGCTGCACTTTGGGAGATCAAATGTTAAAGACAAGTATGCAGTTAATGGCAGGACCCTAAACAGCATTGATGTACAAAGGAATCTTGGGGTTCAAGTTCATAGCTCCCTGAAAGTGGCCATGCAAGTAGATAGGTTGGTAAAGAAGGTGTATGGCATGCTTGCCTTTATTGGTCAGGGAATTGAGTACAAGAGTAAGGATGTCATGTTGCAGCTTCATAAGACTTTGGTTAGACCAGACTTTGAGTACTGCATTCAATTCTGATCGCCACATTACAGGAAGGATGTGGAGGCTTTGAAGACGGTACAGAAGAGGTTTTCCAGGATGCTGCCTAGATTAGATGGTATGAGCTATAAGGAGAGACTAGAAAAACCTGGGTTGTTTTTTTCTGAAGTGGCAGAGGCTAAGGGGAGACTTGATAGAAGTCTGTAAAATTATGAGACGCATAGATCGGGTTGACAGTCAGCATCTTTTTCCCAGAGTTGAAATGTCTAATACTAGGGCGCAGGCAGTTAAGGTGAAAGGGGTAAGTTGAAGGGAGATGCAAGGGGTTTTTTACACAGAGAATGTTTGGGATTTGGAACAGACTACCAAGGGTGAGGCGGAGGCAGATACGATGGGGCATTCAAGGGTCTTTTAGATGAGCACATGAATATTCAAGGAATGGAGGGATTAGTTTAATTTGGCATCGTGTTTGGCACAACATCGTGGGTCAAAGAGCCCATTCCTGTGCTGTACTGTTCTACGTTCTAAGTTCTAAGACTAATGGAAGATTGCCCATATGTCTTGAGGACTGGAGTAAAAGGACGCAGAAGTTATGCTGCTGCTGTACAAAATTCTGGTTACTCCCACTTGGAGTACTGTGAGCAGATCTGGGCACCACACCTTGTAAGTTTATAAGAATGATATCTGGACTTCAGGGTTTAAATTATGAGGACAGATTATACAAATTAGGCCTGTTTTCTCTAGAATTCAGAAGGTTAATGTAAGATCTGATTGAAGTCTTCCAAATAGTAACAGGAAAAGAAAGGTTAGATAAAGATAAACTATTTCCACTAGTTGGTGATTCTAGAACTAGGGGGCAGAGTCCAATACATAAGGCCCTACCATTCAGGAGAGGTGTTAGACACTAAGGGTGGTAGAGGTTTGGCATTCTCTTACACAAGAATGGCAGTTGATGCTAGATCAGTCATTAATTTTAAATCTGTGATAGATAATTTTTTGTTCAGCAAAGCTATTAAGGGTTATCAGCCAGAAGCAGGTATAAGGAGTTCGACCATAAGACATAGGAGCAGAAATTAGGCCATTCAGCCCATCGAGTCTGCTCTGCCATTCAATCATGGCTGATAAGTTTCTCAAACCCATTCTCCTGCTTTCTCCCCATAATCCTTGATCCACTTGACAATCAAGAACCTATCTATCTCAGTCTTAAATATACTCAAGGACCTGGCCTCTACAGCCTTCTAAGGCAGTGAGTTCCATGGATTCACCACTCTCTGTCTGAAGAAGTTTCTCCTCATCTCCGTTCTAAAAGATCTTCCCTTTACTCTAGGACTGTGCATTCGGGTCCTAGACTCTCCTACCAATGAAAGCATCTTCCCAACATCCACTCTGTCCAGGCCATTCAGTATTCTGTAAGTTTCAATTAGATCCCCCCTCATCCTTCTAAACTCCATCGAGTATAGACTCAGAGTCCTCAGATATTCCTCATATGTTAAGCTTTTCATTCCTGGGACCGTTATCGTGAACCTCCTCTGAACCCGCTCCAGAGCCAATACATCTTCCTGAGATATGGAGTCCAAAACTGCACACAATACTCCAAATGTGGTCTGACCAGAGCCTTATAAAGCCTCAGAAGTATGTCCCTGCTTTTATATTCAAATCCTCTCAAAATAAATGCCAAAATTATACCACAGATCAGCCATGATCTCATTGAATGGTAGAACAGGCTTAAGCGGCTGAATGGTCAACTTCTGTTCCTTTATTCTGATCTCAAAAACAGATATAAAAACAGAAAGTGTTGGAGAAACTCAACAGGGCTGGCAGCATCTGTGGAGAGAGAGACAGAGCTAACATTTTAAATCCAGTGTAACTCTTCTTTGGAACAATCATTGGACTCAAAACTGTAAACAGTGTTTCTCTTTCCACAAATGCTGCCAAACCTGCTGAGTTTCTCCAGTGCTTTCTGTTTTTATTTCAGACCTCCACCACCTGCAATATTTTGTTTTTATCTCACCACATTATCTGCTATTTACCTCTTTGCTGTGCGCAAATTAGCTGCCACACTTCCCATAATACAATGGTGACTACACAAGAAAATCATGAGCTGTAAAATGCTTTGAGACGTCATGTGAGCAGGGTGAGTGCTAGAGAAATTCAAGTCTTTTTTTCCTTTTCTTCCTTTGTCTCACTTAGTTTTTTCTTTTACTGTTCTTTCTTTCTATCTTGCTTTGAATTGGGATTGGCACACAGTGATTCACTTGGCATAAGGCATATGAGCAAAAGTAGGCCATTCAGTCCATTGAGTCTGCTCAGTGAGATTCAATGAGATCATGACTGATCTGATGTCTCTCAGTTCTACTTCCCTTCATTTTCCTGATAACCCTTGAATTCCCTTACCGATTAAAAACCTGTCTATCTCAGCCTTAAATATATTCAATGGTCCAGTTCAAAAGCCCTCTGTGGTAAATATTCTACAGATTCACAGCCTTCTAAGAGAAGCAATTCCTCCTCATCCCTGTCTTAAATGGTGTGACCCCTTATTGTGAGATTATGCCTTCAGGTCCTAGATTGTCCCATAAGGAGAAGCAACGTTTCCACAACTACCTTGTCAAGTCCCCTAAGAATCTTGGATGTTTCAATAATGATGCAAGACTACCTTTTGTATGTGTGGTGGTAGAATGTAATTATGTTAATGGTTGAGTGTGGAGTGAAGGCTGGACCCATTAGAAGTGCCCTCAGAGGAGCTTCCAGGTGCCAGCTGCTCAATCTCCAACATGAGGTGATGCATCTTGGGGGGACTAAGAAAACAAAAGGATGACGACACGACAAATGTCAACACTTTAGGAGGCACAGAGGACCTGAGGAACCCTGGTGTATATGTCCATAGATCCTTGAAGAAAGTAGGATATGTCGATTAGCAGGCTAAGAAGGTATATGGCATACTTGCCTTTATTAGTGAAGGCATTGAATACAAGAAGAAGGAGGTTATGTTGGAGCTGTATGAAATTTACACTCACCCACACCTCGAGTACTGTGTGAGTTCTGTTTATTATTCTGTAGGAAGGATGTGATTGTGCTAGAGAGGGTGCAGAAAAGATTCACCAGAATGTTGCCTGGGCTAGAGCACTTCAGCTGTGAAGAGAGACTAGATAGGTCATGGTGTCTTTTTCTGAGCTAAGGAGGCTGAGGGGATGGGGGGAATTTGATTGAGGTATACAAAATTATGAGCAACATTAATAAGATAGATAGGAATAACTGTTTCCTTGCAGTTAAGAGATCAGTAACCAGCAGACCTAAATTTAAGATAAGGGGTAAGAGATTTAGTGGGGACTTGATGAAAATATTTTTCATCCAGTGAGTTATTGGAATTCAGCCTGTAGAGGTGGAAGCCATTGCAAAACTTAAGAAGTATTTAGATGAATACTTGAAATGCCATAACGTGCAATTTATCAGGCCAAGTGCTGGGAAATTTGACTAAAGTAGGTAAGTACTTGACGACTGGTGAGGACATGATGGGCCGAAAGGTCATTTTCTACTCTTTTAAACTTAAATTAACAATAATGGTTAGGCAACCCCTGCTTGTTACTCCTCCACATCTTCATTATATTCAGCATCTACAGGTGACTCCAGAGCCCACTATCTGACTGGGACTCAACATCTGGATCAACTTCTGCAATCTTCCAGTGTTCAGAATCCTGCTCTCTCTCCCTCTTGCAGCTGCACAGCAGTTATGAACTGCCCTTACCAACTTATGCAACTATCTGGCAACTGTTGAACCCCCTACCTGTAGAGTTTTGGTTTGCAATCAGTTATTTCCTGATTTTTAAGTTGTTCAAATCACCCCCAGATCCCTGGTTCTGACCATTGGACTTATATAGGGAATGTGAAATGAAGAGGCAGTAGACAGTTGTTTCAGAGCAAAAGAATCTCTGTGTTTATTTAAAATACAAAAACAAATTCAATGGAAGAAAAATACGTAAATGCAATAAACCAGGAAATTGACACAATGAATTATGCAGAGAACTGTAGTACTTTAAATTACACCATTTACTAACTAGATTAATACTATTAGAACCTTATCCCACTGACACACGCAGCAAACAATAGTTCTAAAAAAGTTTTTAATGAGGATTCCTATCCTGGGGCCCCAATGCACTGTCACCATCCGCTTTCCCCTCCCTGCTAGCTAGGTCGGAATTTTGGGGTCTTGGGAGGTTAAGCTCACTGCTGAGAAACGTGCTTTTGAATTGTGCCTGGCTGTTCCCGCTTTCTGTACCCGGAGCCTGGATGAAGACTTCAGGCTGTGTAGGCTTTTCAGTTTGGGTAGAGTCCGCTAACTCAGTAAGGTGTGTATTGGATCTATCGGGTAAGTATCTAGTTTTCTTTACTTTCTGTTGGTTTTGCGGGCCCGGTCCGGTCACCATCCCATCATTTGCGGAGGTGAAGTTTCAATTCCAGTTGATAGCACTTTTCCAGCACTTTACCTTTTATAGGGATGAAGATAGACAGTTCTATCATTCTGTCTACTGACCACCTACTCTCCCTTGCATTGTGGGGCCACATATCCAGTAAAAAAAAGCTTTCTTTGATTATGTGGAATGTCAGGCACACTCATCATTCTGTAGCAATGAAGTGTGATAACTCCACATATCTCCAGGTCATTAACAGGTAATAGCAGTGCTCCATCCAGTGATTTACACCCCACCCTTACCAGTTGCACACCCATATCTGCCTTCAGATAATGTACATTGCCGTGTGTGCATCCCCTCCCCTCAAAGCTCTGAGAGTCAGCCAAAGCCATGCCCAGATTGCTCCTTGCCATTACATTCCATCTATGCCTGCCTCCATGACAAAGCCTTACTTATTTGTGCAAATCTCAGGAGTTCATCCAGGCCACTGCCAGCTTTGTGCCCAGATATGCCAACCTCCTAATGCCATTGGCACTGCAACCAGTGCAGCTGACCTTCCACATTGAATGTGGTCTGAGAACCCAGGTGAAGGCTATTAATTGGCCTTTTACTGCTTTAATACATGGGCTGGATTGGTGATGGCAGGAATCAGCTAACCTCTTGGTTCAGGGTCCCCATCTGCCCAATACTAGGGCTCCTAAAATTGAACTACATAATACTAGTGTTTCAGGGTGGGAGTAAAGATGGTACAGGTGTCAACTCTCTGAGAACCTCAGTCATAGGCAGATGAAGAATTGGTTACACATTTAAATGGTGTGTTCAATGATATCTTGTGTGACATTCATTTTATACATATCATTTACATGTGTGGGTCATGCACAGAGATCATGAGTTGTCACTGGACAGTTCTAGTTGCCTAAAGGCCTCTGTCGGTTTGTCATATTGGCTGAAATGCGCTGGTACCACTGCCTGCTGCAGAATTGTGTCAACACTGCTGCTACCAAGGTACCAAGTATTAATCTGCATCTTGCACCAAACAGCATCTGTAGCACCAACAATCCAATCAATACGCAACCAAACTGTGTGACCAGTGTTTTCAATGTAGAAAAATCCTAAGGCGCAAACATATGAACATTGATATTGTGTCAAGAATGAAGGTATTAGGAAGGAAAAAGATTTAGATGATCATTTTCAAAGTTTAGGTGAAAGCACATGGCCACCAATGGTAGGGTAAGTGAGCTGGGTGATGCCTAAGTACCAGAATTCAAGAAGTGCAGAGGTCTTGCAGATTTATCTGACTGGAGAATACTACAGTGATAAATCAAAAATGTAGTTGTATATAAGGATAAGACTTCTAAATTAGAGCCATTAGGGGAGTCAAAGCCAGCTTAGGTTAGTAAAGGGTTGTTGATTGGGACTGATGTTTCAGATATTGGCAGTGATGATTTAGATAATCTGAAGCTTACAGACTGAAGAATTCAAGTAGTTGAATCTGGAGATGACAATCGCTTTGACAGCAAATAATATGTGGTAGCATTGGAGTGAAACATTGTTACAAAGTGATTGAATCTTTTATTACTCTGTCATTATATTAAAAGAAGTTTGTTGTCAGTGTATTTATACTGAACCATCCAACTGAAACCATGACTAGATTTACCTGATTCCACAAGATACACTTGCAGATCTTAACCTGTCTATTTTAAATGAAAATTGCTGAGGTTTGGAGCCCTTCAAAGCTTTTGAAGAATGGTAAATAATCTGAGGTGATGAGCAAAGTTCATTTTACTGACGAGAACATTATGCAGGTGTGAAAGTCAGTGCCAGTATCAATTCTTTAAAAATCAATTGCAAGGATTCATGAATTTGGTCAGTCAATTACTGCAAAATTATTAGACTGCAATCTGCAGTAATCCTGGTTATAATGGTGGAAACAATGTATTGTAATAAGATCAGTCTTCTTCAGTCCTATTGTCTCTCCATTACTTTATGGTGACTAGATTACTGAACAATAAGGGAATAATAAGGCAAACGTAACACAATTGATATCTTCATAACTATGATTTATTATGTTTCAAGACCACACTGCCAAATTTCACTTGTGACATGGCTAAGCACCAGTTCCTTTTTTAAATGGACCAAGTTTAAATTCCTGGTACTTACTTAGAAAATAAAGCCATGAGATCCTATAGTTTTAAACAAACAAACAACATGAAATATTACTGTACAAAGTCAGAAAATTAATACTATCTACTATATAATATAGCTAATATTCTAATATCAGAATTAACCTGAGCTAAATATGGATAATAGACAAACTGCAGTCCCAAAAACCCTCAAGTACCTTGACACTATCCACCACAAGGAGGTGAATTACTCAATGCAGGATTCCTAACAAATGACCTTCAGTTGTAGCTACTCTATTTATGTGGCTAGTTCAGTTTAGCTTCTGGACAATGGTAACTCCTACAACGTTGATTGTGGGAGCTTCAGCCACGGTAATGCCATTAAATGTTAAGAAATGATGGTTAGATTTTCACTTGTCGGAGATTGTCATTGCCTGGCACTTAGAATCATAGAATCCCTACAGTGTGGAAACGGACCATTTGGCCCAACAAGTCCACACCAACTCTGCGAAGAGCATCACACCCAGATTCACCCTGTAACCTTTTCCTGTAACCCTGCATTTCTCACGGCTAATCCACCTAACTTACACATCCCTGGACCTATTGGCAACTTAGCATGGCCAATCCACTGAACCTCCACGTCTTTGGACTGTGGCCAGAAACTGGAGCACCTAGCGGAAACCCATGTTTTGTGGGACAAATGGAATCAATTTTACAGTACCGAAAGAGGTCATTCAACCCATCATGTCTGTATTGATAAATGTTGCTTTCCACTTGTTAATTCACACCTGGATACTGTCCAGGTCTAGGTGCCTTTCATGGTGGACTGCTCCCTTATCTGACCATTAGTGAATGGTGCTGACCATTATGCAATCATCAGCAAACATCCCCAGTTCTGCCCTTATGATGGAGCGAAGGTCATTGACAAAGCAGCTGAAAATGGCTGGGCCTAGGACACTACCTTGAGGAAAACCTACAGAGGTGTTCTAGAGCTGAGATGACTGACCTCCAAAACCTGCAGCTATTTTCCTTTGTGCTAAGTATGACTCTAACCAGTGGTGAGATCTCCATCTGATTTCCATTGACCCCAGCTTTGCTAGATTTCCTTGATCAATCAAATTTGGCACTGATGTCAACTTTCACCTCACCTGGAATTCAACTGTTTTGTCCATATTTGAACCAAGGGTGTAATGAGGTCAAAAGCCAGTGATCCTGATGGAACCGGAACTGGTTTTTAGTGAGCAAGTTATTGCTAAGCAGACGTTGCTTGATAGAACCATTGATGACACCTTCCATCACTTTAATGACGATCAAGAGTAGACTAATGAACAGATTGGTGAGGGTGAGGTCATAAATGTTTCTCCCTCTTGGTTCCCTGATTACATCCCACAGACCCAGTCTATCAGCTATTTCCTTTAGGATTCAACCACCAAATAAGCCATACTGACATTTTGTGTTTCCACTGAATATCTTTGCTTTCCAGGAGAATATTTTGAAATGCAGTCATGTACAGTTCTTGTTTTGTAATTATTTAATTTGCATCAAAAATATATGCCACATTTATTGGAGACAAATGAAAAGCTGTGTTACTACACATTTAATTCCTAACAATGATAGGTCATTTAATCTGTATGAATATCGGTTATATAGGAAGACAGGAGGAGCTAGTGGTTCAGCCATAGCATTCCCTTCTCTGAGTCAACAGGTTTGGATTTGGGCCCCACTTCTGGCAGCAGCAAACAGAGTACTGATACTGAATACTGGGTTTATATCCAATAGCATTAGTTGGGAGCAATGTGGCAAAACCCTGTTTTGTGCGTACATGAGACTCGTTAGGCTTTGTTGCAAACCACCTGGAAGAAGGTAGGCTGAAGTTCAAAAGTGTGAGGAAGGCAATGGTAAACCAACAAAATAGTTGCATTAAGGGCTGTTTTCTACAGTGGTGAATGCAAATGTCCAGTTATGAAATTCATCCATAAGAAAAATCATTGCCCATGGACAAAAATAGTATAGCAATTTCCAAAATTCCAAAATTATATAATTCTGACATTTTCTCATATAACAATTCATATTTTCAAGAATATAGTTTCAAGAGCATTTATACATGGTATAAAACTTTAAATCATGTCGTAAGATTTTCATTGAATAATTTTTACTTACACTCCATGACACCAACAACCATTTTCTAATCTCACACAGAATGCCAAATTTAGAAGAATCAACATGGGCTGGAGAAGATGAAGAGGTAACAGAGCATCCTTATTATAACAGTATTCCAGGGAAAATCCCTCCTCCTGGTGGGTTTATTGATGTCCGACTTAGAGAAACTCATCAGCTAGGGTTGAATCAGATTCTGCCTGAACATTGTTTTAATGTTAATCAGGTTGGTAAATTTTGTGTGACTTATATTTCTCAATGTATTTTTATTGGCTTACATATTTTAATGTATTAATTCCTTGAATCAAGTCTTAAAGTTAGATAATTGAAGCTTGATGTTTTGCTTATTAACTGTTTTAATTGTGATGAGATTGCTCCAAGCAACTATTGTGCATTCTGTTCTAATGTAGCTTTCAAAACACCAAATATGAAAGCAGGTATTACAAAAAATCTATATAAAGCACATTCATTTCTCGAGCCATGACTAAAATGACCATTATTTCTGTTGATTAGAGATAGATTTATCTATTCAGCATTGGCTTATTGAGTAATAAGATTCCCTACATGATAGTAATACTTACAGAGGATAATAACAAATGTTTTATTGTTTATCTGCAGTGTGTTGGATTGTCTCACCCAGTTTATCAATAAGTGCTAAATGTTACAGTGATGTTCCATAGACTGCAGCTATTCTTTTGTTTTATGCAAGTGACTTGTCTTCAGATATGAGCCTAAATGGTGAGCAACAGCTGGCTAAACAGCAATGGGCATCACATCTGATGGCCCCAGAATCAAAGATTACTGAATTGGAATCCGAGAGAAAGAACTACTACTTCCTCTCTATAGTTAAGCTAAGTTGCGTTGTAGCATCCTGCACACTTCTGTTTGCATTTCAAGAAAGGGCACAGAATCACATAATTGTTACAGCAAAAAGAGGCCATTGGCCCATTGTGTTTATACCAGCTCTCCAAATTAACAGTTCGGTCATATTAAGAAGAGAAGTATTGAAACACTGGAGAAGATGCAGGAAAAGAATTACAAGAATGTTACCAGAGTTGAGACTTTATACCTATCAGGAACGAGTGCACAGGTTAATTCACTTTTCTCCAAGATCAGAAACCTCATTGGATGAATTCAAGTTTGAGGATTTGCGAAAGATAGGAACAAGTTTTGTAGATAGCAGCGTGTTCAAGAACTGTAAAGAGGAAAGGGTGGTTTGAGATAGGAATAGTTTGTAAGGATGGAGGCATCAAGAATTGATTTTTGAGGAAAGGGGGGATGTTGGCATACTTAAGGGAAAGGATGGCAACACCTAAAGAGAGAAAGCGCTTACAATATCCCCGAACATGGGGTCTTGGAAGAGAAGTTAAATGATCTACAGTTTACAGGGAATAGGATCATGGTAACAGGAGATGGGTCTCATGAAAAGATGAGCTCAGAGAGGACACGAGGGGAGATGAGTGAAACTAATGAAAGAAGCAAGTTTAGGGCAAAGCAAGGGGTAGGTTGCCCTGGTGAGTCAGTGGAAATGAGGGAGTTTGCAGAGGCAGTGGACCAGAAATGCATACCTTGGACTCAAACGAGCGTGGATAAGGGCCATACTACAAGAAATGGCCAGGATGAGAGAGAATGCTTACTGGGGAGTAGGAAACCAAAAGTGAAGATGAGGTCATGATTGAGTAAATCAGTAGCTGAATTAATGTTGTGGCTAATGGAAAGCTAACATCTCGATTGCTGAGATGTTGAATGCAGTTGTAAGTGAATCACAACATTGTTTTTTCCAGAAATGATAAAGGAGCTATAGAGTAGTGGTTCAGAACATAGAAAGGCTAAGTGGTTGGTGAATAATGTAAGAAGTGTTTAAATAGGATCTTATCTGTGAATGAAACTATGCAAGCAATGAGATTAGGTAAGGTTGAAAGCTCAAAAGGGGTGTGAATATGTGTTGAGGAATTTACCAAGAAGGAGAGCTTTATGGAGGACAATTATTTGTTGAATCATTTATTAATTTATTGCTCCTTCTTAATTGGCTTGATAAGATTGTACTGAGCAGTCTTCTTGAACAATAGTCCATGTGGTGTAGATACAGCCACAGTGCTGAACCACAGAGCTCCAGTGTTCTGACACAATGATGATGAAGCAATAATTACACATTTCCAATTTGGTGTATGCCTTGGAGGGAAATTTGGCGGTCATGGTGAACCCACCATGTGCTTATTGTCCTTGTCACCTTGGGTAATTGCAGATTAGGGAGGAGTAGTCAAAGTAGCCTTGGTGAATTGCTGTAGAGCATCTTGCAGATGATTTGTAATGTTGAAATGGTACTCCAGTCGCAGAGAAATTGAATATTTAAGGTGGTGGGTAGGGTGCCAAACAAGTGGGCTGCTTCACCCTGGATATTGTTCTACATCTTGAGTGCTGTTAGAGCCAAACTCCTCCAGGCAAGTGAGAACTATTCCATTACACTCATAAGTTGTGCCCTGTAGATCGTGGACAGACCGTGGGGGGATAGGAGATGAGGTACTGGGTGCAGAGTTCCCAGCTTCTGGCCTGCTATTATAGATGCAGCATTTATATGGCTAACCAAGTTCTGGTTAATGCTAAGCCTTTGGAAGTTGAGAGTGGAATAATTCAGTGGCAGTAATGACATTGATGTCAAAGGGAGACTGCTAGATTCTCTATTGCCATAGACGGTTATTACTTAGCATTTGTGTGACTTCTACTTCGCATCCCAACCTGAGTGCTGTCCTGTTCTTGCTGTGTGTGGACACAAGCTGCCTCATTTTCTGAGGATTTGCAAATACGATTGAATGCTCAGAAATATTACCACTTCTGACAATGTGATCAATCAAAATCATTGATGAAGCAACTGAAGTTAGGTTAGCCTACGACACACTCTGAGGAATTACTGCAGGGATATTCTGGTACTAAGATGTAGTCATTGACAACCACAACCATCTTTCTTTTTGCAAGTTATGGCTCCTGCCAACAGAAATTTGAGTTTAATTTTGATAGGGATCTCATTAAAAAGTTGCCTTGATTTCAAGAGGATTCACTCTAACTTCATCTCTGGAAGTCAGCTCTTTTGTCCATATTTGGTCCAAGGCTAGGATGAGGTCTAGATCGGAGAGGGTCTGGGGTAGAATTAAATGGAGCAAAACAAGAGGCATCAATTAAAATTTAGACAAAGAATAGTTAATATGATCATTAAAACACAAGACATATAACAGAACAGATGATGAGTTACAGCCGTAGTATGTGGGCACTGGTAAATACCAGTGTGATCCACAGTAACCATACACACTCTAAGTGTTTTTGGCTTGAGAAACTTTAGTTCAGATTGAATAACCTACAGACACTACAATGCCTCAAAGAGGGGTACGTTGCCCAGAGACTTTGTTCTAAAAGGGAATTGTACCCCTTGGCCTAGGGTATTCCAATGTGGTCCATGGTTGGTACAGGAGAGCGTGACTGTAAATGAAGCTGTGTGGGGATTAAAAAGGCAGATGTGGAAGACATTCAAACTTTGGAGTTAACCAAAGGTTTTGTTGTTCTTGTAGCTTGCTTGGATGAGAACAGGGCATACAAAGTGGATGACCTTGGTAAAATGGTGCAGAGAGCCATTTAAGTTGGACTTGATAATAGATGTGATAGATGTAGTGGTAGCAGAAGATAGCATAGTTTGGGGATGGACACAATTTTCTGCAGCTGAGAGCATTAATTTAGAATACTATATTACCTGGGGCGGCATGGTGGCTCAGTGGTTAGCACTGCTGCCTCACAGTGCCAGGAAACCGGGCTCGATTCCACCCTTGGGCAACTGTCTGTGTGGAGTTTGCACACTCTCCCCGTGTCCACGTGGGTTTCCGCCGGATGCTCCAGTTTCCTCCCACAGTCCAAAGATGTGCAGGCTAGATAGATTGGCCATGCTACATTGTCTGTAGTGTTCAGGGATGTGTAGATTAGGTGGTTTATAGGGGGATGGGTCTGGGTGGGATGCTCTGAGAATCGGTGTGGACTTGTGGGGCCAAAGGGCCTGTTTCCACACTGTAGGGAATCTATGAACTATGACCTGTGATCTGTCCAGTGCCAGGGTTTGGGACATCTATTTGCGGTTAGAGAAGAACTTGCGGTGGAACAAGGAGGATTGAATTAGTGTGCTCTATGTGGGTATCTGCTAAGGGAGTATAAGCAGCTACGAGGGATATAGAGTCATACAATCCTACAGCCTGCATTTGGCCCACATCACTTTAAACCTTTCCTACTCATGTATCTATCTAAATGTCTTTTAAATGTTGGAATTGCACCTGCATCTACTACTTCCTCTGGCAGTTCATTCCGCATACAAACCACTCTGTGTGAAAAAGTTACATCTCAGGTCCCAAATGAATCTTTCTCCTCTCACCTTAAAATTATGCCCTCTGGTTTTGAACTCCCCTACCCTTGGGAAAAGACCTTTGCTATTCACCGTGTCTATGCCCCTGATGATTTTATAAACGTCTATAAGGCCACTAGTAATCTCCTACATTCCAGGGAAAAATGTCCCAGCCTATCCATCTTCTCTTTTTAAACTCAAAACCTCCAGTTTCGCTAACAATTCTTGTAAATCTTTTCTGCACCCTTTCCAATTTAATAACATCTTTCCTATAGCAGGGCAACCTGAACTGTACACTGTACTCCAAAAATGGCCTCACCAACATACAAGCTCAACATGATGTCCCAACTCCTATACTTAGAAGTCTGAGCAATGAAGGCAAGTCTGGTAAACGCCTTCTTCACCACCCTGTCTACCTATGTCGCAGCTTGCAATGAACTATGTACCTGAACACCTAGGTCTCTGTTTGTCATCACTCCCCATGTCCTTACCATTAACTGTGTAATTCCTGCCCTTGTTCATCTTATCAAAATTCAACATCTTGCATTTATCCAAAATAAACTCCATCTGCCATTTCTTGGCTTATTGGCCCAGATCAAGAGCCTGGTGTACTCTTAGATAATCTTCTTGACTGTCTGCTATACTGCCAATTTTGGTGTCATCCGTAAACTTACTAATCATGCATCCTATATTCTCATCCAAATTGTTTATCTAAACAGTGGACCCAGAACTGATCCCTGCAGAACACCACTGGTTACAGGCCTCCACCACCACCCTCTGACATTTATTTAAAAACAGAACCAGAGAAATAATAAACTCTCCACATTACTACTCAGGTCACAGGCAAATTGGCATAGGGTGAATAAAATTAGAGATTTTAATGCATGACTGAAAGACTTTTGTAATAGAAAAGGATTTTGATTCATAGGGCGCTAGCACCAGTACTGGGGTAAGTTCCACTGTACCACTGGGATGGCCTTCTTCTGGACAATGTTGAGCCTAGTATTCTGGTGGGTCACATAACAGGGCAGTACAGGAGGCTTTGAACTAAATAGCAGGGATGAGGGATCATGTGAGGAGTGATGTTGTCATTCAACAAGGAAGGACTAGGCAATAGAGCAGTGCTGATAAATTAGCACAAAATATTGATACTACATTCACCCATAGCTACAAAATCCTTCTGCATTTTTATTACCATTGATTGAAAAATAAACAGATAAGTATAAACAACAAATGCATGAGACTCAAGTTGGGAAAAAAAGAACGGATATCATTCCAAAGAAAGAAATGTTTGTATTCTTTTAATCTTTCTTACTCTGTGTTGTTTTAGGCATGGAACCCTTTAGTGTTGAACAATTTTACTTTGTTACTGTAGCCAGTGTTAGCCATAGGACAAGATCAAAGCTACTATCAAGGGCCGGACCTGGGCGAGAACCACAGTGAAGACTGGAGACATGCACTCGGCAAATATGGTAAATAATAACCTTTTGGGAAATAGCTGTCACTGAAACAATAGGTAAATTCACACGAGAAACTGAGTAAAGTGAATGAGATTCTAGGTATCCTCCATGAATGTGGTCAATAGAGAGCACTGTGTCAGATTTTTACTCATTAAATAGACTGCTAATATATTACCATGGAAGAGTTCTAAATATCATTTGAAAAAGTACAACACAACCATGTAAATTATGTCAAAAATGTATTGTGCATCACATGGAATGACATAACCATTAGAAACAGCATACTGCCTCTTCTGAGCATTTTTTTTCCACAGAAAAAGAAAATTGTTGAACACTTTTTTAAGCGAAATGATGATATTTCACACTTCAGTATTACTGATCCATGTCAAGACATACACAAAACAACAGAGGACAACAAAACAGAGATCATTCAATCTAGTATGTCTGTGCTGGCTCTTTACTATAATAATTCAGAACTAATCTCATGATCCATTGGCAGCAGTGTGCACCATCTACAAGATGTACTGTAACAACTCACCAATATTCTTCCAATATAAGGTGGTGTTTAAACTTTTTTTAAAAATTGTGTTTGCTGTTTGTACTTGGGCTGTAAATTTGTCATCTGCTGAAAATGGACATGAGGAATGTTGTGGAAAAATTAAGTTGTGCCAATTTAATGGACTTCAGGCAGTATATCAACATTTTGCTGCCTCTAATTGTACAGAATACTGCATGCAGTCAACACTTCCAGTACTGTTCATTGGTTGTAATAAATTGGCACCAACTTGACACAGGCATTGTGAAGAAATTGGAACCTACTCTTTCCAGCTGTCCAATTCAATCAACACAGTTGTGGAACCAACCATGTCTGTTACTGGTGCCTTAGCTTTCATTGTGGTACAAATAGCGGGAACCCAATGTCTCACTGCTGTGGTGGAAGCTCCGATAGATGCCATCATCCTGTCTCTACCAATGTTCAAACATTTGCCAGGGTATCACAACACAGAGAGATAGATGCTAGTGTGCTGGTCAGTGACAGACAGAAGATATGGAGTGTGGGACTGTAGGTGAATGAGGGTTTAGAGTATATTTTTGTTACAAGCTGGCTTGATCGTCCACAATCTTTTAAAGAATAGAATGCATGAAAGAACCAAGAGCAAGAAAATAAGTGCAAGGATTCCAGAGTTGAATTGAAACATCAAAAAAAAACTTTTTCATACAAATTTGCACAAAATAAACACTTAAAAATGACTAGATAAGTTGACAGGTAAGACAATGATTCTAAACCATATACAATGCATATGGAATTTAGACTCTAACTTTCAAGATTAACCTCAAGTAAATATTAATTAAGAGGCAAATAATGGTCAAAACTCCATAAGCATCACTTTAAATGGACAATGCCATGAATGCAAAGCCCGCCAGGCATTAGCAATACTGTAGGTGACCAAATCTTATTAAATTTTATCACCTCGACAAGGGATTCCAATTTTTCACTTTTGCTGATGTGGCTTCAGAACTCCCTCAAATGTCTGTACAACCGAGACTTCCTGAGTGATTACTCATATGCTAGTAGTTCCATACCTTTGCTTGAGATCAAGTTAGCCAGGATTTCTGAGACTGTGCCCAAGGATCTAATTATTGACACAATATCAGAATTTATCAAATTTCATCCAGTTCCAGTTAACCAGTTTCATCAAGCTGCTGCTGAGTTCCTCTAAACTTCAATATTTCTTAGTTGCATCATATAAATATTGTTTTTGTACTTCTTTATGCCACTTTCAGCTGAATAAACTATCAATGATTCCTGGGACTACTATCCTAACCACCTAGAGTCTGCTATCAGCAGACAACCTTCTTAAGCTCCACTGATCTGTACGACAATTATTTTTAACTCCCCTCAGTTTACTGTAGCAAAGTTTTAAATAAAATTTTAAATCACAACTATATCAAACTTCAATTAAAATGTTGTTCTCATCAAGTTTAAGGGTCAATTACATTGTTTTCTTGATTGGATGATGGAGGAATTTTATTACTTATTAACCCTCGGAAAAGTAGCAAAACACATCAAATATGCACTAAATAAGGTATAAAGTTTCACACGGGGACAGCGTCTCATACGAAAGAGAAGATCAGAATAGGCATTTTGGAGGAATCTCCTTATCCCTGAATTATTAAATTTTATCTGAGTATTGGTTGTTAAATTGGTGTCTTGTAAACTCAGCAGTGGGGAAATTTGTAGATATCTTTGCATTTTCAATGCATGGATATTTCTCCAATTTACTCTATCATTAGGCAATGCTGTATGAGTAGCTGAGAGAAGCAGGGAAAGGGAGAGAGAAAGAACAAGCAATCCAGCTCTACTGTTATGGATCTATTTTCTTCGCGCTGCCACAAACACTTTTACTTGAAATACAGTTCCTTTATGCATTCATGTTTCTGACTTCACTTTTTCCCAGTTGGATAACTTGTAGGCGACTTTCATCCCAATATGTGAAACTTACCAGCAGATACTGATCAAAGTTTCAAAGCCTTTTTATAATAATGTTAATTTTGGTTTAGGTTGATTTCTTGTTAATGGATGGTTTCATGAGCTTGGGTCAACCTCATCAGGTGACCACTGTGGCCATCTTGAATCAATGTTTTTCCTTTTTAGGTATTTCCTTTTCACAGGTATTAAAATCTGATGATGGAAGTTGAAAATTGATAATCCCTTTTTACCACTTAAGACCTAAAAACCTGCCCTACATGCTTTTAATCTAACTTCAATCTCTTTCCCTCTCAACTGCCATTACTGCAAGATTTACAGACCCCACGACACCACTAAGTAAGCCATCTGCTCTAGTTCCGTTTTTTCTATTCTGATTCTATTAAATAGACATGGGTAACTTTCTTTGCTGTCACTGTTTTAAGTATGTTCAGTAATTAAAGCCCAGCATTTTAAATACCTCAGCTTTCTAGCCATTGAACTCTTAAAGCAATATATCCCCAACCTTTTGGTACATGAGTCTTAAAGATGCTTTAATTGCATTTATCCCATTTTCTACTTTAAACTTAAATTCCTCAAATTTAACAAAAATACTAAAACACAGGAACCATGAACTAGATTTTCACAACCATGGTCACACCTTCTGTTTTCGTTACATGGGAGGGTTGATATGTAGTGTATGCAAAGCATTGTGTATGCTGCTAATGACACCTTGCTCCATGGGAAAGCACGTAATTCTTGCAAAAGCTCACGGTCACTCCATTTTCCTCTCTCTGGTTGGAGGCAATGAAATGAAGTTCTCTCTTTTATTAAAGTGCCTCAGTGCCTTATATAGCGGCACACTGCAGACTTTGATATGCTGCTAATATCTCCACCAGCAGTCTAAAAAGAGCCAGATTCATAAAGGTTTATAGCCACTCTCACATTCACAACAATTTTCACTGTATTCTTTACCATTCGCTGAGGTTACGTTTGCAACTACAACTTAGTGAAGTGTTCAAACATTATCTCATACTTTTATTGTCACTGACAATCAAGTACATGAATTGCTTCCCTCAGTGTTTTGCCCCGGATATGGCTTCATGATGAGAATTGTACTCCCTTTCTTTTCCCTCCTCCCTCTTCCAGCACTTTATTTTGCTCTTCCTCTGCTCATCCTTCCAAACATGCTCAATCTTAAGAGAATTGCATACTAGGCTACCAATGTATGGAAACAACTAGTTTCTGAACAAATCTTTAAGTCACCAAGAATAGACTTCCACATTAGCTACATTACTTCTTGCATATTACTGAAACTGTAGAATTGTGGCAACAGCCAGAAGAAATAATCCAGCAACTGACTTGTAGTTGGCTGATCATTTCTTCAAATACTACAGGTTGAGGGTTTGTCATGCCAATAAACATGTGTTCAACTGTGGGAGATAGGGAGGGAGTAGGCTGAAGTATGCAGCTTCAAAATTACAATGTTGGTACCAAATAAATAGTACTTGCTGATTGTCCTCGTGATCTGTCTGCTCTGCATTCTTCTGACAGATGTGTGTGCTCTTTGATCCCTTTACCAATACACAGTCCATCCTTCTTCTGACAGAATGTATATACGTGTCACAGACACCATTTTGGAAGAACTTCTCAGCCCTCAGAACATAGGTAATGCTGTGCTGAGTGTTGTCCGCTAAACCTTTGGTATAGTTCATAATTGGGCAAACCATCCTAAATATGACCTGACCATTATAAAGCCTTATCATATATTTTGCAGATTTATACTTTCAGCATATATGTAATGTATTGTACTTACGATTACAGAAGATTTTCAAACATGGAAAAATACTACATAATTGATGTGTCAGGCCATGAACGCCCACTTGTAGATTATGAAACAACCCATCCAGTCATTACTAGTATGTCGCTAATGACTGTCATAATCTAGGAGTGACATGTAAAAATATCTTTTTAGATAATGAGTAAATGCATTCTACTATGAAATGATCTGAACTTCATCTTTTTTATATTCTCCATAGCTCCTTGAGATTTAGCAAAAACAATAGAAACTGAGCAATAGACCAGTCCCTCCTTTCTTTGCATAGATATCTGAAACAATAGAACAATGAATTGATTGTGTTCTGAAGAACGGTCACTGGGCTCAAAAGTTTGAGTCTGCTTTCTCTCCACAGATGCTGCCAAGCCTGCTGAGTTTCTTCAGCTTTTTCTGTTTTTATTTGTAATGATTTGATACTAGTTCATAACAATGATGGAATACCAAAGCTTACAAAAATAAAAAGACCGTCACAACTCAAAAGTGATAAAAGCAAAAGAGACAGAAATTCCACAAAGCCTTTAGAGAAGGAGTAAGTAAATCAGTTTAGGATTTCTATCCACCATTCTGCTCTACCTTTGACCCTGATGGAGTCAGAGATCAAGTCATTGGAATATTCCAAGTGAGCACCTACACCTAGAGCACTCTGACAGAGGCAATGAAGGGTTGGGAAGCAGAGCAACCACGTGTCATTTCAAGGTAGGACATCTGAGGCCAGAATTACTGCTCATAATGTGATTTCCTATACATTAGGGAGACAAAGCATGGAATCAGGCTGAAGAAAATTGTCTGCATAATCTTTACATTCCCCTTGAGGAAAAGATGGATAAATTTATTACAGATTTCTTGATTCTGCTAAGATCAATATTCTTTATTTTTCTTTATCAATAGACTCACAGTGGAACTTACATCTGTTCTTTGCAGACAGGTCAGTAATGAGTCAGGCTGGCTGAAATTCCTAATGTAATCTGAGATTCTTTACAAACACTGTCAAGGTTACTCTGTATTATTGTGAAGATTAGGCCCGGAAGTTCATTCTTCACTGAATTTTTTATGGACTGTAAATCCAATGGATCCAGGTTCTTGTCCACAATTATCCACAATCCCAAATCCTCCTATCTACTCCTTTGTTTAGAAGTAATTACTTAAACTTCCCTTACGTATTCCTTATTTGAAATTTGCAGGGTCCTCTACTGATTTATGCGTTCGATCGGAGGTGAGACCTTCATTATCCAAAGATGGAGAAGTACCAACATATGTCAACACTCAACATCTAGATCTCCAGGCTCTAGCAACATTGCAAGTACATCCCAGCACTAACACAGGAACCAATGAATTGACAAATAATAATGAAAACCAATCAAAAAAAGATGTCTTTGATATGAGTAAGTTTAGATCTTACTTTCATTCTTCTTGAAGTTTCAATTATGTCAGAATCATTTGACATTCAGTTATAGACAGCCATTTTAATCAATCTATTAAGATATATTATGACATATCTCTGAAGCAGGTGGAACTTGAACCAAGGTCTTTTGGCTCAAAGGTGTTTGGGTGGGTGGTACCAATGTACCACAGACCCCTCAGCGTTCAATTACACATTGGTGATTATAAACAAAAAAAAGTCTTATGCTCTGTCGTTTATTTGTGATAGTCAACTGTGGATGGCTACCCAATAAACTGTTTGATTCTGCCACGCCACTACCTCAACGTAAATTTTAGCTCAAATTTTGCTGTAGTATGCAGTCGTGTTAGTTAGACCTTTTTCTTATTGTTTAAAATGTTACACTTTTGCCTGCAATGTTACTGGAAGTGCAAGCTAACAATAATACAACGCATATAACAAGAAATCTGTCACCTTACTGAACAATGAGGAAAACAGTATATCTCTTAACCAGTTAGATTGTGTTACAAGTACACTTTATATTTAATATTGTTTAGAAGACTACATTTTGTGAATAGTGGAAAATGGACTTTTTCAATTTTGTGGAAATACCTGGAGTAGTTTCTTTAAAAGACATTTTGAAAGTTCATTATGGAAATTGGAGACTTTGTTTTAACAAAGCTTCTTATCAATCACATAACAGATGATAACTGCTTGCTTTTCCTTATATCTCTATTGTGGCTGTTTGGAACAGTGACTTCTCTGGAGATGGCTCTTGTTTAATCTGTTCAGTTGGAGGGGAGACTTCCAAGAACAAGACAAATTGGAAGAAACCTTGTTAAGATCAAGCTTCCCAGCTGATCTCTCTAATTTCTACAATTAAAACCCTTTTTGTTGAGTTCAGGGCAAAATCTATTTGTTCTGTTGAAAGAGCACACAAGATTATATTTCCTGAGCAAATAAGACCACGTGACTTCCGAGATTGTGTGTGTGTGTGTGTGTACTTTTACATTACTGACTGTGAATGCTAACTAATGCAACTTCATTAAATCATAAACCAAATAATTCTGATTATTAAAATACCTGATTGTTACATTTTGTTATTTAAAGCTTGATATTTAATTGTTCTGCTTAGTAACTGGAAGAAGTATTTATTTTATGTGGTGATGCATGAAGTAGTTGGACTCGAGAGACATTGCACTGCTCCAGCTTCAGACATAACAATTCGAGGATTGTGAAATAAACAGACAAAGGATTGGCAAGATAAGTGGATTAAAGTAGGCAATTTCAAATGAAGAAAGAAAAAAATGAATCAAAGAGAACTTGTATAAGATAAGAGAACAAAAAGATACAGAAATGAAATCTTTTTTAAAATTAAGGTAATATTTAGCACTTTTTACATTTTTGAAAACAATTGACGATCTGAAGGAATGAGATGTCACATTTATAACTGTACACTTTTTGAGCAATGAAGTTTGACTGGCATTCATTAACAATTATTATATTAGTAACAGGGTACTTATGCCATTAATTACTAGAATTAACAGGTTAAAGAACAAGTACAGCAATTCATGCAAACTTCAAGGAGGTAAGTTGTTAGTTTTAAATCTGTGATAGATACATTTTTGTTAGATATTAGTTAAGTATCAGTAAGTATTTTATTCGGTATTAAAGGATATGGGCCAAAGGCAAGTATGTGAGTTAGACCGCAGATCGCATTCAATAGCAGAACAAGTTCAAGGGCTTACTCCTATTCTTAAGTTTCTACATAAAGCACAAGCTAAGCTAGCAGAACTTGTGATTGTGATGCATTGCAATTCATGGGGTCTATCATGGTTTTGATGAGTCACAGGTTGATTAGACAATCAGAAGGTTATTTGTTATGAGGGAGAAACTATATACGTAAATCGTGTATCGGATTAACGATCTTCGTCTTGAGTTTTCTGCCTGAAGGTAGATCTGACCCACAGTGGTGCAATCTCCACCACAGGTGGAGCAAGAAGGCAGTTGAAAATTCCACATCAGCCAGAAATGGAATCGAACCCAAACTGATCAATTACATATTGGCAATGCATCTTCTGTAGGTGCAATATGGTGGTTTATCCTCCACCTCTAATCACTAAGTAGGCCTAAGACAAAGCAAGACCAAAGACTTGGTGACAGCAAACTACTTCAAACAAAACCTTACCCAGTACTATATACTGGTAGAGGTGGAAAATACCACCAAGTACCAGGAGTAGTTACAGGGGGACAATACCACATATTTGTAGTGGTCTTAATCTGACTCCCCCTGGAAAAGAAATCCAAAAGTCTCCAAAAAAAAAAGGAAACCTTCAAGAAAGTGAGTTTACACTACAATAGCATGACTGCCTTAAGAAGACACAAACAATCAATCAACAACTGAAACATGATTATTGACATGGAAACTGCAGTAGCCATAGAAGTGGTAAAATGACAAGCTTATTACTCCAAAGGTAAAACCTCATTCAGAGTTGATAAGAGTGTGGTCTAGTTTAAAAAAAGAAAAGCCAGCTACACTTATAAGATACCTCAGTTAAGTAGAAACTGAGGGCTTCAGAAAGTAAAGTTTGTGATTGCTAAGTGAAAAGGGAATAACTTTGAGAAATAGCACTACAATTAAAAATTGGAGGCAAAGGAATGTAGAAGAGATTCTTCACTCTCACAACAAGCATTGTTGTCACTTACGTTAAGCTGCACAATGCACAGCTACAAGGAACAGTGAATAAGGCAGGAATGAAATTTAAATGAGGACCATAGAATTGGGAAGGACTCAAGATTTGTTTAAGTTGAAAATGAGCAAATGTTAAGAAATCTGTTCAAAAAGTCTGACAGAAAAAGAATATTCAGGAAAAATTACAGACTTAAAAGGGCTGAGGCTCAGTAATTAAGACATGGTTCTGGCAGGAAGATCTAGGAAGGCTACATCCAGAGAATAGTATGAACTGCATATGCTGGAGAAAGAGATAACACAGTGTTGAGCTGGAGGATCACAGCAAGCCAGGCAGCATCAGAGGAGCTGGAAAGTTAACATTTCGGGACATGTCCATCCTGGGCCTCATCCAGTGTCACAACAATGCCACCTGCAAACTGGAGGAGCAGCACCTCATATTCCGCCTCGGGAGCCTTCAGCCCAATGGCCTAAATGTGGATTTTACCAGTATCAAAATCTCCCCAAGCTCCGGCCTCATCCCATGACCAACTCTCCCTCTCATTCCCGCCTTCCTGACCTGATATAACCTGTCCATCTTCTCTCCCACCTTTCCGCTCCTCCCATCCCACTGACCAATCCCCACCACTTCCTACCTGCACTCACCGATCACCGTCCCAAATACCTTCCCCAGCCCCATCCCTCCTCTATTTATTTCTGAGCTCCCTTCTCCCTCCCCCAGCCCTCCCCATTTCTGTAGAAGGGTCCTGACCCGAAACATCAACTTTCCTGCTCCTCTGATGCTGCCTGGCCTGCTGTGCTCCTCCAGCTCTACACTGTGTTATCTCTACATCTGGGGAATTTAAAAAAATTGTGTAAAACAAAGAACTTTGTGTTTTAGACCACAAGAGGCAGGATATTGCCCATATTATATGGCAAGAAGTGGGAAGACACAATCTTGGCTGACAAAACAAAAAGTGGGTAGCCACTATTTTAACCATTGTGAGAAGTGGGAACACTCTAGAAAAGGTGGGAAAACCCAGTAAACAGTAAATACAGTATTACAAAGAAACAGATTTAAAACTCTTGAAGGCAGAAAGATACTTCAGAACAGTTACTACAGACTAATGCCTAACTGGGGAAATCTGTAGTTCAGTTTTCAAGCCCCAGAACTATTCAAAGTCATCCAGCAAGGCCATCTGCAGTCTCCCATACTGAAACTCAATGACTTTCCAGTGGCTATATTGCGGCCATTGGGGTGGATATGTGGGAGCACCAGAACAATCAAAGGCACCTGCAGGACAGGTCCAAAGATGTACAAGGGTGAGTAGACCATTTTTCCTTGTATAATTGATTTGTTGTTTAATAGTAATGTTATGGCAAGGCTATTGTTGCTGGTGTTTATTGCAGAATCTTGACTAAGACGATGGTGTAACAGAACACTGAGATGAACAGATAAGTAGAATGTAACAAAGCAATGGTGGTCTTTAATATCATCCAAGGAAACTAGACATTTTTCATCAATAAGTCTAGAGTAAAAGCATTGTGGATGCCTCCTTCTTGCTATGTCCTCCTCCGCCTCTGAAGAGCTGCTCCCCCAGTCATGGCTGGTTCATCCTTGCAATTGCTGCTGGGGTGCCAGAGAAGCAAAGTGGAGAAAGGGATTGCAAATAGAAGAGGGGCTGCAAAGTGTAAAGAGAACAGTTTCAAACTTCTTACAAAGAAATGATCAGCTAACTATGAACCAAGAAAATTTAAAGGCACTGGAATGAGAAATGTAAGTTCTCTAGCTTACAGCTATAGATGTTTAAGAGCTATTACATGGGAAAAATCCTGGAGAATGCTATTATAATGAACATTGTGTCGATTGGCCAGTTTGATGCTGAAACCTTGGGTCATAGTATCTCCCCACTGCACGTACAGTCGTGCTATAGTGGCCGCAGTCACTCTGCAGTCACCTCCTACAATCCTCCTTTTGTCTGGTACCTTTCCATAAAAGCTTACCTGTCTATCTTCATCATAGAATCCCTACAGTGTGGAAGCAGGCCCTTTGGCCCAACGTCCACACTGACCCATCCCCCTTTAACCCACCTAATCTACACATCCCTGAATACTACGGGCAATTTAGTGTGGCCAATCCACCTAACCTGCACATCTTTGGACTGTGGGAGGAAACTGGAGCAACCCGGACAAAACCCACGCAGACTCGGGGAGAATGTGCAAACTCCACACAGACAGTTGCCTGGCGGTGGAATTGAACCCGGGTCCCTGGTGCTGTGGGGCAGCAGTGCTAACCACTGAGCCACCGTACTGCCCACTTATCTGCTCCTCCCACCTCACTGACCAATCCCCACCACTGCCTACCTGCACTCACCTATCACCATCCCTCCTTACCTTCCCCAGCCCCACCCCTCCTCTCTCTCTATTTAACTCCCTTCCCCCTCCCTCATTTCTGAAGAAGGGTCCTGACCTGAAACGTCAACTTTCCTGCTTCTCTGCTGGCTGCCTGGCCCGCTGTGTTCCTCCAGCTCCACACTGCGTTATCTCTGACCCCAGCATCGGCAATTCTTACTATCTCTTAGGGGAAACGATACCTGCTTCTCACCAGCCAAGGCCCAACAACTCTTTCAAGTTATTTACTTGACTATCCTTCCATTTGACCTGTTGTATTCGCTGCTCAGTGTGATTTTTTTTCTATGTTGAGGAGACAAAACATAGACTGACTGCTTAATGAAACACCTCTGTTCAATCTGTAAGCATGACCCTGGGCTTCCTATCACTCATCATTTCAGTTCACAATCCTGCTTCTGCCCTGACCTTTGTCCTTGATCTGACACTATCTTCCAATGAAATCCGTTGCAAGCCTTGAGGAACAGGTCCTTAGCTTTTGACTTGGCCCCATATGATTTTCTGGACTCGACACCGAGTTCAATAATTTTAGATCATAGCCTCTGTCTCCATTTCGTTTCACGCATGTTTTTCTGCTTGTTCAGTGATTTTCTCTTTATTTATTCCTTGACTTTGCATTTGGAGGACTGCTATCCAGTTATTTACATTTCATCTGTTCACAACTTTTGTCGCTTTACCCATTACCATGGCCTTTGTACCACGAAATTTCATTTAATTGCTCCTGCCCTCCTTCCTTTATGCAGAGCATCCTTTTTGTTCTTCTCCTCCCACAACCTGTCAATTCTGATGGAAGGTTATAGACCTGAAATGTTAACTGTATTTCTCCTTACAAATGATACCTAACATGCATTTTGTTTTTGTTCCAAGTAGAATAGTTTGTCTGAATGGCCTGTTTCAATGCTGTAATTCTCCTCCTCCTCCTCTTGGAGTAATTGCAGTCTTCCCATTGAGAACTCAATATCCCTGGTAGAAAAAAAAAGTTACTTTGAGCATAATCAAGTAAATCTACCATCAAAGTTTTAACTTAAACAAGGACAGTAATTAGAAGAGTTGGAAATATTAACCTATTTACATCCAGTGATCAGACTCCAAGCAGATATTAAAAAGGTCTGAAAATGTTTTGTAAGATATTCTGGAACATCTTTTCAGTAATAGGTTAATTTCGCTCTGTTGGTTGCTGTAGACTTAGCCCTGAATTTTTGCTAAGTTGTAAGAAATTCAGATATCACCTTATAAACAAATGTGTTAAAGTAAGACTTCTTAAAATGTATTAATTGAACTTATTGAGTGACATTATGGTGGGGGGGTGGGGTGAGGGATAAAGAGCGAGCGAACGAACGAACTGGACAAAAAGAACAAGTATTGATTTTAACTATTTCTCATTTTCAGTAGTAATTTTGGTGAAAGTAAGGATGTTTTGCTGTACTATTCTGCCCATATCACATTAAAATCAATGACAGCAATTAAAAATATTATTTTGAGACAAACATTCATGGGAACAGAAGTGGAGTTAAGTATTGATCAATACAAAAGAGCAGAAGCAAAAAGAATTGCACTTACTGATGTCACAGATTTTCAGAGAAAAAAATTTCTGCTCTGAATTCCCAAGTTATTGGATGTTTTAATTATGCCCTGTTGTGTTTTAGACGTAAATGAATATAACTTCAAGTTTGTCGTCCACCCACTTACATTGCAGAGAAAGGACTAAACACAAACCACAACCTGCATATATAATTATAACTTCAAGGCATTTAACAAATAGGTCAGAAAAACCTTGAGTTTTTAATGCTCTTGCCAAATGTATTTCACTACGCAGTGTTAGAATAGTTAAGAGGGGAATGTATGAAAGTGGTTGCTGAATGGTAGTGTATGGATGGTGTTATCCATGCTTTGAACAATTTGACCAGTCTGTGTAATTAAGATACTAGCCAAGTACTCTTCTTGGTGAGGTGAACAAAAAGACAAGTCAGGTTACAGTTCAACTCAATCTTAAGAAAATATTCTTTATTACAGCATCATGATCATTTCTCAATTTTCCATAATATTTACCTTATATAGCTCTATATGCCCAAGAAAGGCTATTACCCACAACGACCCAAGTGTTTGGGCTGAGCCATTAGCGTCTCTAATAGAGAAGTGGATGGCTTCCACTGGGTCTTGCAGGTCAGGGCTGATCTTCTCAGAGATAGTGGGCACTCGCGTTGCTGCATAGTCTTTTGCCATACATTTTGCTATGAGTCTTCGCTGAGGGAAGGTGTTCTTTTTTTAAAATCCCCCTTGCCCCAGACCTTCCTGAATGTTCCGTGGCCTTTGGCCAATGGGGGTCATGAGTGGGATTCAAAGCAATGGGATCACACCAACATCCTTCACTGTTGCAGTACTGTGGAGTTGTAAAGTGTACATCCTTGGGTACCTTCTGGAAATCATGGCACCAGAAAGTTTGATTAATACTTCTCCAATACACAACTTCAGGCTAACTGAAGCTGATCCCCAAACCTTCGATTTCCACCATTCTGAGGCCTAAACAGTGGCCAGCTGTTGTTTAACCCATAGCCCGACAGAAGATGAGCAGATTTAACAATGTCCAATTTTGGGTGCATGCTTGCTAAATCACAAATGGGTCCCAAATATTTTGGATGCCCCAGACTCCAAGACATTTTTTTAAAAAACTGACTATATCAGGGACACTAGTTGTTGCTGTAGTCATACAGGTAAATCTCTAAATCACAAGGCAACAAAGGACCCCAACCTCCTAATCAACAAAGTTTGGAGGGAAGTAAGGTGTCCTAGATTAGCATATGCTAGTACCCATGCTGGGATATGTCCCAGCTCCATCCTACCTTCCCTCCTCTAGACTTTCAACCCTGATCAGTTACAGAGGTTCTGTTTCTGTAAGAGAAGGTGGGCGGGGGGGTGAACCTGTGTTTGGAAAAACCGACCAACAGCACGAGAGACTCAGTCTGTGATTGGAGCAGCTCCTCAGATTCCGTCTTGCACTCTGATCTTCCAGTCACAGCTCTGCAGTCAGTTCGCACTCTGGGCAGGAGAGCTGCAATTTGTTATGCCCTATACTAGCCCTGAATACCAGAACATTTTAAAATGACAGGTTTCTACCAAAATGTGGTAATGTTCTGAGGAAGGGTCACCGGACCTGAAACGTTAACTGATTTTTTCTTTACAGATGCTGCCAGACTTGCTGAGCTTTTCCAGCAATTTTGTTTGTTGTTGGTAATGTTTCATCCCTGGCCTACTGTAGTGACTAGCTGGAGAGCTGCCAAAATTTAAACTAGCTTCTCCAAGATTTTGCATACCTTGCTCATTTTTGTTTCTCAAATTCCGAGGCTACTATGTCACTTTATCCATTGCATTTATTATTCTCTCAAAATTATCCTTAGGGTAACATAAAGAAAAGAAATTCCAAGATGTGAAAGTTGGACAGTCCTGGTCTTCAGCAGTAAAGACTAAAACTGCTATTTCTACACTGATTTTAAGACTACCACTTCTACATCAGTACTTTTTTCCCCGTGACTGAGTTATAGTCTTTACTGCTGAGGACCAGGACTGCCTAACTTTTACATCTCAATTTCTTTACTTTCATTACCCAAGGGATCGTTTTGAAAGAATGATAAAACCAAATAGATACAGTGACATAATAGCCGTGAAATTTGAAGATCAAAAAATGAGCAAGGTACAAAATATTAGAGAAGCTAGTTTAAGTTATTTTGGCAGCCTTTCAGCTAGTGACTACAGTAGGCCAGGGATGAAACATTCCCACTTTGGTAGAAACCGTCATCATTTTAATGCATGTTCTGGTATTCAGAGCTAGTACAGGGCATAAAATAAATTGCAGCTGTGCTATTAGTCAATGAGTGTGGGAACTGACTGCAGAGCTGTGACTAGATCAATCGGAGGAGCTGCTCTTCCTATTGCAGGCTGCATCTTTCTCATGCTGTTGGTCAGCTCTTCCAAACAGGTTCCCTCCCTTCCACTCTTCCAGAGACAGAACTTGTGACTATACGAGCTGTAGCAATTATTCTGACCATTTCTTCTGCATAACAGCAGCAGTAATTTAGCAGCCATCATCAGATGTTTTGTATTCAGAGGGTGGGGAGAATCATTGTACAAGACAGGAGGAGTTCATCATAGAATCAGAATCCCTACAGTGTGGAAACCAGCCATTCGGCCCAACAAGTCCACACCGCCCCTCCGAAGAGCATCCCACCTAAACCCATCCTCCTAAACCTGCATTTCCCATTGTCTAACCCACCTAACCTAAACAGCCCTGGGCAATTTAGCATGGCCAATCCACCTACCCTGCACATCTTTGGACTGTGGGAAGAAACCCACGCAGACACAGGGAGAATGTGCAAACTCCACGCTGACAGTTGCCTGAGGCTGAAATCGAACCCAGGTCCCTGGCGCTGTGAGGCAGCCGTGCTAACCACTGAGCCACCATGCTGCCCAGGGCACAGTGGCTAAGTGGGAAGGCATTGGTCTCATAAACCAAAAATTGTGGGTTCGATCACCACCCGTGCCTAGTAGCATATTTGTTAATATTGGAGTTCTGCCAGCAATGAGGCTAGATTGGGGTTGCTTGTTTCCCATTTTCCTGTGTACCTACTCCCAAAATTGTAAAATGTAGCTGTCCTCCCACATATAGGGAACAACAGCTTTGCTCCTCAAATCCAGAGGTACTACTCAAAATGCCAACTGAAGAGGAGACTGTGCTCCTTGCAAATCTGAACTCTGAGACCAAGTACCTATCACCAGGCAGGCAGTTGAGTCTTTCCCAGCAGTGTGGATTCAAGTGCTGCTAGCCAAGGAGTGGTACTACCCGCTGATCGTAGAATCATATAGTATAGAAGGGGCCCTTTGGTCCATCAAGTCTGTATCACCAAAAATACACTATCCACACAAGTCCCTTTCCCCTATGCTAGACACAAAAGCCTTCAATATTATGACTCAAGTGTTCATCCAAGCATTTGAAGTTTTGGGGTTTCTTGCCTCAACTACCCTCCCATGAAAACAATTTTCCTCAAAATCTTCTTTGAGCATCCTGCCTTTCACTTAAGGTGTGCACCCCTGTTCTTGACCATTCAACTAAGGGGAACAGCTTCCATCCACCTTGTCTATGACCCTCAATCGGGTCCCTCAAACTCTGCTCCAAAGCAAACAAAAACTTATCCAGCTTCTCTTCATTAGAGGTGATGCTCCATCACAACCAACATCTTAGTGAAACTTCGTGAAAACCCCTCCAACGTAATCACATCCTTTCTCTAGTGTGGAGAAAATCTCTGCACAGTACTCCAGCTGTGGTCTAACCAAAATTCTACACAGCTCCAACATAATCTTCCTGCTCTTATAATCTATACCTTGACCAATAAAGACAAGCATCCCATATGCCTTCTCAACTGCCCTATTAACCTGTCCAGCTGCCTTCAGGGATCTGATTGCAGGATAGACATCACAAAACTAGGGCTGAAGATGGGGAATGTACACAGAATGATAAGTGGGTCTGGATGTGACTGAGGAAAAAGCTGAGTGAGTGAGTCTGGGTGGAGGAGGGGGGATGAAAGCTGAATGGGTCTGAGTGTGAAGCAGGGGAATGGTTAAGTGGGTGTGGAATTAGAGAACAGCTGAATCAGTGGGATGTGGGTAGAGAAGGAATGAAGAGCTGAGACAGTGGGCACAAACAGGGATGGCATTAGTGGAGGGAAGACAAGAGTGAGAGAGAAGGGATTTAGGAAGCACAGCTGCTGAGAGACTGTATGGGATAGCAGGTTAGGATGAGAGCCTGTTAAGGGAGTGAATGTCTTGGAAAAGTTCTGCTGGGAAGAGGTGTGAGCATGTATCACGGAGAGATTAATTGATTGCAGTGTACGTGGGGACAGTAGGGAGAGGGGCTTTGATGAATTTTCTGGGTCATCATGAAATGGAGACATTAACTGAAGACTGGATAACTATACAAGTTTTCAGTCAGTCAATCCTCTGACAGTACTTTCCCCCTAACAGCATGGGCTGTTATCCTATTTACAGCTTCTGTATAGCATCTTGTCAAAAGCCTTCTGGAAATCCAAGCAGATCACGTCCACTGGTTCCTTTGTCTAACTTGTCTATTACCTTGCATGAAGAATTCTAATAAATTTCAAAACAAATTGCTGTAAAATCTCAGATCTGGCAGCATCTGTGAGGAGAAATCAGAGTTAACATTTCAGATTTAGCAACCCTTTTTGAGAACTGATGATACCTAGGAAAAAGTTGGTGGGGGTGGAGAAGGTGGTAAGGAGTAAATAGGTGAAGATAGAGCCCAAAGAGAGAAGAGTTGGACAGACAAAGAAGTGGATAACCGTATAGGAAAATAAATGAATGAATGGTGCTAATGGGTATTAGTGGCTAACAATGGGTAGTGTGTAATAGCAGACAGTGTGATAGTAAGACTTAGTTTATGAGGGTTGAGATAAGGACAAGCCCTAAAATTGTTGAACTCGATATACAGTCCAGAAGGCTATAGAATTCCCAAGCAGGAGATGAGGTGCTGTTCTTCCAGCTTGCACTCAGCTTTGCTGGAGGACTGCAGCAAGCCTGAGACAGAGGTGTTAGCTAGGGAACAAAGTAGTGTTGAAATGGCAAGCAACTTGAAGCTCAGGGACTTTTTTTTGCAGACAGGACATTGGGTGACTGCCTCGCACAACACTTATCTACACCTCATTTCCTGAATGTAGAGGAGACTACATTGTGAGCAGCAAATTCAGTAGACTAGTTTGTGGTTGTAAGGTACAGGTAAAGCATCATTTCACCTGTAAGCTGTGTTTGGACCCTTAGATACCAAGGGAGGACGTAAACAGACATGGTCGCACTTTCTGTGGTTGCAGGGGAAGGTGCTGTGTGTCTGTGGGAGGTATTGGGAGTGAAGGAAAAGTGGACCAGGGTGTATTGGAGGGAATGGTCCTTGCAGAAGGCTGACAGGGGAGGGGAATGTGTCTGGAGGTGGCAGAAATGGTGGCTAATAATCCTGTGTAGATGCTGGTTGTATGGTAGGTGAGGACAAGGAGGACCTATCACTGTCACGGGAGCAACAAGAGGGCCGGGGAGGGGTGAGGAGAACAAGGCTGAAGTATGGGAGATGGGTTGGACTCAGCTGAGTGCCCTGAACTATGGTGCTGGGAAATCCTTGATTGAGGAAGAAGGTAGGCATTTGAAGCCCCTCAAAGTTGGCATCAGAACAGATCCAACACTCAGAGGAAGAGACAGAATGGAATTACGTCTTTACAGGAAGTAGGGTGTGGGGATGTAGAAAAGGTAACTGTGGAAGTCAGTTGGTTTGTAGTGCATATTAGTGGCCAGCCTATCCCCAGAAATACAAACAGATGGCAAGAGAGTGAAGTGAGGAGTCAGAGATGGGCCAGGTGAAGGAGAGATCAGATGGAAATTGGAAGCAGTTCTTTATTAAAATTCTAAAAAAAAATTGTCAGACATGACCTCCCTTTGAGGGAGCTGTGCTGACTCAGCCCTATTTTACCAAGCACTTCCCAGTGCTCCACAATCTCAGCCTTAATAATGGACTGAAATCTTACCAATGAGTGAAGTCAGATTATCTGACCTATAATTTCTTATCTTCCACCTCTCTCCATTCTTAAAACAGTGGTGTTATATTAAACGTTTTCCAGTTCTAATGAACTTGTGAACTCCAGTGATTCCCAAAGATCACCACTAATCCTTCCACAATCTCTTCAGCCATCTCCTTCAGCAATCCGAGTGTAGCCCATCTGGTCTGGACATAGTGGCTCAGTGGGGGCGGCACAATGGCTCAGTGGTTAGCACTGCTGCCTCACAGCGCCAGGGACCTGGGTTCAATTCCAGCCTTGGGCGACTGTGTGGAGTTTGCACATTCTCCCTGTGTCTGCATGGGTTTCCTCCTGCAGTCCAAAGATATGCAGGCTAGGTGGATTGGCCATGCTAAATTGCCTGTATTGTTCAGGGATGGGTAGATTAGGTGGGTTATAAGGGGATAGGTCTGGGTGGGATGCTCTGAGAGTCAGTGTGGGCTTGTTGGGCCGAAGGGCCCATTTCCACACCATAGGGATTCTATGATAATGTGATCAAACCTTCCAGTTTCTCATGCACTTTTTCTTTAGTGACAGACACTACACTCACCTCTACCACCCGACTCTCCTGAAGTTCTGGTATGCCGCTGGTGTCTTTCATCGGGACAAACAATGCAAAGTACCTTTCCAGTTCCAAAATTTGTTACCCATTATTACTTCTCCAGGATTATTTTCCAGTTGTCCAATGTCTACTCTTGCTTCTTAACTTTATCTAAAATGCTCTTGAGTCTTTTATATTAATAGCTACTGTCCCTCATTTCACCTCCCCCATTATTGCTTTTAGTTGTCATCTGCTGGCTTTTAAAGGCTTCCCACCAATTTTCACCACATTTATGATGACTTTGCTTGTCAGCCATGGTTGCCTCATCCTTCCCTTAGGATAGGATAAATTTCAGCCACACCTCTTGAATTACCCCCAGAAACTCCTACCGTTGCTGTACCACCATCTCCCTGCTAGGCTCCCCTTTCAAACAGCTCTGGTGGGTTCAAAAAACCCACCACCTCAGACATTCCATGAATTCCTTTCCTTGGAATCAACTACCAACTTGATCTTCCTAGTCCACCTGCATATTGAAGTCCTCCATGTTTATTGTAATAGTGCCTCTCATGACTTTTCTATCTTCTGATATTTTCTGACCCACATCCTGACTACTGGTAGGAGGCCTGTACATAACTCCCATCAGGGAGTCTCTTATGGTCCCTGAACTGTATCCAGATTCTATACATTAGAACTCACTTCTTGCTATTGATTTCATTTTAATTTCTTAAAAAGGCGGCAACCCCATGCCATCTGCCTGTCCTTTCAATAGGAAATGTATCCTTGGATATTTAGTTCCCAGCCCTGATCCCCTTGCAGCCACGTCTGTGATATCCACAATGTTGAAATTGGTAGGTACAATCTACAAGATCATTTACCTTGTTTTGTATTCTGAGGGTGTTGTAATTAAGTGTACACAGTCCCGGGTTTATGTCCCCCTCCTGTCATCAGTGTCTCCTTATTGGCTGTACCTGAACTTTGATTCCTAACCATTTCTATAATCTGTCCTATTACCTGTTCTGGAAATTTTAATTTCAAGCTATCCCCCTACTTTATTTTTTTCCATGCAACATAAACTAAAAATAGTTGGGGGTAGGGTGTGTTAAAGCCCTATGTACAACCCTAGTTGTGTTATTTGCCAGGACTGTGATCTGAGCACAATTCAGGTAGATTCTCTCATTGGAACAGCTCCCTCCTTCCCCAGTACTTGTGTTAAATGTACCATTAATTCAAACCTGCTCTTCCCACTACCAATCTTTGAGCTATGCATTTACCACTTTAACCCTGTGTCAAATAGTGCATGTCTCGGGTAGTAGTTTAGAGATGACTTTTTTTGCTCTGCTTTTTAATTTATCCCTTGGCTGCTCATATTCCCTCAGCAGAACCTCTTTCCACATATCGTTTGTACCTACATGATACATGACAGCTGGATCTTTCCCCTCCCACCAAGGGTCTTTGCAGCCCATTTGAGATATCCTGAATCCAGGAACCAGGCAGGCAACACAGCCTTCACGACTCTTGATCCCAGCCACAGAGGACAGCGTCTACTCCCGAGTATACTACTTTTTTTTCTCCCTGCTCTTGAATGGCTCCCAGTACCACAGTGCTAGGTCAGTTTTCTTATGCACCCCCCCCCCGGCAAGGCAGGTAGAGGAATCAAGGAGGTAGTCACGCTGTCCTATTCTTGACCACATTAGAGGTCATTTTTAACAATTTTATTCATGGGATGAGAACATCACTGACTAGACCATTGCCCAGAGACTTGTTAAAAGTCAACCACATTGCTATAGCCGGAGTCACACGCAGGCCAGGTAAATTATGGCAGTTTCTTTCCCTAAAGGGCATTAGTGAACTAGATGGGTCCCCCCCTCCCTACTCCCCAACAGTTGACACTGGATTCATTGTCATCATTTTAGACTCCATTCTATATTTGTATTGAATTCAAATTCCACCTGTCATGGCAGGATTCAAGCCCAGGTCCCTAGAGTATTACTTGGGTCTCTGGATTAACAATCCAACAATAATACCACTAGGTCATCACCTCCCCTGAAACACAGCATCCATATACATATCCCTATTCCTGATGGGTCGGTGTTCAAAGCTCAAACTCCAGCTCATCCGCTCTGAGCCAGAGTTCCTCCAGCATCAACACTTGCTACAATTTGGTCACAATGAACCACAATGGGGTCCAGAAGCTTCCACATCATGCAGGTACAACACATCACCTGGCCCTGCATCTTTATTTTAATTACTTAGTTCTTAAACTGTTTTTAAAGTTTCCTACTGGTCTTTTAGTCTACAATCTGCATATATTTCACTTAATTACTTTCTATTAGAAGATAACTTATGATAGATAACCGATATAGCATCTGTTACTGTCTTGGATCAGACCAAACCCCCGCAAAATATGATAGCATCAACCCTAACCCTTTTTAACAAAAACACACTTTATTCATACACTATAATTAAAAGATAGTAAAAGAAAAAATGAAATAATTTTAACTCTTGGAAAAAACCTTAACAGAATAATGGATTATTTAACTACCGCACTATTCCAATACAGTAACGTCTCAAACATTCTTGGCAAAGACAAATTCAGAAAGATAGATTGTCTCGCTTGCAATTCTAGCAGTGAGAAGAGAACTCCAGCTTTCAACTGTAACAGAGAGGAAAACAACATACGCATCCAGCTTCAAAACCCCAACAACCACTGCTGCTGAAAAACAACTTAAAACGCTCTGTGGGAGCTTGACCCCATCCACTCAGGCTGTTCCAATTTAAACAGTTTAAGAGGCCTTGGGATTTTGTTTTATTTTATTGGCTTTGGAGCCAACCTCTGTCTCAACCTTTCTTCATAAAGAAAACCAAGACAAAATACATCTCTTAAATCCATAGTATTATCACATTACCAGCCAATGACCTTAAGGTTTACCTGTGATGACACTCCCTGTTTGGTTCTGGACCCCTGATCTTGAGCTTCAATTTATCCTGTTCGAAAAAAACTTACTAACTAGGAGCCAAACAAAAAAAAAACACCTCTTACTTGCTGAGCTGAATTCCCACACTGCATCCAAAGTCCCCAGACTACAGACTCATTTCACTGCATCCCTTTCTGATCATGCACTTTTAGTAGGTGCTCTCTTAAAAAGAGCTGAGGTCAGCTGAGATGACTCTCACTAGTTTAGCTTCAACAATAATCAACACCTATTGAGGCTTCAGGTGACTGAATGATAACTGTCCCTCAGTCAGCCACCTTACTAACCTTTTAACCAGACAACTGAATTTTAAAACGGAGAAAGAAAAGAAAGATTTATCAGTTCTATTCACTGCCTCCAAAATCTCTGAATTATATATTCGCTTGGGCTATCTCACACTCTAGATGTGATCTCTCCTTCCTGACCGTGTGAAATCTACTGTGCTACATGTAGTTCACATGTACATAGTCCAACAAGTTCATGTTCTGTTGCTAGTATGGACTTTATTCGGTAATAGCAGGTAGTAAAGAACAGACTAATGTTTCTACTCAGTTCAAGTCTAATAAGATCACTCATTTGAAGTGGCCTGGAAACACTCAAATCATTTTTAAAAAGTGCTATAATTGCCTGGTGAAAAAGAATTCCAACTTTTTTTTGCATTCAGCTACAAGCTTTCAGACTTTTTGTCTTTGGTCAGTGTCACCCCTGGAAAGCAGTTAGAATAGGTGCCTTAGATGATCAGTGCCAGTAAATAATCTTGAGGACTGAGATGAAAGACTGCAAGATGTTACATGCCAAGGCCAGTGAATAAGTCTTCAAATGCCACATTACTAGTCTCAAACACTGCTCAAATCAGCACCAGTCCCTTTACTTAATGACCAACTGCTTCTAACAAAGAGACTTAGAATTCACCGTCATTGTTTCAACTCCTCAGACACTCCGCTGCTGGCAAGCCTCATCACCCACATCTCACAGCTAGCATACACAACCAGCTCTACAATCCTAACATACTTTGCACAACACTGACACACTTTCCTTCTCACCTGTACATTAATGTGGTGTGCAATTGTAGGCAACAACTCCTGACTGGCAGCAGACAGGGACCATTACATGCCCACATTCCAGTTGAAGGTCTATAGGTTGGGGCAAGGCTGAAACGTTCACAGATGACACTTTGGTCATGCTTCACACAATCTAAGGCTTTGTGGTAAAACATTTAGGATTGGATTGAGGAGAAATCTCTTCACTCAGTGCAGAATTTGCTACCACAGAAAGTAGTCGAGGACAAAACATTGTATGATTTCAAGAAGGAGTCATACTTGGGGCTAAAGGGATCAAAGGATATGTGGGTAAAACGGAAACAGGATGTTGAGTTGGATGGTCTGCCATGATGATAACGAATGGCAGAGCAGCTTGAAGTTCTGAATAGCCTATTTCTCTGCCCCTTTCAATGTTTCATAACCCATCTTTCTGATCCCATAATTTCTTATGACATGCAAGCCAAAGGAGGTCTTGTTCTACAATACAGAGTGAGCATCCCTACATCTGAGCAAGAAGGTCAGATTCAAATCCTAATCCAGGACTTGATAGCCAAGGAAAATACATCCATAAAATGGCAACCAGGTCAATTATTGATTTGTAAATCTTTCCAATAAAAGCCAACTGCTGATGGTAAGAATGAGAGAGATTCCTGATCTGCCATGAGATAGAAAGAAATTGCTCTACCATCACTTTCCATAATTTCATTACAACATTCATGTAAAAGTATCAAAATAAGTTTCTTCTTATGGGTAGGGGTGTGGAAGGGGGAGGGAACAGTTAGCTCAGTTGGCTGGATGGCTGGTCCAGATCACATGGGCTTCAATTCCCATTTAGGACCAGGCTGCTTGCCCTACTTGTGGCAGAGAACATAGACCTATGGATCTGACCTGCCTTTAGGCAGAAAAATTGGGAAAAAGAAATACAAGCCATACATGTTGCATGCATGCACCTCTTGAGTTCTATTCCTCCTCTCATTGTGTTATAAAGGGGAGGTTGACCACCCCCCCAACAGAATTAATACCGAAACACTCAAAGAGAAGCACCTCACCCTATAATCGGTAAAAGGAGTGTGAAAAGTGGTGTAACCTGCCTTTCAGCAACTTCTAGTAATTAAATAAAATAAATCCCTGACACTCACTTTACAATAAACAAATAACAATTTATTTATCTAACTCTAACAGTGAACAAATGAACTAAAATATTAACAAACGGAATAAACCCTTCTAACTACTAACTATTCCTGAATAAAACAAGATTCTAATGGTATGCTGTTCCAATAGATACAAATTCCACTTATATAAAGTAACAAAAAAGAATTTAGTTTCTCAAAATTACAGCCAAGTTATGTGTCCTCCGGAATGTTCTGTGCCTTCTCTGTCTAATGTTCTGTCAGGATGCCTTCTCAGGAACATTAACTGGTTGTGCCGTAGATACCTTTGTTCTTTAGGTGGTGCTTTCTCTAAGACTTAAAGAAGACTGTGAGAGCCAGCGATTCTCTCTTGAGAGCTGTTACCTCAGGCGGACGGCAGTTAGCTCTCCTGTCTTTGATCAACTGTCCTCTTCTTTTATACTCTTGGATGACATATCTATTTGTTACACTAGGATTGGTCCAATGTTATCAAAAGCATCAGATTTAAATTTAATTGGTTTTTAGTATCTAAGAGCCTCGTTCAAATTGATTGGCTAAATTCAAAAACCTGTTGTCTTGGTAACAAAACAAAACTGCTGCTTGGCTTGCTAACTGTATGGCCTTTCAATACAAATGTTTCAATTCGGTTGTTCTCTGTGTACTTGCAAACTTTCAAGCTGCTGCTCACAGACATTTACTTTAAATCTCTAAGCATAGAAAAAGCACATCATCTTTTAAAGAGACCATGCAATGCTTTCCCCCTCTTGCATTTCACAAAGACCAAATTCTAACTTCCTACCTCTCAATCCACAGTTACTCTACCCAATTTCACAACAATTGCAATAATACCCATGTCCTTTTTTTATTGGAGATATCAGAGTACTGCCACATGGCCACAAGGGGTGCAGGACACTGTGCATGCTCATGCTTGCAACCACTGGCTCAGATTCTGCCGTTGTACGTACTTTAGAAGGAAACCTCAAGGTTGGATCTGCATGTAGTGAGACGAATAAGTAACCTACGGATAAGGCCTAAAAGGTCTATCATATGTCTCTCCAGAGAACAACGTTGCATGTGAGTTCTCTCCAGTCTGTGTGTTGTTTTCACGGTTTTTCTTTGAGTCAGAGCTGACCTTTATTCTCTATTAACATCTACTTTGCCTCAAAGAAGCTTTGTCACTCCTCCTACAGTCATTACCATTCCTTTTGCTTTTTGTCACCTTTGATTTCTAATCTCCCTCACCCTCTAACCTTTGCTGACCTTCTCTTTTGTTCCTCTTGCCCCTCACCATTTTATCAACTGTATAAAATTCATAACATATCCACCTCTCTTCAGTTCCCTAGAAAATACATATTGGACTCCAAATATTAACTTTGTTTCTGGCTCCACAAATTCCCTCATGGGACAACCAATCATGGAAAATAAAGAGAATAGAAGGATATGGTGAACCTATCATCAGCAAACCCCAAAGTGAACCGGCTGGTGATAGGAGGACCAATGAGCAGTTAGGAATACCAGTGCTGCCATTGAGGGAGTCACCGGGGTGGGGGGAGTGGGGTGGGGGGATGGGGGGAGGGTTAGCTATGGGCCCACGGATGGGGATGAAAGCTGGGTCAGCTGGGTGGAGTACAAAATCTGGTGGTGGAAGCAGGATCCAAAGGAGTGAAAGCAGGAAGCATGGGTGGTTGGGGAGTGGACAGCAAGAGCTGGGGCCAACAGGGCAAGACATGGGACTAGGCGTTCGAGAGCTGGTATAAGGTGTGGGCACAACTTGTGCTGGGGTTGGGCTGGTGGAGAGGATGTTTGCTGCAAGAGCTGCCATTGTCAGGGATACAGGGCCTTTTGCCAGATATGAGAGTTTCACTTCCTGAGACCAATATTGGGATATCAGTTAGAGGAGGACAAGGGTGGGATGAAGAGGTGGCTACAGTTTGATGAAGAACAAGGAAGCTTCAAATGGGAGGGGAGTGGGTGAAGAAGGCTGCAGGAGATGTGAGGGGATAGTAGGAGGCTGCAGACGCTGATGAGGAATGGGGGGCTACAAGAAGGGTGTAGTGGGAGAGAAAGAATTTGCAGTAATTGGGGTGTGTATAGAGCTAGACTGAAAAGCAAAGAGAAAACCTTTAAATCTATTATGATAAACATACTCAGCTGATTGAGTTAAAGCTTCTTTGAATCCCACTGAGGAATTAATTCTTGACATGTCTACTTTAAGACTGCATTGGTGTTAAGTGCTGCTATTCTTCAGGGGCAAAAAAAAAGTAGTAGATTCTCCTGTAATGAATGCAATTAGTTGTTCAATTTAAATCTGAGATTGAGCTCCAAGATGCCACAAGTGGGGTTGTAACTGCCTGGTTAAAATGTTCCAGCTTTGTACATGTGCAATAGAAATGCATTAACTTTGATCCTGCCAGTCTGCAGGAGGTGTATTTCAGATGCTGGCTTTTTCTGTGTAAGCGTGTGTTTAAGTTATTTTTAAAAAAGCTTTTGTTACTGTATGCCTGTTATCTTGCGCCAATTTAAATAGTGTAGTGATTCGGAAGTGAATTCTTATCTCCTTTCTTTTAGCTTTAATTTTAATGGAGAGTCGATAGTTGTTCACGATATTGATGAATTATTCTAATCCTGCATGTGCAAGTCCAGATACCCCATGTAACAAGATAAATGAAGAAAGTACTGTTACTACAAACTGCATCATCTAATAAATGAATGAGATAGTGAGAATGAAAAGGTCACCCTGAAAATTGAAAAGTTATCCCCAAAAAATCAATATGTAGCACTCAAGAAAGAAAAATTATTTTCATCCTTAATATCCAATCTCTCACACTGAAAGTTAACAGCTTTCCACCGATCAAACTATGACACTGCATAGGACCTCTAGAGTCTCTAGAGCCAAAGACACACAGGATACGCTCTGTGGAAATGCTCAGATGAAACTTGCATGTATTATTGGATGATTAATTTTCTAACATTGATTTGAAATGTTTGTTTTGTGATGAATGGCTTTTATTTCAGCATTGTGGCAAAAAAAAAGGATGCTTGACCGTCAGTAAAAAGGACAAGATAAGTTAAGAACTGTTGTTGATTAGAGAATTAGTGTATGTTCATTGAAACCCAAGTTGAATGGGCTGATCTAAGCACCTAGCTGGAAAGGAGCTGTGTTGATTGTCTAGTCCTCTTCCTCTTTTTTTTTCTCAGTTGCCTGCCATATATCTGGTGGCAAAAGCTGAGCCATCATGATGACAAGGCTGTGTTGGACACAGCAGATTATGCTAAAGCATGAGCTAAGCTCTGGCAAGTACAACAGCCTCCTTGAAAGCAGTCTAAACAGTGATAATGTTGCTTAAGCAGCTCAATAGTCTCCTGGCTTCATTTCTTGTGACAGCATCACTCTCATGTGAATGCTGCCCGTGTGTGCATGGGTTGTGTACTCGAGTTATGATCCAGATGACCTTACTATCCCAGTAAATAACCTTTAATTATCTGAAGAAAGATTATCTGACCATGCTGAAGAAAAATTCCAGGACCCGAAATATTAACTCTGCTTTCTCTCCACAGAAGCTGTCAGAACTGCTGAGTTTTCCTGGCAATTTCGGTTTTTGTTTCTGATTTCCAGTATCTACAGGTCTTTGCTTTCATTGATTATCATGATAGCTCAAATGTCAATGATAAATGGACATGCAATGATAAATGAAGACATCCTTACTGACTGGATAGTGAGCATTGACCTGTATGATACACTAAGTGCAACTTAATCCTATTTCTTTGTGCTATGTCTCTGAATTTACATGCAGCATTTTCAAAGTAATGTATGTGCAAATGACTGGCACGTGTGCCATCAGGAAACAAATTTCATGAGCACCCCCTTAATTAAATGGAGACAAGCTCACAATGAGGTTGAGATACAGCTGAGAGAGTTTCTGATTGGTGTTATGTGTAGCATGAAGGAAGATGGTTGTGGTTGTTGGAAGTCAGTCATTTCAGTCATAGAACATCTCTGCAGGAATTCCTCAGCATAGTATCATTGGCTCAACTAGCTTTAGTTGCTTCATCAATGACCTTGCCTCCATCATAAGGTCAGATGTGTGATGTTTGGTGATGTCTGCACAATGTTCATGACTCCTCAGATACTGAAGCAATCTGTGCCTACATGTATCAAGACCTGGACACCATTGGGCTCATCGGTGGCAAATAACATTGATGCCACATGTGCCAGACAATAATCATCTCCAACAAGGGAGAATCTAACTATTGTGCCTTGACATTCAATTGTTTTACCGTTGCTGAATCTCCCATTATCAACATTCTTGAGGTTACCATTGTCCATAAATTTAATTTTACCAGTTTTCTAAACACTGTAGCTACAAGAACAAGTTGAGACTGGGAATTCTGTGGTGAGTACTCACCTCCTGAGTCCTCAGAGCCTGTCCACCATCTCCAAGGCACAAGTCAGGAGTATGATGGCATATTTTTCATTAAATTGGATGAGTACAGCTGTAACAACGTTCAATAAGCTCAAAACCATCCAGAACCAAGCAGAAGTTGAAACAGATACAAAAGGTGCTACAACAGCAACAGATGAAATGGTGGATCACCTTAAGGAGGCTGAAATACACTAAAGATCAGATCAATCCCCTTATTGAAGACCATGGGCAAGATGAGGATATTCAGCAGGTAAACTTTCTTTTCAAAATGGAGGAAGAGGAGATCACCTCAAAACCCATATTCTGGATAGAGGGATAACAAGGTGTAGAGCTGGATGAACACAGCAGGCCAAGCAGCATTAGAGGAGCAGGAAAGCTGACGTTTCGGGTCTGGACCCTTCTTCAGAACGTCCGTGACACCACCCACGCCCTCCACTTCCTCCAAAACTTCCGATTCCCTAGTCCCCAAACGAAGCCTCTTCTGGATAGAGGGTATGTGAAGGCCGGTGTAGGTGACAATAGCCAAGCCTTTAGCTACTATTTATTGATCATTCTCATGATGACCTTGGGAAGTGACAGTAAAGAGCAAAGTCTTTTGAGACCAAGACTATTTGCATCCAGTGAGTGGGAAAGGAGCATCAGCAGAGGTCTTAACACAGGGGTATTATGGAGGCAAATCCTAGCTCACATAGTGAGGTGGCAGTAGGCCTCACCAGACAAAGCTTACATCATTCTATATCTTGATTCTTCCCAATCATGAAGAAGAACTTTCCCAATAAACTTTTCAAGGCTGCACCTGACATTTAAAAATGCTGTTTTTTATGTTAGGGACAAAAGTGGGTATAGAAAAATAAACATTATGTCAAAACTAATTTGGCATTTTGTCAAATGCTGTTTGAAAATCCAAAATATCCTACATCCACTTGATCCTCTTTATCCATTAGCTAGTTACATTTTTAAAATGACTCAATTGATTTGTCCCACATTATTTCCTTTAAATAAATTTGTGATTCTGCTTAATCATACTATAATTTTTGAAGTGCCCTGTAATTGCATTCCTCACAGTAGATTCTAGAATTTTACATGTTAAATTAACTCACTATACTTGTTAGTTTCTAATCTTACTTCACCCAACTCATTAATGTTGATTATGGATCATTGAGGACCAAGCTCTGATTTCTGTGGTAGTTCACCCATTACAGTTTGCCAACCAGAAATTATTGGTCAATGCAGACTTGCTGTTTCCTATTGGATAACCAATCTTCCATCCAGAATATAATGGTCTCTTGTGGAATGCCTTTTATGAGGTACCTTATCGAAAAAGTATAAGAACATAGGAAATAGAAACAGGAGTAGGCCATTTGGCCCCTCCTATCTACACTGCCATTCTACAAGATCATAGCTGATCTGGGCCAGGCTTTAGCTTCTCTTTTAGCCCTTATCTCCTCGATATTTGAAAACATCTGTTTCCTCTTTAAATGCTTTCAGTGATCCAGCCTCTACAATTGTCTGGGATAGAGAGTTTTAGACATTCTCTACCCTTTGTCTTATGGACCAGACCAGAACACCCCCAAAGTTTATTATGAAGAAAGCCTAGACCCTACCTTTTTATATCTTTTTAAAAGGCAAGTGTAAGGCGCTATGTTCCAGATATGATTCGACTGGTCCACCACTGAGCTTTAAACAAAACACACTTTATTCTTACAACACAGTTAAAATACAACAAAAAAATTGGCGTAACTTTATGCTATTCAAATACTTTACAAGATAACGTATTATTTAACCACCAATCATTACCTGTACCAATGCAGGCAGCATCTCATAAACAAACCCTTGACAAAAGCAATTCAGTAACACATTATTCTTACGTGCTGTCTCTCTCCAGTCCAGTAGAAAGAAACAATCTACCACTTGTGATTTTTAAGAGGAAGCCTCTCTATCTAAGACTTTACTCTAGCAGCAGAGCACTCAAGCTTTCAGCTACAGCAGCCAGCAAAAATCTAATCAACTAACTGAAAGCAAAACTAAAATCTTCTGGATCTGTGTGAGCCTTACTCCACACATTCATGATTCTTTTGTCTTACTTTTTTAAAAAAAATCACTCAATGAGAACTCAAAGCTGTTTATCAGGTGCCTCTGAAGGTGACAACACCCCTCTGCAAGAAAAACAGGACAGAACACATTTCTTAAAGGCGCGGTATCATCACATCTGGAAGAATTATTTTGTAACTGTGTCCCCTAGTTCAAGATTCCTCTGACTAGTAGAAACACCTTCTAAACATTTATCCTGTTAATCCTTCTAAGAATTGTGTATGTTTCAATAAGGTTGTCCATAATTCTTCTAAACTCTAATGAATATAGACCTTAACATTTTAGAAGTGTTGATAAACCAGTGCTTTCATCACCAGAATCAAACTAGTGAATTACAGTTGAAATGCCTTCAGTGCTAGTACATGTTTTTTGAGATAGAGACCAAAACTGTACACAGAATTCAAGATGTGGCATCAGTAATGCCCCATACATTTGTAAAAAGACTTCCCTGTTTTTATAGATAACAGTTTGGAACTGGAGGAACACAGCAGGCCAGGCTGCATCAGAGGAACAGGAAAGTTGATGTACCTGAAACTTCAACTTTCCTGTACCTCTGATGCTGCCTGGCCTGCTATGTTCCTCCAGCTCCAAACTTCTGTTATCTCTGACTCCAGCATCTGCAGTTCTTGCTATCTCCCTGTTTTTATACCCTATATTAAAAGCCAAATTTTAATTTGCTTATATTAATCATTTGCTGCCTATGGAATTTTTTTTTTGCTGAGATTTTCCTTTGGTACTTGCTCTAAATAATTTCCAACAATGAACTTGTGAAGAAGACTTGTGCCCACATCGTCACATACCTGTAATGGAACACATCCTGTTTTTTGCCAGTGTGTTCCATCCAGTCATTAAAAGACTTTCCAGTCTTTATATCATGGCTATAATGCAAAGTATATAATGAATTTCTGTTCCTTCAAACAACAATTGTTTATGAACCATTTGGGAAAGTACAATATAAGTAGCTAAAGTGAAACACGCTCATTTATTCAAATATAAGCTGTAGTATAGAATACCTATTGTAACAAACCACCATGACACAATTGTAGTTCCGTTTACAATATGGTAAGGATGAGGAAGACCTTTGTCATCCAACCAAACTCATCTCGAAATTCCAAGAACAGGACTCCGCTCACTGCTCTGCAACTGGATCCTTGACTTCCTGACCCGCAGACTGCAATCAATAAGGATAGGTGACAATAATCCTCAACACTGGTGGCCAGCAAGGCTGTGTACTCAGACCCTGACTACATTCCTTATACACGCATGACTGTGTGGCCAAATTCAGCTCTAACTCCATTTACAAATTCACTGATAACATGACCATAGTGGATTGGATCTCAATGACAAAAGAGAGTACAGCAAAGAGACAGCTTAGGGGCATAGTGTAAAGACAGCAATCTCTCCCTCAGTGTCAGCAGAACAAAGGAGCTGATCATCTCCTTCAAGAAGCGGACTGAAGTACACACCCCAGTCTATCAATGGTGCTGAGGTGGAGGTGGTCAAAAGCTTCAAGTTCCTAGGAGTAAATATCACTAATAATCGGTCCTGGTCCATCCATGTCAATGCCACAGTCAAGAAAATGCACCAATGCCTCCACTTCGTCAGAAGGCTAAGAAAATTCAACATATCCACAATGACTTACCAATTTTTACAAATGCACCATAGAAAGCATCCTATCTAGATGCATCATAGCTTCGTACAGCAACTGCTGTGCCCAAGACTGCACAAAATTATAGAGTTCTGAATGCTGCCCAGTCTGTCACAAGAATCTTCTTTCATTGATTCTGTTTACACTTCCTGCTGCTTTGGGAAAGCAGTTAACATAATCAAGGACCCCTCCCACCATGGTTATATTATCTTCCACTCTCTTTCCCAATGTTATCAGACTTATGAACAGACCTCTCATAGCTTGGAGTTGATCTTTCTCTGCACCTTCTCTTTCGCTGTAACACTATATCCTATGCTATTACCCTGATGTACTTATGTGAGGTATGATTTATCTGGTTAGCAGGCAAAACAATACTTTTCAATGCAACTCCATACATGGGACAATAATAAATCAAAACAAATCCAATCCAGCCAGAACAACCTGATTTTTTTCCCATTTCAGTCCTAGTTGTTGCTCAAATAGTTGCGCATTTTTTACCACCATCACTCTTTCCAATTGTTTATCATTTTCTCAAGAAATAATTTACTAATTTCAACCCTAAAGATATTGTTTACTTGTTTTGTCTAACATTCAGAGTTATCCATGGTTTTCTGTGAATCACTACAGTTTTGAACTTTTTTTCACTTAAGAGATATGAGTTCCTATTACTTGTTCCTAGTTTCTTTGAAGTCTTTATTAAACAATTAGCTAAATCCTCCTCCACTCACTTTTTTTCTTCTCCTATGCTGGAGCTCAGTATTCTTCATCCAGACTTCTAAATTGGGCCTCTTCAGAAATGCAGAGCACACCTGATTTAGGAGCCTTCCAACATAGTTCAGGATCAGCATTGGAATCCTAGCCTCAACCTCTTTCTTTTTACAGTATTAACTGCCATATTTCAAGGTTTTAAGACCCAAAGGCTCTTTGAAGGGAAGGTACATGTGTAAGGTAAGGGGGTGAGAGAGTAAGGGGGTAAGGTGGAAGTGGGATGGTATGTGGGTGAAGAGGTAAGATAACAGGTGGATGAGGAGATAGGAATTGCAGGTAGGTGTGAAAGGTAGGGCTGCAGGAGGTTCAATTGGTAGTGGCAATTAAGTGTGTGAGGGGGTAGAGTTGTAGATGGATGAAATACTAAATGGTGGATAAGTGAGGGAGGGAGTAAATTGATACATGATCAATGGGGTAGAGTGGAAGGTAAATGGATGCAGGGGAAGGGTATCAGTTGTGTGAGGATGTAAGATGACAGGTAAATGGGCAGTATGGTGGTAAGTCAGTGAGAGTGAAGAATGGCCATTAAGTGAGAGTGGGGTTAGAATGGCGGATGTGAGAGTGGTTAGGTTGGAATGAGAGGGAGTCATGAAGATGAACAGGTCTGGAGCACATCAGGTCAGTCTGAATTGAGGTGGGCATTAAATCTGCAGGTTGTCAGTCAGGGAAAGTTTAGTCGAGGTGGTGTCGAATCAGAGAGTTTTGGTTAAAGGTGTATTCCAATTTGGTGTTGTTAGGTCAGGGATGTTGGGTTGGGCGGAGGTGTTGCGTTGGTGTATGGATTTCACATCAGGGGATGATTGTTTGGTGGGAGGCTTTGTGGAGGATGGAGCAGGTATAGGCCAGGGGGGTGTCGGACCAGCAGGGGACTCGGGTCATTGGAAGGGTGGAGTTGTTGGATCAGAAATTGACTAGGTCGGCTTGGAATGGAACGAATGATGTTGAGTCAGGTATTGTCACGTAAGTGGTAGGGTCTGGTCAAGTTGGGTCAAGTCTTGTCCAAGCAGCCTATCAGCCATTTTAAAATAAAAATCAGTGGGTATTTCAGTTTACCAACAAACCAGCTAACCAAAATATTACAGTACCCACATTATATGGTTGTTTGGGCAGGCAGTGGGAGTTGGAAAGACCATTTTTTAAATCCAATGGGTTAAAGGCGAGAAAAGAAGATCTGGCACGTTCTTCCAGAGTTGCCCTGTGTTCATTGTGTACATGATCCCGACCGCAATTCAAGATGTTACTCCACTTATTTGTTACTTTCCTCCTGCCCAGCAAGACTCAAACTTGGATTCCACGTTCTCCTTCCTAACTTCCTGATACCTTCCTGCCTGAAAATTCCTGGGATTTACCTGGATCTGGAACCCATCTTCGCTCTTGCAGCTGCAGCAGCCCAAGTATAAAGTTCCAATGCTGCTGGAACTGCTCACCCATCAGATTGAGTCCCATTTTCACTCCCCAATGTCACCAGGAATGAAGTTTTGCAGTTGGATGGCCGAATTTAATTATGGTTTGTTCAGAACTGACTTCTTCCAGAGGTGTTGAACTATACCCACCCCCATTGTAAAATCCAACTTATCACGTGACTGAAGTTACATGTAAGTCAGACAGGCTTGGCAGGTTTCCTGATGGATGTTAAAGGACCAAATGGATTTTTATGGCAATCTGGCAGTTCCACTTTAGTTATCATAGTTCATAACAGGCCATCATAGTCTTTGAATTTATGATCTTACTATTGCCAAACTAGTAATGTCACCTGTAGTCTACTATGGTTTTCAACTAGTCACCTTTCACATGGAACTTTAGCAAATATGTTTATGCACACAATGAAGAGACTTTGATAACGTTCTTGTATTGTTATTTCCTCAATAACTCAAGATTATGTAAGTAAGGGCCTTCCCAATCTAAAAATGTGTTGCATGTCATATATCAGATGGTTGTTGTACAGATCATTCATAAGTTTAACCCCTATAACTAATTCTATAATTTTACCTGAAATAGGTGTGTAGTTTTGTGACTTTTTTGTCACCTCTTTTGAATTTGTCCATCACCCTATTTTAAAAAAAAAAATCTCCTCAGTGTCCACTGATCCTCCCATAATTATTGCCAGTGCTTCATGAATCATCTTAATGTGTTTCAACATTCTTGGATAAATAGCATTCAGTGCCAGCTTTGGAGGTCTGTTTGTTTTGACCTCCTTTATAATCTTTTGGCCCTCCATTTGACATTTCATGAAGTTAGCTTTGATATTCCACCGTTGGAGGACAACCTGTTTATGTCTTCCTTTATGAGTACTTTGAGGGAGAAATCACTCAAGATTATTCAGAACTTTTGCTGATTATCAAATTTTAAGTCTTCTTTGTCTTTTTGTGTTCTTTCCACTTCTCTCTCAGTCCCTTTACTGTTTTTGTACTGAAATCAATATTTATCTTTGCATCAATATTTTTCAGGGTCTCCCTTCCTCACTGATTCCGTTTGTAATTTGTTCTTATACAATTTGAATTTCATCTCAGTGAGCACTGTCTTTTTTCAACTTAGAACATTTGTTTAAGATCATGGCAATGATTATTAAGTAGCCTCTGGATTAGACGTGAAGTTGAAGTGAGACTTGAACAATTTTTAAATTGAAGCCCCATCAGCCTGGTAGTGGCAGGCTGCAGGAGATGCGTGAAGGCTCTATTGCAGCTTATTGTTTTTGGGACAGTGGAAGATTGACTGGTGCTACTGTCCTGGACTACAAGTCTAATGTAATGTGGAGGTGAAGCAATTCATCCCCCTCACCAGGGTGTAACAACTTCCATATCCTCTTTCTTGTTGGAATTGTTTACAAATATCAGTTCAAATTAAATACTGTCCCTCATGGCTTTTATGTACTGTGGATGAAACATTGCATGTACCAACCCTCACTGTAAACTTCTTTAATCTCATACATACAAAACAGCTGCATAGTATTGCTAAATTCTGAACTAAAGGTTAGTAAGCTTAGGGCAACAACAAAGCCTGTTTAAAAGTCTTTTTAATATGTTATTCTGATTTTTAAATCACTTTTTTCTGTTTTTGTTCTGGCTATTGACAGCTTTCAAGACCTACAGTTGCACCTTCTGCTGTGGGGCACACATTTATGGCCAATTCTAAAAAGTCTATAATGGGAATAGTTTCTTTTCATTAGTCTATTTAGAAGAAAAAAAAAGGATCGTATGAGGAAGAAGCTGTTCATGCAACAAGGATTTATTTGGCCCTCTTAAAGGCCGCTAATAATGTCCTTTTTTCCGTTTTCTCCAATGTCATGTATTCTATTTTCAGGGTGAAGCACGTATGGAAAGAAGAGAGGCAATTGTATACAGCCATTTGATTTCAGATTAAAATTATGTGTGCACCAGAACTGATATTTATGCAAACTGCATGAGAATTTTTTCAGAGGGTCTATCCACTCTGAGACCTCCCCCAGCACAGACTTTCCAAACTCGATTGCGAGCTTTGAAGTACCAATGGCTGCCAAGTGGCTCAGACCAATTTTGCACAGCAAAATACTTTTTTATTTTTATGGTGTGTGGCCTGATAGACTGTTGTCTGAATTCTTAACACTGCTCCTGAAAAAATAAAACCTAGGTTTGCTTTGTTTGGATAAACTGTTTCCCCACCTCCGCCCGATGCTGTTCTGCTGTTCGCTTGCTTCTCCAGTCAAGACAAAAGCCCTCAAAAAGTGAAGCCTCTTTCCCCACCACCCCATAAACAAGTACACCTTCCACCCCAACCTTAAGTTTACCTGGACCATCTCTAATACCTCTCTCCCCTTCCTGGACCTCTCGGGCAACCACCCAGAAACCGATATTCATTTCAAGCCCACCAACTCCCACAGCTACCTAGAATACTCCTCCTCCCACCCACCTTCCTGCAAAAATGCCATCCCCTATTCCCAATTCCTTCACCTCCGCTGCATCTGCTCCCAGGATGAGGCATTCCACTCCCGTACATCTCAGTTGTCCTCGTTTTTCAAGGACCGTAACTTCCCCCCCTCAGTGGTCGAGAACGCCCTCAACCGTGTCTCCCACATCTCCCGCAACTCATCCCTCACACCCCGTCCACGCAATAAGAACCAAAAAAGAATCCCCCTCGTCCTCACGTACCACTCCAACCTCCGGATCCAACGCATCGTCCTCTGACACTTCCGCCATCTGCAATCCGACCCCACCACCAAAGATATCTTTCCCTCCCCACCCTTATCTGCTTTCCGGAGGGACCACTCTCTCCGTGACTCCCTTGTCCGCTCCACACTCCCCTCCAGCCCCACCACACCCGGCACTTTTCCCTGCAACCGCAGGAAGTGCTACACCTGCCCCCATACCTCCTCCCTCACCCCCATCCCAGGCCCCAAGATGACTTTCCGCATCAAGCAGATGTTCACCTGCATATCTGCCAATGTGGTATACTGCATCCGCTGTACCCGGTGTGGCCTCCTCTACATCGGGGAAACCAAGCGGAGACTCGGGGACCGCTTTGCAGAACACTTACGCTCAGTTCGCAATAACCAACTGCACCTCCCAGTCGCGAACCATTTCAACTCCCCCTCCCATTCCTCAGACGACATGTCCATCCTGGGCCTCCTGCAGTGCCACAACGATGCCACCGAAGGTTGCAGGAACAGCAACTCATATTCCGCTTGGGAACCCTGCAGCCCAATGGTATCAATGTGGATTTCACAAGTTTCAAAATCTCCCCTCCCCCTACCGCATCCCAAAACCAGTCCAGCTCGTCCCCGCCTCCCTAACCTGTTCTTCCTCCCACCTATCCCCTCCTCCCACCTCAAGCCGCACCCCATCTCCTACCTACTAACCTCATCCCACCCCCTTGACCTGTCCGTCCCCCCTGGACTGACCTATCCCCTCCCTAACTCCCCACCTACACTCACCTTTACTGGCTCCATCCCCGCCTCTTCGACCTGTTTGTTTCCTCTCCACCTATCCTCTCCTCTATCCATCTTCTATCCGCCTCCCACTCTCTCCCTATTTATTTCAGAACCCCCTTCCCCTCCCCCTTTTCTGATGAAGGGTCTAGGCCCGAAACGTCAGCCTTTCTGCTCCTATGATGCTGCTTGGCCTGCTGTGTTCATCCAGCCCTGCACCTTGTTGTACCGGACATTCACGCCAGCTTAGCACAATACCTGTGGCATCAAAATGGGGTCACGCCACCAAAACATTTGGGACGCAGTTCCCGATGGGGAGAATACAATACTCTTCCATTTCCCGTGACTGAAAAACATAAACCAATTGAAATCTGAGAGGATGTGGATTCCACCCAATATTGAGCCCCGTGCACAGGTGGTCTATGTCTTACACTTCCTTGTCCGCAGAAATATTTACAGATCTTTAGAATTACAATGATGTGCTTGAGTTTTATTATTCTCACTTAGAATGTCTAGATTGAAAGAAACCTAGTTACCAAGACACTTGCAATGAATTCTTCTTGGGTGGCTATATGTACCAATGATATACCTACATTTGCTAGAATTTTAACTGATCAAAGGAAATACCAAGTAGAAGAAATTTTCTTGCATGCAGAGCAGCTACAACTCTATTCTTTACCAGGTAAAGTGAAAATTATAGGGTAAGACCACAAGCAAACAGGACAAATCCGATTTAATCAATTACCATTCTATTATTCTACTTTTGATCATTAGCAAAGTGATGACAGATGTCCGATAGGGTGCCTATCAAATAAGCTGCATTGCTCTGGAAGCCACTAGCCTTGAGTTATTGAAGTTACATTTACACAGGCAGACAGGTAATATTCATCACACTCCTCGTTTGTATCTTACAGATGGTGGACAGATGGTCAGGGCTTTGAGTCAGGAAGAGAATTACTTGCTGCAGAATTCCCAGCCAGTAAACCTGTTTTTCTAGCCACAGCAGTTATAGTGGACAATTCAGTGATGATAAGGCTATTGAGTGTGAAGTGTTAGCTTCCCTCTTGTAGGAGAGGTCATTACATGGTGGCATGATTTTTCCTTGCTACTTATCAGCCTAACAGTTTTCTAGGACTTCTTGCCTGTTGGCATGGACTGCCTCATTATATGAGGAGTTGAAAATGGACTGTAAGTTGTGTAATATTCATTGAACCTTCCCACTTTGTGGATAGGCACCCTATCCTTTGTGTTAAAGGATATGATGCAGCTAAAGACTGTAGGGCCTAGGATATTGGTTTGAGGAACTTCTATAGTGATTTCCTGAGGCTGAAATGTTTAGCCACCAAAAGCTTCAAATAGCTTTCTTTGTACTAGGTTTGCCTCCAACAAGTGGAGGGTTTTCTTCTGACTCCCAATCCCATTCCCATTGACAGAGTTGTCAAGCGCTACTTAATCACCAATAATCTGCTCACTAATGCTCAGCATACGTTCTGCCAGGGCGACTTAGTTCCAGACTTGATTACAATCTTGTTCCAAGAAGAAAACAGCAGAATTCCAGAGGCAAAGTGGAAATTACTGCCCTTGAAATTAAGGTGGCATTTGACTGATTGTGACATATAGGAAATCTAATATGATTGATGTCATTGGGAGTCAGGAGGAAACCCTCTACTGGTTGGAGGCATATCTAGGACAAAGAAAGATGGTTGTGGCTTTTGGCAGTCAATCATCTCAATCTCAGGAAATCACTGCAGAAGTTTCAAAAAGCAGTATCCTAGGCTTCACAATCTTTAGCTGCTTCATATCCTCTAACACAAAGTGCGAATGGTCAATGAATATTGCACAATTTTCAGTTCCATTTTCAACTCCTCAGATAATGAGGCAGTCTGTGCCACATGCAACAACTCCTAGGAAACTCTTACACTTGGGCTTATAAGTAGCAAGGAAAAATCATGCCATGAGCACACCATTTAATGACTTCTCCTGCAAGCATGACTCTAACCCTTAACATTCAATGGCCTTATCCTCACTGAATCCTCCACCATAAATGTCATGGCCAGTAAAGCAGGTTAGGGGTTTGGGAATTCTGCAGCAAATCATTCACCACCTGACTTCCATACCCCTGATAATCTGTCCACCAGTATAAGGCACAATCCATTAGTGTGATGGAATACTCTCCACCTGCCTGTCTAATGTAGCTCTAATATATTCAAGAAGCTTGTAGGTCTCCAGAACAAAGCAGCCCATTTAATAGGCATCACATCTGACGTCTTCACTCACTCCACCCATTGGTGCACAATGCAATAGGGTGCATCAAAAACAAAATGTATGGCAATGCAATTTGGCAAGATTGCTTTGACAGCAACTCCCATACCAATGACCTCTACTACCTAGTAAGACAAGAAAAGCATTTGCATTAGAACAACACCGTATTCCACTACACACCATTTTGACTTGGAAATAATTCATAGTTCTTTCATTATCACAAGGTGAAACTCCAAGAATCCCTCTCTAACGTCATTCAAGGTGTCCCTGCACCACATGGTCTACAACAGATCAGCAAAGCAGCTGATAGCCACCCTTACCAAGAGCAATTAGAGATAGGTAATAAATTTTAACCTTGTCAGCACTGACCAAACCCAATTCCATAAATTAGATTTAAAAGTTACACCATCATTGTAAGTGCAAACTAGATTAATGATTACAAGAGGTGGATTTCCTATAGGAGAAGAATGTAGATGAGGAAGAACAGACTGATGGAGCAAAACTGCCCAATGGATAAGTTAGTTATGTTTTGTTTCTTGTTTCCATTATAACAGAACCATTTGAAGATGCTTTGAAACTTCAAGCAGACGGGCAGTTTTCAAACAAACCTTTATCTCTTCCATCTGACAGTCCTCATTTATCTAAGACAACCACAGCAACAGTGAAGGAATGCCTTGAGGAGGAACCATGGTATCATGGGGAAATGAGCAGAAAGGATGCAGAACAGCTCCTGGCAACTGATGGTGACTTTCTGGTTAGAAAAAGTACGACCAACCCTGGATCCTATGTATTAACAGGCATGCATAATGGTCAGGCTAAACATCTCCTCCTGGTAGACCCGGAAGGAATTGTAAGTAACCACACTGAAAACATGTAATGTTAATAGTTTGACTTTCTGAAATTCTGGGATAAGTAACTACATTCAGTTTTAAAATTTTCTTCTGAGGGATCTGTATTACACAACAGAATGCATTGATTTTTATTTTCTTAGTGGTAATTTTAAAATAGGTTTCATACAGAGATCATGTTTTTAATGTTTAAAAGTGAATGATGACATGATAGTAAAGAAATTTGAGGTGGGAGTAGACTATTTGGTCCTTTAAACCAGCTTCCATTCAAAAGATCATGACTGATGTTAAACCTCAATTGCATCTTGTAATCTTCCTTTAGCACTTGATTTGACAGTATCTGAAAGTATATCAATCTTTGTCTTGAATACCCTCAACATAGGAACATCCATAACTTTCTGGCGCAGAGATTTCCAAAAATTGACAATGCTTTGAGTGAAAAATGTATGCCTCATACTAGTCCTAAATGAGTGACCCTTTATTCTAACATCATGACCCTTCGTTTTCTGCTCACATCCCCCCTGTAAAGCTTCTGAAGAATTTTATGGACTGAAACTTAATTTGTTCTGTTGAGTCATGTTTCTTGGATGGTTTTTCATTGTAAAGCCTTCTGACTTTTCTTGCTGTGTCTTACCACGCCCACCTCATTAACTGCCTACGCCCTATGGTGTCCTTTATGTCTGATTCCAGCCCCATGCAGTAATTCTTCCGCATCAGCGAAATCATGAATCGTGAAATCACCTATTTGCGCCATAAAAAGTTACCAATCATTCAAAATCCATAGACAAAACTTGCCTGTCTGTGACCACTTTCACATATGCAGCAATCCTGCTCTCGCTCTCCGCCTGTTCCAGTATGCAGCTCTTCCACTCAACCCTCCACGAGGAAGGACGTTGGTGCTCGGGAGGTTGAGGCTACCTGCTAGTAAGAGTTAGGGAAGGTGGTAGTATTATCGGGAAAGAGTGGCCGGGAGGGAGGCACACATACACCGTCCACCCTCTCCCACACCCAATAAGTACCCATAAGCTCCCCCAACAACGCCCGAACCTGATGCACAGAATTTACCGGTTTTATCGGTAAGTTACAATACACTATAATTGTTTTAATTTTAATCTTTTAAATCTATTTTTTGTTTGTGTTTATTATTTTAACCCCAAACAAACCTGGCGTCCGGGAACCTAACCCTATTTTTACCATAATTTATAAAGCTCTACACTCTCAAATTCATCATTCGCTGGGGTTTTCAGGAACGGATATGGAGAAATTACCACCCTCTATTCCCGCAACAGTTTGTTACTGCTGGGACAACCTGGAATTGGCCTGTATCCCTTACGCCCACACCATCTTTAAAAGCACAAGTACCAGCACTGTTAGTAGAGAGCTGCCCTGCACAGTTTTTGACAATTGTCTTGGACGTGGCAGAGAGGGAGAAATCGGTGCTCTGTTTTGCAGACAGGGACCTAGTGGACAGAGTGGCCTAGAAACGAGGTTTCCTTCTCCACACTCCCGCCGCAACCACCCTCCCCACCCCGAGCAGCAGAGAGGGCCACAACACCAGACCATGCTAATATTGTCCAAGGTGGCATCCTGGGGTTAAAGCAGTCTCAGCCATTTCGACGAATGTCCAGCACTCTAGAAAGATGGCCAATAACCTTCTGTGTTCTGCCAGCGTAAGTAACATCCCTTTTCTCCAATACCTCACTCACTCAATCTCTGCTACTGAACTCACCCCTCACCAAGACCATGGTCTACCATTCTTACTAATTACTTGCAACACCTTTCCTCACTCGCTGTCACCCTTCCCAACCCCTGACAGCACTAACTTTACATGCCTTCCACACTGCCACTCACTCATGCAGGACACCTCCCCACCTGCACCAGAAATTACAGTTGTGCCACCCACTTTCATCTCCCTTAATACCTGCCTCTCTCTCATTCCAGGAGGAAACTAATACCCAATAGGGTAGAAAGAGTCAAGATGGGTGGTGTGTTGCCTGACATATATCTCCTCAACCCTATGTAGAAAAGTTCCTGACTGACTGTGCTGCTGACAATGTCCAAGCCCCTGGACTGATATCAGAGTGTGTCTTTAACTTAGTATGCAGAAACATCCTGAATAAAGGAATTAACTTGATTTGAGTGAGCTGACAGCCATGACAAGTTTGCTGCCTTTGTACGTGCGGTAAAAGTGTTGGGTCTCTGCCTGAGGGTTTAAAGTGCAAAAAGGCAATGCAAAACAGGGATAGTAGGAACTGCAGATGCTGGAGAATCTGAGATAAAAATGTGTAGAGCTGGATGAACACAGCAGGCCAAGCAGCATCAGAGG
>NC_063334.1:50379194-50400993 GCF_021869965.1 Rhincodon typus
CCTCTGATGCTGCTTGGCCTGCTGTGTTCATCCAGCTCTACACATTTATATCTGCTGCCCTTGTCCTTGTAGATGCTAGAGGTTGGGAGTCTGGAAGATGCTCCATAGGTGTCTTGGTGAATTTTTGCAGTGCATCTTCCAGATGCACACCATTGCTACACAGCATCAGTGATGAAGGGAGCGAATGTTTGTGGATGTGGTACCAAGTATCCTTTGTCCTGATTGTTCTCAAGCTTCTTGAAAGTTGCATGAATTGCACTCATCTGACATGCAACTGTTTTATCCATGTTTGAATCAAAATTGCCATGAGGTCAGAAGCTTAGTGTCCCTGCGCAGTCCAAGTTGAGCATCACTGAGCAGCTTATTGTTAAAGAAGTGCAGCTTGATAGCACTGTTGATGACACCTTCCATCACTTTATTAATGATCAAAAGTAGACTAATGGGGCAGTAATTGTCAGATTGGATTAGTCCTGCATTTTGTGTAAAGATCATACCTGAGCAATTTTCCACATTGTCAGGTAAAAACCAGTGTTGCAGCTGTACTTGAAAAAAATGAACAAGTTTGTTGCCATGCTAGCCTGAACAAAAATAACAAAGATGTGAAATCAAGCAAGTTGCCTTTGAGCAGTAACACACAGGCACAGAGATAAAAGGGAATAGTGTCCCGTATGAAAAAGATGAAGGTGTGTATTATTTAGAGTCCTTGAGATAAAAGATTTTAACCTGCTGAAGGTTCAAGAACCCAACTAACCAGTGGTAATTGCTGCATTTATCTTTTAAATTCTTGGTTTCATGATGTTTCTTTCCCTTTAGTGCTTTTAATCTGCTATTTTTTTCTTCTTGAGAAGCAGAGAAAAAGCATTATTCAGCTTGTGCTCAATTCTACTATCTATAATCCATCATCTCTATTCTATCACAATGGAGCTTCTTAAAATAGCAACTTTTTATATGCTGTCTGGTCATTTAATTATGTCCAGGCTTGATAATCGCAGGTGATGTTTTCATTTCCAAATTTGCAGTTTCTCATAATAGTGTAAATCAAAATAGGAAGTGAGGGCTTTTCTAGACATAGTATGGATGTCAGGGATAGTAAGAACTGCCGATGCTGGAGTCAGAGATAACAGTGTGGAGCTGGAGGAGCACAGCAGGCCAGGTAGCATCAGAGGAGCAGGAAAGTTGACGTTTTGAGTCAGGACCTTTCTCCAGAAGTGGGCCTCATTTCTGAAGAAGGGTCCCGACCCGAAACGTCAACTTTCCTGCTCCTCTGATGCTGCCTGGCCTGCTGTGCTCCTCCAGCTCCACACTGTTATCTATGGGTGTCAGGTGTATTTTAGTGGTCTTGAGTAAAATACTAAGTTTAGCTCAGACTGGTTTTAATTTAATCCATGTTGGTTTAATCAAACATAACCAAACTATGTGGTCAGCTGATGCCTGTGATCACTTTAAGTCAGTGTTATGAAGCCCTTTTTAAAGCCATTTCAGTCATGAAAGTCCCAAGTATAATTCAAATATTAATATTTCATATTTTCTTTCATCATGACAATAGTCTTTGGCAAATGCATTTGGTAAGTATCAGTGATCAATATGGTGGTTATTTTTTTGTAGTAATTTTAGCCATTTGCTATTTGGATCATGAACAATAAGCAAATAACAGCTATAAAAATGAAAAGAAGTGTTGGAAGTAATCAGCAGGTCATCTGTGAATATGGGAGCAGGTGTAGGCCATTTAGCTGATTGAGATTGCTCTGCCATTCTGTAAGAACCTGGTTGATCTTCTAATGATCTCAACTTCACATTCCTGTACACCCCCATAACCTGGACTTTCTTGTCTATCAAAATTCTATCTACCTCAGCTTTAAATTAATTCAATAACCTAAACTTTACTTTTTTTGAATAAGAGAATAAGACCCTGTGACAGGAAAAGATTCTCTTCATATCTATCTTTAAAGACAGATTTTTTTATTCTTCACCTGTAACCCTTAGTTCTATTCTCCACCACAAGAGGAGGTATCCTCCTGATATTCATCCGATCAAGTATCATCCCAACCAGATCTTGGGCAATAAAGCTCTTCATCCCAGGAATGAGTTGAGTAAATCTTCCTAAGCTGTTTCTATTTCGTCCTTTTTCAAAAAAAGACCAAAGCTGTACATGGTGGTCAAGACTTGATCTTATTAAAGTCCTGTACAGCTGTAGTAAAACTTCCCTATTTTTGTATTCCATTCCCCTTGCAATAGTCACAAATAATCCATTTCTCATCCTAATCACGTGCTGTACTTGCATAATAACATACATCTGCTAGGACACACAGATTCCTGAATGCCACTGGGTCTGAAACCTCTGTGGAGAGAAAAAAAACTTGATGTTTCTGGTAAAGATGATCTTTCATCAGGACACAAAAGAAAGAAAAGAACATGGCAGTTCTGCTCAAAGGTCATCTCAACCTGAAATGTTAACTCTGTTTATCTCCACAGTTGCAACCTGCCCTGTTGTCTATTTCTAGCATTTTTTTGATATTATTAAAGATTTCCAGCTGTTATGATCCCACTTGATGCTATTACTGGTCAGATAATGAATATGACTTGAAAAATCTCTATTTCATGAGGTGGTCTTTCACTGAAACACATACACACAATGGTGCAGATTTGGTTTTAAGAATAAAACAGAAGTTTATTACACAAAAAATGAAGATAAAATAGAATATATCAAACTATTTACATATAATCAAAATTAATTCTTTAAACTTGAAAGTTTTTTTATATTAATTCATTTATATTAATGAGGGCATTGCTGGCTAAGACAGCACTTATTGCCCATCCCTAATTGCCCATTGGGCAGTTAAGAGTCAACCACATTGTTGTGGGTCTGGAGTCACATGTAGGCCAGACTAGGTAAGGATGGCAGCTACCTTCCCTAAAGAACATTAATGAACCAGATGGGTTGTTTCGTCTCTCCTTAAAACAATTTAGACAACTCCAACCAGAATATTATGAACAAATTTACCCAGGTCCCACAATACCAAAGCGGTCAAATTAATACAAACACAAGCCAGTACCAAAGCAAAACAGTCCCACTTTATTAGGAACAATATTACAATAATCTCTGATACTAAACAGACTACCCCTAATCCTATTTGGCCCCTTAAGGTTACAATACTTCCCAAGTCTCTTGCAAATTTACACAGTTGCTTTCTCTGTGGCTCTGTCTCTGAGTCTGTGATGCTGCTTTCTTCCTCTCTCCCTCTTGATCGTCAGCTGGTACAAAAGAGAAGTACAGCACAGGAACAGGCCCTTCAGCCCTCCAAGCCTGTGCCGATCATCGTGCCCTAACTAAACTAAAAAACAAACCATCTGCCCTTATTCTGTCCGTATCCCTCTATTCCCTCCCTACTCATGTAACCATCCAAACGCCTCTTAAATGTTGCCAATGTGCCTGCTTCCACCACCTCCTCTGGCAGTGCATTCCAGGCTCCTACCACTGTCTGCGTGCACATCTCCCTTAAACTTTTGCCCCTCTCACCTTGAACCTGTGCTCCCTTGTAATTGAAACTTCAACCCTGGGAAAAAGCCTCTGACTATCCACCCTAGCTATGCCTCTCATAATTTTGTAGACCTCTATCAGGTCTCTTCTCAGCCGCCGTCTTTCCAGTGAAAACAATCCTAGTTTTTTTAACCTTTCCTCAACGCCAATGCTGCAGAGACTAGGCAACATCCTGGTGAACCTTCTCTGCACTGTCTGCAGAACTTCCACGTCCTTCTGGTAGTGTGGCAACTAAAACTGCACACAGCACTCCAAATGCGACCTAACAAGGGTTTTATATAGCTGCAACATGTTTTGTCAACTCTTGTACTCCATGCCCTGGCCAATGAAGGCAAGCATGCCATACGCCTTCTTAATCACCTTGGCCACCTGTGTTGCCACTTTTAGGGAACTGTGGACCTGCACGTCCAGATCTGCCTGTATTTTAATGTTCCTAAGGGGTCTGCCATTTACAGTATAATTCAGACCGAAATTTGATCCTCCAAATCCTCGCATTTGTCTGGATTAAACTCCATCTGTCATTTCTGTGGCCAAGTCACCAATCTATCTATATCCTGTGGTATCCTTTCACAGTCGTTGGCACTATCAGCAACTCCACCAAACTTTGTGTCATCTGCAAACTTATTAATCAGACCATACACATTTTCCTCCAGATCATTTATATATACTACAAACAACAGAGGACCTAAGACTGATCCCTGTGGAACACCACTTGTTACCGGTCTCCATTCTGAAAAACACCCTTCCACTGCTACCCTCTGTCTTCTATGACCAAGCCAGTTTTGTACCCATCTAGTCAGCCGACCCAGAATCCCATGTGATTTTAGTTTTTGTACCAATCTGCCATGTGGGACTTTATCAAATGCCTTACTAAAGTCCATATAAACTATATCCACAGCTCTTCCCTCATCAATAATCTTTGTCACCTCTTCAAAAAATTCAATCTAGTTGGTGACACATAACCTTTCCCGGACAAAACTGTGCTGCCTGTCGCTAATAGTCCATTTTCTTCCAAATGTGCATATATCCTGTCCCTCAGTATCTTCTCCAAGAGCTTCCCCACCACAGATGTCAGACTCACTGGCCTATAATTTCCTGGATTATCCCTGCTTCCTTTCTTAACAAGGGAATAACATTGGCTAATCTCTAGTCCTCTAGAACCTCGCCTATGGTCAAAGAGGATGAGAAGATATCAGCTAATACTTCAGCTATTTCTTCCCTTGCCTCTCATGATAACCTGGGATAGATCCCATCTGGCCCTGGGATTTGACTACCTTAATGCAATTTAGGATACCCAAAATTTCCACCTTTAATATATTGACATTCTCTAGAGTATTCACACACTCATCCCTGACCTCAATGTCAGTCATGTCCTTCTCCTCGGTGAATACCAATACAAAATACTTACTAAGGATCTGCCTCTTGCCATGCTGTTCTCCTCGGAAGGCACCAGGCAATTTTAAGAGATTCCAAGTGCAAGGTTTGCGGGTGAACCCTGTTTTTATACCCTTCAGAAAGTTTTCTGGAACTCTCTATAGTTCTGGCCAATCAGGGAGATAAACTTAATAGTTTGAAACAAGAGTCAATCATTTAGATGGCATGCTGCAGTTCGTTTCTTTGTGCCTTTCTGTCTGGGCTCACCTTTGTTTTGTGAATAAGTCATTGGGGTATGTCTGACCAGGATAACTGTTGTCTTTTGCATTATGCTAATATCATTAGCATCTGGCTGCTTGTGTTTGCACTGTGTCTGATGTGTGGGTTTTGTAATTTTAGAGTTTTACTTGGCCAATGTACCCAGGAGGCTGCTACAGGTTTTCTGACAATCGACAATGGATTCATGGTCATATCTAGACTCCTAATTCCAGATGTTTATTTAAAAACACTGCGTAAAATACAATTCTGTTTATTCCTAACATCATTACCTTACAGTTCTCAAACACGAGAAAGAATTCCCTTATCTATCAAATACATACAATTGACTTAACTGTTTCTTGAAGTTCTTGGTTTAGAGAGTTTGGTAGACTCTTTCTCAAATATTCACACAAATGAACATAGATTTCTCAGGTTCAAATTGCCAGCTCTATCTAAACACTCTAGTCTTCAGCTTTCAAACTAAAATCTTTACACTAAGTTCACATGTTTCTTAATTGTTCTTTCCACTCCATTCTTCAGAAGGAGCTGTGTTTATACAGCTAACTCAAATCAGGATTTCTGCAAACTGCAAAAAAAAGCTTTCCAAGCTAATCATTATCCTAACTAGATTTTACATAAAAGAAGTTCTTCATCCTAAAAATGAGTTGAGTAAACCTTTTTTGATCTACTTTTATTTCATCCTTTTTTCAAAAATGACCAAAGCTGAACTTGGTACTCAAGATGCAGTCTTATCAAGGCCCTATATAGCTGCAGTAAAATTTCCTTTACGAAAGCTTTTAGAAGCTTAGGAAAAGAAAAATGAATTCCTGATACTTCCAACTGAAAGCATGCTAATGCTCTTTCATGTTTAGTCTATCCTTTATTATTCATTTGTGGGTCATGGGCATCTCTGGCTGGCCAGCATTTATTGCCTGTCCTTAGTTGCCCTTGGGAAGGTGGTGGTGGTGACCTGCCTTCTTGAACTGCTGCATTCCACATGTTGTGATTGATCCACAAGGTCCTTAGTGAGGGAATTCTAGGATTCAAGTCACTCTTACATGTGTAAAGTCCTTGACACTGATCCACCTCCCTTAGAGCCAGCTCTGAGTGAACAGAACCTCTGACACTCATGTTCTTATCTGTCAGCCAGGGCTTCTTGATTGGGCCGGATTAACAGCCCAATTAAGGGAATTCATATTCTATAAGGTCCAGTTTTCGCTACAGTTTTCTTTATTATTGAATTATGAAGATGAATTGCAAGCTTGACTACTAAAAGCTTTGTTATTTTTATAAAGATTTTTATCTTCTATCCTCTTATTTTGCTTTGTGGAAATATTCTTTAATTTTGATGAATTAAAGTTAAAATATTTCTGAATGTTGTAGAATTATCCTTCTATTTTGCTGTAAAAATTGTTTTCAAATGCTTAAAGAAGTTGAAATATTTTAAAACAGAAATATTGTTTTAATTTCCCAAGATGGAGGAAAGATTATTATTTTGTGCTGTTTTCCCTTTCTTCTTAGTGATTTTCACACCCATTTAAACACTGCCATTTCTGCTTCTTCTCTGAGCTCTATAAGCTATTTATCATTGAAAAAATTGTGTCATGCTGATGACGGTTCTTAAAGAAGTAATTTCAGTTAAACAATAAAGGTGTGTTTTTCACTTCAAAGCAGTATTACTAATAAACTCTTCTTCTGTCTTCAATTTTCCCATCCTCATTAGTTGATTTTTACACTATTTCACCAATTTTCTTAGCCAGTATTCTTTTTATATGGATTTTAAGACAATGTAAGAAAGCTGATTTGCTTAATAAGCTGATTTAAACCTTCTCTTAGAATCTCTGCCTAGAGTTTCTCCTTAGAAGTAAATATTTTCAACCTTCCTCTTCATGGCTTAACTCACATTTAGTATCTGGCATTAACTGCTATCCAGGGTAACCCATGTGTATTATACAAAATTTCCTCTTGTGGCTCTGGTAAGATTCTGTATGGTTTTTGCAAGTTATTTTTAATCAGTATGTTTCACTACATCTAGTTGCTTTATGATTTTACAGTCAGGCTTAGTACTACTATCTTTGCTGCTGCTCTTTTAACCACTGTCTAGAGCATTTACAAAGGTTGACAGGCTCTGTGTGCTTTTGAGCCTCTGAATATGTAAGGATGCAGTTTTCTTACTAGATTCTTTTCACCTTTTTGGTCCTTGGCTGTCTGTGGCTTTTGTAGTAGTGAAACACACTGGCACTAAACCATCGACACATCTTGAATCTGATTAGCTCCTTCTAGGAACACACTGAAATCCTGATGGGCAGATCTTATCTTCTGATGTCACTTAATCGTTTCAGGTACTAACTGCCTTATAATGACAGTTTTACAATGTCATGTGCAGTCTTTACTCCTGGTTCTGTCACTTTATGCCTAGAATGGCAATATTGGATGACAAATGCAAATTTGTCTTTGCCAAGCGTTAAATTGTGTTGTGCAAGTTGAGTTAGCCACTGTTCGTTTTCTGCTGCTTTGTTTCTTTCCATTGATTCTTCAGTGTTGTCATCAAATAGGTTGAGCATCTACTTAACACTTGTCAAAACTTATGAAACAATCTTCAGGAATATGCTAGATGCTGAATTTAGTCCACAAATCATTGTGTGGTACTATATCACACCTTTATAACAAAAGTTACAAGATAGTGGCTTGTGTTATCTGGAGTTAGCTCCATCTCATGTTGACCTTCATGATAACACTAGATCCTGGATTTTAGGAAGTGGATACTTAGCTGGAATAAAAATTGAATTGACTGCCTTAAGATAATGCCATTGTCTAAGTTTATAATTATTGTGTTATGCAATGATTAGACCCAGCAGGGGTGAAATCTTCTTTTGAGAGTTGCTGACCATCAAATCATTGACAGCTCTCTAGTGCTAGCATTGGTACTGGGAGCAGAGACCACTACTAGTAGTGCAACATTCCTTGAGGTTGGCACGTTGTGGAGCAGAATCGAAAGTTGAGTTAGGGTCTTGATGGGATAAGGCTGGCAAATCCTGGCGAGGGAGTTCTGGACTGGCGATTGTCAAGGCTCAGAGGAGGGGAACCCACAGGGAAAGACGACTTGCAGAAGCCTCAAATGAGCGCAGGAGGACCTGAAATCAGGCCTACCCCACTCAGAGCTTCCTCTGTGTTGGTGGGAGAAGGCCATTAAATGACCAATAATGACCACTTAACAACTTTATTGGCACCTGACTGATTCAGCAAAATAGCGCCTCCCGTGGTAAAATTGGAGCCTAGACAGTGATCTATTGTTCTATTTCACATCACCTTCTACTTGCTCATTAAGTAGAGTGTGCAGTAAGTGGAGAAGCTAATTCTGTCCATTGTACAACACTGGCAATATTCAAAGTTTTAATGGATGTAAGCACTTTAAGGCATTATTACCTTAACTATAGTAACACTTTCATAATAGATACAAGCAAAGTAATTCACCTGCTTCATTGTGAAAGGATTTTTAAACTTTGCAACCCTTTTTCATGTCATTCTGAAGTGAATATGGGTGAATTGGTACCAGCCTTCTTTAATGTTAATGTTAATATTCCTCAATAATTGACCAATTGGGCACTTTCATTTTTAGGACTTTTTTCAAAGCCACCCAGAACGAAAGGATAAATGTGTTCTCTTTTTGATTGTAGTCATTCTTACATACAATAATTTTGACTACTCTCAACCCAGTTCCTTATACAGTTACATTCATATTACAGGACTATCCACATTTAGGTGCTTCCTCAAATGTTGGAAGTTGAGAGGGTGGGGTTTGCTACATGAGGAGGTATATGGCTGAAATGGAAAGTTGACTATTATGCTGGAATAAGAGGAGGTCTTCTGAGCTGGAGCTAAGCAGTGTTGTTTTGCATTTGGTTATGGTACTCCTGGACTGTACATATCTGATGATGACATTAAATATAAGAAATGGAAGCATATTCCAATCTCTGTAACCCTTCATACATCAATAAACACAGAACTTTCCCTTACTAAAATTTAAAGACAGTATTATTCTTTTAAAAAAACTTCACTTCAACTACTTTAAATCACAAAATGAGCTGCAATTAAATTATTAAGTCACACAATGATACCTCTTCCGTCACTGTAAAACTTTGCTGTGTGAATTGTATCATCCAAGTTACTGAATGTAACATGCACGCTTGTACAGGTCATGCAATTTTTGATTTGCATCAATTCAAAATATTTAAACAGAATTTGTTTTTAAAAAAAATTGAATATATACTGTGACCCCCTCAAGTCTGGAAATCTACTGTTCAGCTTCACCGGTTGACTGAAAGGCTTTTGATTAGACTCTCAACATTTCCTACATCGTTTTCATAGAGAATAGTTGGAGTGGAAATGTGAAAGTAAAAATAATTTATATAATGATACATTAGATAGTAAAACAATTTTTATTACTGCTTCATAATTTTTGATCACTATTTCATATTTCGGGTATATATTCATATGTACAGGGTTTTCCAGTTTGCAAATTTGTAATTAGGCAATCATTCATAATTTTATAATCCAGATATGATTTGGTCCTAAGCATTCTGGACTGGAGCAGTGACAGTATGTTTAAATTAAAAATAATTAAATTAAATTAAACCATAGTCCTGCGTGGGAAATATAAAATGTCTGCATGGTATTTTCTGACTCTAAACTTTTCATATTCTTTATTGTGTATTTATAAAGGTTCGGACTAAAGATCATGTATTTGAAAGCATTAGCCACCTTATCTACCATCACCGTGACAGCAATTTGCCTATAGTCTCTGCTGGAAGTGAACTGTGTCTGAAGCAATCAGTTGAGAAAAAGCAATGATTGCCAGAACTTGTCGTGTGATTTAAACAACCTGGTGGAAATTGTTACTCCCTCGTGTATTGTTTAGTGGAAACAGGGAGAAGAAATCTCTGAATTTTGAGAACTGTCTGATTTATGTGAATTGATATTGTGCGGCTCAAAGCAAGCAGGGGTTTTATTTGAATACTTAAAGCAAATGATTGAGTTGTGAAAAAGGTGTTGTGAAAATGTTTTATGCTCTGTGTTTCAACTTGAATCATTATATTTCTAAGAGATATTGAATCATTTACTATTGTATAGATGAAATGCAGATATCTAGCACATATGGTGCAGAAATTATATTTTATGTTCTTTTTCTCGATGTCTTCATCTGGAACATTTTACTACAGAAGCACAATATTTAAAAGGAAGATATTTAATCAAAATTACTTTAAATTGCAGCTACTATTTTAAGGAATGACAGTCTTTTAGAAAAAGAATCAAAATCTTCAAATACCTAACTGGTGATAAACCTGACATTGATGTTGTCGTTTATTTTGTTTTTGAAGATTGTAAAGGAAACTCTACTGACAATGTGTTTTATGACTGTGTTGTTTTTATCTGAGAAATTAAGAACATGAGAACTGTAATGATACAGTGCTATTGCTAAGTGGTTATTACACAGGAACTTCACTTTGAATGTTTTTCATTTACTTGCAGACCATTTTAACTCTTGAGTACAAAGTGCTTTTGCACATAGATATATAATTGATATTGGTATGAAATGAACACAATGTACATTTTAAATACAGCTGATGAAAGTAATGGCGTATTAAACATTTTATTGATAAGCAGGTTTATCTGGCTTATGTGGTTGGATTTAGAGAAATTGCTTATTACGCAGATTAAAATCAATCAGAATCAACCACAATATGGTACAATTAAGTTATTTAAAACAATTCTTGAATTTGTATAATTATTTTATTCTGTGAATTGAATGAATGTTACAGTTTTCTCATTGTTGTAAATTGTAAGTACCAGAGCATTTTGATGTAATAAACATACAAAACAATTTTCAAGATATTTGCTTAGCAGCAAGTCCTATTTAGCATATTGAAAGCTTACATAAAACATGCACAAAGCCTGCAATAGATTAGTTCTTTGTTGAAATCAGTTGAAAGGCTTAAAATGTAAGAAAATAATGCTTAAACTAGCAGTTGTTATTGGTTGGGACAGCTTTCCTCACTATATTACTGTACCAAATCCATCGCTACCAATCACTGACACTTTGATAAGTGTAGTAGAAGTCAATAAATTTATTGGCTATTTTGAAATATTATACTTCATTGAAAATTACGATCAAGCTTAGCACAAACATAAAATCAATGCCCAGGATCTGGCATTGTTGTCTTCATATTTAACTCTTAAAATTCTAGTGTTTTGCTTCTTTCAGAGTTCATCATTATTCAGCAAAGTGAGGGTCAGTGCAACACTTTTAAAACAAAATAGTTGCTGAATTTAGGAGAATTAATTTCGCAAGTTCTGCCAGGCAACACTGAATCTCTAGCTCTGCTACAAAAACGTGCCTTTTGATCAAATAGTTGTGCGTATCTCAGAGGCTGCTGTTTTGAATACAAATAAATTGCAACATTTTTAACATAAACTATGTTTACATTTGTATTTGTTGATTATTTTAAAAAAACTGTATGACTATTGGCAATAAAACAACAATTATGTGGCATCTTGTGTTTTTCCTATGGAACTTTCATTAAAAAACTTTATCCATGATGAAAATTTTTCATTAACCTTTGACATTTGGTAATGACATCCTGTGCATTAGCCGTGCAGTTCTGTTGATGAGAAAACCAGCAATACTAGAAACTGAAATAAGAGCAAGACTTTTATCTAAAACAGTGTTTGGCTTTTCCGAAGGAGTTATTAAATTTGTATCCTAGCTTTGTATGACATTTACTTCAGTTGTAATTACACCTCATTCAAATATTGACAACATTAACAATTTTAAATTTTAATTTTATAAGTAATTGTTTTATTTAGTTTTTCAAGAACACATGATGATCAGCATTAAAGTGAAAGAAGAAGCTCTTGACTTATATATGTAAAAGCAATCTAAAAACGTATCTAATTAGAATATACCGTTTACCATGAATATAAAATGTTAATGAATTTTAGAAAGCTTGAAGTAACAGCTTTGTGGGAACACTAATGTTAAGTTGGAGGTTATGCTATTGCAGAGTAATGTTTGATAACAGAAGGACAGATGGAAGCAATTCAGGGAAAGATTAATTGGAGTATTACCTTGATTGAGCAGATTCTTATGAAGAAAGGTTAGACAGACTAGGCTTACATCAGCTGAAGAGTAACAGGTGATTTCTTTGAAACATATAAGATCCTCAACAAGTCTTGATAAAGTGGCTGTGGAAAAGAATATTTCCTCTTGAGAGAGAATCTAGAAACTGTTCAAATGAAGGGTACATGTATTTAAGCGAGAGATGAGGAGACTTTTCTCACAGAGAGCTGATAATCTCTGGAAGAAGTTTTAATATTTTTAAAGTAGAGATGAATAGATTATTGTTTAGAAAGATTGTCAGGTGTAGGTAGAAATGTGGAACCACCAGGTCAGCCATGCTATTACTGAATGACAAAGCAGGCTCAAAGCACTGAGTGGCCTAGTTCTGCTCCTAATTCATATGTTCTAACAAGGAAGTTAATTGATGAGGTAAGGTTGAGTCTAAGCACTGTCCTCAGGCCAAGATGATTAATCTTCAACAATTACTACCAACTTCCTGTGTTCTAGGTATGACTTTAATCATGCTTCGAATTGCTACCACAATTTGACAGATGATGTGAGGTGTTTATGATAAAACTTTCTGAGGACAACACTTGACACAATATATAATATTTTCCAGCTTCAACCCTCTAAGCAATTAAAACTCTTGAGATAGAGCTCCCAGAAAAGTCAACCTGATCTTCATGAATGATTAATACTGGGATATCTGTCTCTTTCCATTGATCTAATTGTTTAATTTATCTTCCTCTACAATAGTATATGCACTTTTACTACATCATATAGATAATGGAAGGTTATCCATAACTCCCTTTATCTCCAATCACCACCACTATTCACTCCAATCACAACTTCCCCCTTCAATCATCACCACTACCCATTTCAACCATCACTGCTACCACTCCCTAACATGCTTTGCGATAGGAATTGTTGATGTGATTAACGTATGAGAATTGCCCCTAAAGCTCATAGTTAAACAGTAAACTTTGCAATTATTATTTCTTACTGATCTTTAGATCTAATATGCAGTCATTGATGAGTTTAATCCCTTGTTCTCTCAATTTGCTGCATTACTGAAAAGTACTATCTTGATTGTATAATTGTTAAATTTTTTTGGAAGTCTAGGTCACAACTCTACGTACAACAAAACATCTCTTTCAGTCACTAGATGGCAACATAAGATCCAAATTACTCTGATACATCATGCAATACAAGACCCAAACAGCATGACATAGAGCAGATTATTTTCAGGCTTTCAGCAATGTAGGCAATGATGAGAACGTTGAAAGAAAATACAGTGAAATGACAAAGTCAGACACCCAATGTCAAGAAAAAAATTCCAATTGCCCCTTTAAGGTTTAATTGGCAACTTCTGAACCTATCCGGTGAGCAGCAAATACCTTATTTCCATATATTTGCATCTTATTAATAGCTAATCTCACCTCGTTTCTATGTAGTTCTCCATTCTCCCCTTAGTGCCGAAGCAACTACACACCACAAATTACAACTGAAAGTCAGAGTGGTTACCTGTGCCACAGCACATTGCTTGCTTCTCTGAGCCTTCATCCAATTATTGGACTAGGTCATTGAGGGAATGGCAATGGTAAAAGTCAGCACATCTAGACAGAAGGGTGGAACCTCACACTACATAGGAGGGGAATGGGATCTGAAGGAAGATGGGATTGCAAAAATCCAAAACACCCTATCTTCATTTTGAAGTCCATAAATAGCCAACAAGGTCACTGCAAATTGCAAAGCTATGGCCCAGAGGATAAATTAAAGAATTAATAATAAAATATAGGGGCTGCATGGACTTAGGGAGAGTTTGAAAGGTAATTGGGATGAAGGGACAGTAACACAAAAGGGAACATGAAAGAAGAGGGGGGGTGGAATCACTGCACAGTCTCAGGCAGAGCTCTCAACTCATTCACCAAGGAACATGAAACCAACTCAACCTTGCACCAAACGCAACACATGCAGATTGTATGAAGTAAGTTACCGTTTTTCTCTTCAGGCGCAGGGTATTTTTTTCATGTTTGGCTCTGCTAGTGTCAATTATATCAATCATGCATCCACCCATTCTGTAAAGCCACCCATCTGCCATCAAATTGGATTCAATTGAGAAGTCATTCTTTTGGCTGCCATGAACATTACAAACTCAACAATCATATGAGATGTGTGATGTAGTCGTAATGTCACTAGCCTAGTAAATCAGAGACTCAGGCTAACCGTCTGGGACAGGGAGAGTTTGGTACAAGGTTGACTTGGTTTCGTGTGCGTGATGGGTTTAAATCCCACCACGGCTGATTGTGACATTTTAAATCAGGAAAAGAAATCATGATAATAAATGGCCATGCACTCTCATATAGAGTGTGTCTAAGTATTGATAGTCTAAGCAGGGCAGGCTCGATCACAATCTTTGCTCATTGCATGTAACCTTGATGTTGTTGAATATTAAGTGCAGTGCTTTGGCTTCAGCGATCAGTTTAATAGATCAAAAAATTGAACGCCTGATGCTATCTGCAGTCAAGGAGTTGGTTGCTTAAGAGATGAACAATGTTTGTCCATTACAACTTCGTTCATGTTTGGGATGTCTATAGAAGATGCTCATGTGTCAAATGAATGCGACATTGGCAGGTCTGACAGTTATAAAAAGACTAAAGCAGACATTTCAAGAGTGTCAGTGAACATTTATTCACAAATGTAGAAGGGAACCAATCTGCAGATGACCCTATTTGCAGGGAAGACTTGCTTGGTCAGCCCAGGGATCTTGGGTCAAAAGGTCCCAGAGGAGCTACGGAAATCCTGCCCAGATGTAGGTTTACCCTCCTCAGCTTGGACTTCTGCAGGCATCAGAGGCAGGGGGGTTTGGAGGGACTGGACACCCCTAGAGAATCATGACAGGAAGCTTCTGTATGTCTTCTCATCTCAATGGGGCCTGCTGGCACCATCCTGCCTCTCTGAGTGAGGTTGAATGCTAATGGTTACAGTGATGGAATGCAAGTCTAGAAGGAAAAACCAGTAGAACTGGCAAATGAGGTATATTTGTCTGACTTATTTTGTATACTTTGAAATGGAGATACAGTGTGATCAATATATTCATTTCTGAACATTACTGTTTTTTCTCTCTGAGGGTCCATGCTGTGGGGAAGCATTGAGTGTGCTCCAACTTGTCTTTTGAGACAACCAGATGCCTGCTGGAGCCAACACAGTACAGATAAGGTAGGTAGAGCGCTCCATCCTTTGATCCAGCTTACCAACTGCCTCTGACAAAGCTGTATGCTATTCCTGTGCTTTTCTATGCATGTTGACAAAGTCATTAATGGCCGAGACCATGAAGCATTTCCTACATGAGCTGAGTGATGTTAATGGGAAAGCATTGCAGAACTGAACAACATGGCTCACTTGGTTGGTTGGATTTAGAAGTCTTGTTGCAATTTTTCCTCATACTGGTTGAGGAGCCTAATATCTGCCACCCTGCTGCTGTTCTTGGCCTTTTGGTTCAGTTGTCAGAGACTTTTTCCATGCAGTGAAACAAAAGGAGGGAGAGATTGAGTATGATGGAAGTGGATGGTAGAAGCATTAGTGGAGATGCAGGGGCAGGAGAGGTAGTCATGTCCCCCCATGTTGTGAATAGGAAGTGCAGAGGGAAGGACGAGTTAGTAATTTCAGAGGATGGAGGGGGTGGCAGACATGGTGAATGTGTCGTGAGAGTTGCCGTCCATAAGCCTTGATGAGAGGTGTGTGCTGTGATACAGTTAGAATGAATAATGTTAGCCCTGTGAGTGTGAGATAAAAGATTGAAAATGGTGGTACTAACCCTTGCAGATTGTAGAAGGTCATTCGCCTACTTTCAGCACTGCTGAGCATTTATTTACACTAAAGACTGTATTGAATTGGGTTTACTATCTCTATTCAGGCTGGCTGCATGTAGTTCATGGATCTTGTGATCTGGAGAAAGAGCACTCCCTTTCTTTTGGCCAACGCACCCACCAGGACCTCAGGTCTCCATCAGAGAAATGGTGTGACAGCTTTCCTTTTTGTACTACCTCCTGAGTTTTAATGATGGAAGATCACAGTTTAAAACCAGTTTATGGCCTTACAGCAGCTGTTGAGCTGGGATTTAAATATGGTACTAGCAGCATGAACATCACAAAAAGCTTGGCAGCATGAACGCTTTCCTCACCCCTGCTGATGATGGCATGAGCCAGGCATCAAAGAGGCAGGTTATGTAACTAATGAGCTGAAGAGCAGATGACTGAGTGAGAAAAGTCAACATGGGCCATGGCAAATAATGCACCATAAAAACAACACTTTGCCAAGAAATGGGAAAATTTGGCCTGCGAATCAGAAATTGATGGAAAATGCTCAGATGGTCAGGCAACATTTCTGTAACAGCAAGGTAAATTTAGCATTATGGACATTAATGATCTCCATTCCTTTGTTGAAATGAAATCAACATGAGTAAATGTCATATGGCTGTTGAGAGTCAATTTTGTTCCCAGGTAGCTGTGAGCTCTCCACCATCTCTTCACTGTCAGCCAGGGACATTGACACTCTCCTGATTTCCAGAGCCTTCTCTCCTCCACTTCAGATGACAGTTCACTTCCCTTCTGTCATATTCATGCCCTCTCCTGTAACAAGGAGAAAACAGAGTTTTGAATGAAAGTAACGGCATGTTTGAGTTCATTTGGTGAGAGTAAGCATCAGGGAAAGTTTCAGAATTGCACAGTGATGAAGGTGACCATTTGTTATGTGGGATTAATGATGTAACTATGCAAAAGCGCCTACTGGCTGAAGCCCAACTGGACTTCAAACAGGCACTGCAGCAGGCTTTATAATTGAAAATGTGGCAACAGGAACATATCAGTTACAGGGTATTCCGATGGAAGTGGACACCCTCGCCAGTCTGATGTAATTTGGGGAATACCACTTGAGTGAAAGCATTTCATAGCCTCATTCAGGACATATCCTGACCAGAGGGACTCTAGGTCAGCCCACAGCAAAACCCCAAAACAAAGCCAAGCCTTGGTCAAACAATTAACATTTTCTTCAGGATCTGGGCCAGCAAGCCATCATAGTTGCTGCTAGTATGCAGACTCACGACAGCAAAAGAGTGCCACTAAGGCTGAATTGAGTAAGAGAACTCATAGGCCATTATCCAGGAGAGTGCACACCCTGGAAAGCCCACCTACATCTGGCTTGAATAGTTAAATTGCTTAGCAACATTCAAATCAGAACCAATCAAAATAAACATCTAGTTAAATGGTCACCCGGTTCTAATGGACGTTGCTACTGGCGTGGCTGTTTCAGTAATTGCAGGCCCAGTTTTTAACAAAATTCAATCTGGACTCAAACACTCAAGTTTGCCTAAGAACTTGGCTAGACTGAGAACATATAAAGAGAAGCTTTACAGATTAAGGGTACAACTTCGGTTCTGGTCTCGCATGAGAAGCAGCTGGTTCAGTTACCACTGATTGTTGTAAAAGGTTCGGGGTAAAATTGGTTGAGAAAGTTTCACCTTGATTGGCTCAACATTTTTCAAATAGAAAATGGCTACCTGAGTGAAGTCCTAAATTAATACCAGCAAGATTTTCAGGAAGGTCTACGGACTATCGAATGTGCCAAGGCCACATTGCATGTTAACCAGGAATCAATTCCATGATTCTGCAAGGCCCACCCAATGCCATTTGCCTTATGTGCTTAAGTACAGGTAGAAATCAGGAAGCTGGAAAGAGAAGGGATTATAAAACTAGTACAGTTTGCATTACGGGCAGCACTGACTGTGAAGTCCAATGGGTCAGTTCGCTCTTGTGGGGATTTTAAACAAATGGTAAACCTCTTCTTGCAGCTGGATAAATACCCAGTCCCTTGCATAGAGGACTATATGCAAAGCTGGCAGGGGGAGTTGTCCTTCACAAAGCTGGACATGAGCCATGCGAACCTGCAATTGCAGTTAAATGAGGATTCCCAGAAGTATGCTACAATTAGTACCCACAAGGGTTTGTTCCAATATATGAGACTGTCATTTGGGGTATTGTGAACAAACAACAAGTCAGATATTAATACACTTCTTCTTTATTACTTGAATGCAAGGAGAATCGACCTGTGGGTTCTCACAACCCGACAGGGCAAGTCTGATACAGCTGGTCACATTTTTATACATAAGCATATTCCCTCGTTGTCCAATTACATTTTGATTATATGTCTTAGCAACACAATAAACCAATCATCTTATGACATTTCATTAATACATTATCTGTTCTGTGCTTAGCTACCATCAGTCTAAATGCGGTTTTGGGTTAAAGACGTTCTGCTCTCTGCTGCATTGGTATTGCTTTTACTGAAGCTTGGTGTGATTTTATGTGTCAGCTAAGTGACTATTAACATTTTTTAAAATTTTATTGTGTCTCAAAATTTCATGTTTTTGACTAACTGGAACTTTCTATGGTTTTACACTGGCTTGCGTGTGTGCCTGGCTGCACAATTTCCTGTCCCCATTTTGAAGCCGGGGCTCTCTTAGCTACTGGCCAACCTTCCAAATTTGCTATGCCTGGGCCTGAACGTGAATTGTGAGGTCAGATATGTTCTCAGATTTATCTGGTATGTAGGTTCAACAGTCTATATCTATTTAATGCATGCAAACCCCTTCCTTAGCTAAGATGAAGTCAAGGGCCATTTGATTTTGCAGCACTACAGTTCTAATTGCACCTAGCTCAGTGTTGATCTCCTGTATGGTCTTACTTGTCTTCTGAAGGGTTCAAGCCATTCCGTTAGCAATGTGCTGAAGGGTACTAGCTATTGTCATGGCTTCTTGGGACAACTGGTATATGTCATAGTGTGGGTGCACAAGGGACATGAACTGGTCCAATCCTGTCTTGGTGGGGGGGGGGGCGCGGTCAGCTGTAGTATACCGGTTACGGGAGCTTTTACCCAAGCACCATCCTTTTCCAAAGGTACTATAATAACAGGTGGAGGCTGTCATTCAGAAGATCATCCGGAATTGGGGGGGTGGGGCCTCTGGATTCAGTTGTACTGGGGCTGATACCAACCCTGGAGCAATCGCAAATGCATGTGCCATCAGTAGTCAGGGAGCACAACACTGCCCCCCCTCATCGTGGGGCATTATCAAAGTAAAAAGATCATATATCGTTAAAATTCAATGGGATTGGGTACACATTGAACACCCCTGCATGCCGGGGAATCTGTGAACAGACCCTGCAACTGCTTCCCTTATGGGCTTCTGCATAGAAATAGGACAGTTGTACCCTAGTGTTCCAAGGGGCTCCTACAGGTATTAAAGCTGATCTGACCCAGAAGCTTGGCCCAGTTCAGCCTGGCACTGTAATGTCATGATAAGAGCAAACAACAACCTCCTGAGCACTTTAACAGTGTGACAAGGGTTAAATGTTCACAGTGCAGCAATCTGTAGGTGTTCTTTGCCTTGTGCAGCCTGTCTGAGGTCGGTGCTGGTTTGATGTGTGATGTGTAGATCTATGTGGGCTTTCCTTCTGTCTTCACTGCTATGCGTCACCAATAGTATGTGGTGCAGCCCTTACCACCTGAGTTCCAAACAGTTCACTCAGCAGAATGTTTCTGTGAACACGTAGTCTCTGGGCTGGTATATGTTGCAACTTCCCTCGTTGGGCTCACTTTGGGCCTCAACTACCTGTGAATGGAAGTCTTTAAGAAATTTAGTCAAGGCTATGTGATAATTAAGCAAAGTTTCGTCCATACTATGCATGTCTGTTTGCAAATGTATAAAGGGGCTTCATGGTTGGGGCTGTGAAGCAGGCTTGATACTAGGGGATTTCCCTGCATTAAATTTTTATCATGCACCTAGCTTTTCAGCTATTGTAGTGAAACTTGGTGCATACCAGGATTGTTCCCTAATACTATTCATCCCCCCTTTCCCTCACATGTAAAGTGGTGACATATGCGGGCAAACCAGGGTAACAAGGCAGAGGGTGCCACAATGAGGCTGTCGTAGGAGACATAAGTCATCTGGCCATTGGAGACATCCTGCAACTTGCCAGACAGATTGTTCTGCAGAAATGGGGGATGGGGAAGGGAGCTCTGAAATAAATAGAGAGAGGAGGGGTGGGACTGGGGAAGGTAGGTGGAATGGTGATAGGTGAGTGCAGGTAGGGGGTGGTGGGGATTGGTCAGTGAGGTGGGAGGAGCGGATAGGTGGGAGAGAAGACTGCCGGTCAAGGAGATAGGGATGATAGGGAAGGTTGTTCATGGGATGACACTGGGTGTGGGGAGATTTTGAAACTAGTAAAATCCACATTGAGACCATTGGGTTGTAGGCTCCCAAGGCAGAATATGAGATGCTGCTCCTCCAGTTTCCGGGTGACATCGTTGTGACACTGGAGGAGGCCCAGGATGGACATGTCATTCAGGGAGTGGGAGGGGGAGTTGAAGTGGTTTGCGACTGGAAGGTGGTGTCATTTGTCGCGAACAGAGCGCAGGTGCTCTACAAAGCGATCTCCAAGCCTCCGCTTGGTCTCACCGATGTAGAGGAGGCCACATCGTGAGCAGCGGATGTCATAGACCACATCGCTATCTATCAGGGGCAGCTAGGGCAAATGCGTAGGTGTAACACAAACCTAGACTGTCCTGCAGCAGCTGCCTTGGCCACATGATCTGCGCAGGAGTTTCCAAAGGGAACATCATCAGAGGAATTAACATGAGCCATACAGTTACTGATGGCCAAAGCCAAAGGGAGTTACGGTCGCTGCTGCGACTTATGTGAGGTTGAAGACACTAAGAGGTGCCGCATTATCCTGTGATTATTCGGACAATCTCGGGACCAATGGTCATAACAAGGTATTGGGCTACCCCGTGGGGTGGTCTAGTTTTCCCAATAACAAAGATTTGGCTGAATCGTCTTTACCCTTTGTTGCTGGTGTTCTAACTGGTGTTGGTATCATTGCTGAATGCTTGAGATTTCATTCAGTCTCTTAGCTTCCCATCCTACACAGATGGTACAGAACATTTGTTTCACATGTGGTTACAACCCATTTACAATAGTAATGAGAAGGGCGGGAGCCCCGCATCTCCCTCATACCCAAATATCATTCAAAGACCAAGCAGAGTCGCTGAAAGTAATCCTCCGCTTCCTCATCGGTTTTCTGCATAGTTTAGAACATATCACCACATTTTTTTCACAGAGAATTGCATTTCTAAAATTCCAATTTTCCTATTACTTGGAAAGTTCCACACCAAAGTACATTACAATGAACAAATCTTATCATCTGGAATTAAAGATTCATTCACGTGTTAAACGGTATTTGGAAATTCACTCTGGCTGGAAAATGAAATTCCAAATGTGATCATTTCCAATTTCAACAAGTAATATTTCTTTCCAATCATTACGACACAATTTTTAAATCAACATTTCATTGCAGATTTTTGCTTTACACTACCACTGATGATTCCTTAAAAAGACATTACATTAATCATAGACAACAAGGTGCAGGGCTGGATGAACACAGCAGGCCAAGCAGCAT
>NC_063334.1:50401393-50427002 GCF_021869965.1 Rhincodon typus
ATGCTGCTTGGCCTGCTGTGTTCATCCAGCCCTGCACCTTGTTGTCTCGGATTCTCCAGCATCTGCAGTTCCTACTATCTCTGATTACATTAATCATATACGTTCCACATTGATACAGGCACACATTACACTTTCAAATCACCATTGATTTCCAAAATGCAAACTAAACTCAAAGCATTCCCGGATCTTGAGCTCCAGGGAACGAAAACACAAAAATAATACATAAGACAACATTTAACTACCAACGAACAAAGGTGCCTTCAAACCAGACAACAAAGTGTTAACACTTAGTTCAGTGAACACAGCGCCAAAAGCTGGTCTCTTTTTTTTTCAAAATTGCTGTCTATTGTTGAATGCAATCATAATTAAATGTGCTGTGAGGTGGAAACGGCTTTTCACTTTTCTAAGTCCATTGTCATTTATCAACAAATTTAACCGAATCGGGCCTGTAATGAACAAACATATGTGCCAATAGCATTCCTTTTTTTTGACGGTAGGCCTCACTTGAGATGTTGTTACCCATTCTGGACAAATCTTTAAGTCTGAATTTAAATTCTGCCAGTTAGATTTCTGGAAATTTATTAAGTTGACTTATTCCTAACAGGTCCCTAACAGCCTTGTGTCATCTCATCGAGGAGGCTCCGATCCATCTTGCAGAAACGACTCAGCCAACTTCACCGAGGAGCAACTCTTTCTCCTCTTGCAGAAGTAGAGCCTCTAATTTAAGAATCCTATTCTTTCGTGGGACTCTAACCCACATAAGGGGATTCCAACCCTTTAGCACAACCTCTAAACCTTCCCTAGAGGGGAACCCCTCATCTCTAGAGACCTCAATTCTTATTCACCGGCACCCTGATTTCCCTGACTTCACCTTATTACCGTATGAGGCTTATCTCATACTTGTACACAGGACACAACACTTTCTCACTGGTAAACAAACCAAAGGGATAAAGTCGGTACCCTTTGTATGCCACAGCTGGTTCTTTTACCAGCGAGGTACAGTATCCAGACACATGCCTCAAGCCAAGGGTTAGCCATCTCGGGGGGACCTCCAAGAAATACTGTCGAAGAAACAACAAGCTGAATGACTTCTTCGATATTACTTGCATGCACGGAGAATTAACCTGCGGGTTCTAACAACCCGACAGGACAAGTCTGATGCAGGTGGTCACAGTCGTATTTTTATACATAAGCATACTTCCTCATTGTCCAATTACATTTTGATTATATGTCTTAGCAACACAATAAACCAATCATCTTTTGACATTTCATTAATGCGTTATCTGTTCTATGCTTAGCTACCATCAGTCTTGGTTAAAGACATTCTGCTCTTTGTTGCACAGGTGGTTGCTTTTACTGAAGTTGTGTGATTTTATATGTCAGCATGTTTTATTTTAATCTTGCAGTGTCTCAGAATTTCCTGTTTTTGACTAACTGGAACTGTCTGTGGTTTTACACAGGCTTGTATACGTGCCTCGCTGCACATTTTTCTGTCCCCATTTTGATTCCTTCCACAGTATCACCAGCCTGTGCAATTTTCCAGCAGATGATGGAGAACGTTCTACCAGCTCTATCCCAGGTCACCATTTATCTGCACGACATGCTAATAATAGGGAAGACTAATAAAGAACAATTAGAGAACTTGGACATAGTCCTTAGACGTTTCTCCAAAGGGGCATGTGCCTTAGAAAGGAAAAATGCAAGTTCCAGGCACCCCAAGAGACCTACTTGGGCTACAGAGGAGACAAGATTGGGTTACATTCATTGGCAGATAAAGTGAGGGTGACCAAAGGTGCTCTGGCTCCCATGTCTATACTGGAGCTTAGGTCTTTCTTTGGATTAGTGAATTATTATGGCAAGTTCATACATAATCTGGCCTCCATCCTGAAACCCTTACATCTACTATTGAGAAAGGGTCAGCCTTAGAAATGGTCTCGTAGCCAAGATGTAGCCTTTAGGGAAGTGAAGAAGCAGCTATCTCTTCTAAAGTGTTGGCACACTATGATCTGAAGCAAGATCTGGTGCTGACATGTGATGCCTCCTATACGATTTTGGAATAGTGTTGGCTCATAGATGGCCCAATGGAGAGAAATGCCCACTAGTGTACATCCTGGATGTTGGCTGATGCAGAGCACAAATATGCCCAGATAGTGAAGGAAGGTTTGGCGGTCATCTGTGGTGTGAGAAAGTTACACCTATACCTTTACAGATATAAATTTGTAATAGTAACATACCACAAACCCCTGATAGGGCTATTCAAAGAGGACGAGGACATGCCATCCATAGCTTCAGTGGTGGGCTCTCATTCTAAGTGCAATTACAAGTTGGTACACCGTCCAGGAAGCCAAGTAGCAAATGTGGATGCTGGCAGATACATGACCGGTGGTACCACCACTGGAAGAGTCCATTTTAGTTTTAAACTTTTTGGAGACCCTTCCGGTCACTACTGACAATATCAGACTGTGGATGCAAAAAGATCTGATCCTTGCAAAAATAAAACAACTGGTGGTGATGGGGGAAGCAAAAGGGCCATCTCAATCAAAACTGAAACCTTTCTGTACCCATAAGACCCAATCACCGTAGAGGATGGCCTTTTATTATGGGGAGCAAGAGTGATGCCCTGTGTGAAGGTTGCCGCCGGATACTGGCTGAACTCCACCAGGGCCATCCAGGGCTGTCCAAAATGAAGATATTGGCAAGAAGTTATGTCTGGTAGCTAGGATTGGATGCAAACGCATTGGTGAGGCAGTGCCCAGAGTGCCAACAAGGACAAAAATTTCCACTAGCAGCTCTTCCACATTCGTGGGAATAACTGGGTAAACTCTGGATGTGGGCTCAATGTTCTCAGTCATTGTGGACACCCACTCAAAGTGACTGGATGTGCATAGAGTTCATTCGTCAAACACAGGGCCGATGACAGAAAAGAATAGAACATCTTTTGCAATACACGGGCTCCTGGAAGTGTTGGTCATAGACAACGGGCCATCATTTACCAGCAGGAAATTCGAGTATTTTCTAACATCGAATGGCATTCGGATTTAAGGACAGGTCCATATCATCCATCATCCTAAGGTCCGGCAGAAAGAGCGGTCCAAACTTTGAAGGCAGGCTTAAAGAAACACCTTACAGCTTGACTCGATACCAAACTGTCCTGGTTCCTATTTCATTGTTGGACCATCACTCATGCAACTACAGGTATAGCTTCAGCAGTGATGCTAATGGGGCGAAGATTCCACAGAGGTTAAATCTGATCTTCCCAAACCTGGGGGTTGTGGAGAGTGAAACAGCATCAGGAACACTCATGCCAGACACAAGACTCTGCTAAGCAAGAGAGACAGTTTACTTCAGGCCTCAAACTTTGGTATCAGAACCACAGGAATGGCCCTGCATGGGTAAGAGGCATAGTCAAAGCGAGGTCAGGTCCTGTGATGCACAATGTTTGGGTAGGTGAGGCAGTGTTGAACAAGAACATGGACTACATAAAAGCTGCAAACTCACAAACGGTGCAGGAGCACACCTGAACCCTCCGAACAGCCAGAAAAGCTTTTGGAACTCTTGGGTTCTCCCCCTCCGTATAACATCAAAGAAACCTTGGAGTCTGAGATGGACATGACAGATGTCACAGCCCCAATGCCTTTACTGCCAGAAGAAGAGAATGAATTTCTTCTGAGACACTCCGGACAGAAGAGGCAGGTTATGGTTCAGTACATGCCGATCATATCTGAGGCTGAATAGGAGAAACCAAACCTGGTGCAAAAATGCCCCAGGGGAGGCTACAAGAAAAAGGTCTATGTCCTCAGACCTAGAGTGGGAGGGATGTATAACGAGGTCAGCCAGGTGGACCTCATAAAATATGAGTTCCCTGATTTAGTGCTGTTAACATGGTCCAATCAAGGAGCCCTGGCTGACAGATATAAACAGGAGTGTCAGAAGTTATGGGCATGCTAGCCAAGTTTCAAATATTATGTACCTGTAAATAAAGGGTGACTTGGTGACTGGGTACTGGCCTCTTGTGGAGTTATTTCAAAAATATGGCTTGATAGATCATTTTTTCTTTTGGTATTATTTAATGAAACATAAGCATGCAATACTGCAGATTTGATTTTAAGAATAAAACTTGGATGTCTTATGCAGAAGTGATGAAATAAAATAGAAGAAGCCACATTATTTATATATAACACAATGCAAAAAATTTCTCCAGACATATAGTCAAACCTGTTGAGTTCTCCAGTATTTTCTCTTTTTATTTCTTCACCATGCAGTTGGGAAATGACTGGCTGATTTAATGGAGGCAGCAGTGGTCCCAACACTAGTATTCCTCTCTGGTGGAAGGAATACTTCCACTAGTATTCCTAGTGGAAGTATTCCACTTCCAGAAGAGGTGTCTTTGCTGGGCAGAGGGACCCAGAGATGCATTTTGCCAGTTGCTAAGTCCCCAGAAGCTGCCACCCCAAATAGAAGACAGGCAGCTCAGCAATCTCAGCAGCGATGTGCACCGGAAGATAGGGGCATATTGATTGCCATGTGTTCTTGCAGTCATTCAAGTATCACTGAGGCAAGTTGTGCTATTGCACAGGAATGACCATTGACACTGAGCCCTTCCATTCCAAAACATTCTTAAAATGAAGGTTTCCCCCAGAACTTGCTAAAAGGCTGACAAAATTTATTTTGCAAAATTTATCTCTCCCACATTGCAGAGGAACAGTAGGCCTTCTGCTGTCTTAATTCTCATCTATTTTGATGGCTTTCCAACTTTCCAGTTCATTACGAATGGGTTGGCAATATTTAGGCTATTAGGTCCCACTGCCTCCACTCAGCCCCACTGGAACTTTAAGTGAGAAAACGCTGACGAGGCACAGCCTTGAAATGTCTCAAATCCATTGTTTCTTCTCAACTCCACTGCCTCCAAATTTCATGTTTGAATTGGCCCTTTACGCACAGGCGGATCCTCTTCACATCTGCTGCTGATTGAACAATAACACAGAAATGTAATTATAATGCAGTTTTTGACTTGCTCGCCAAGCTGGTAAGTTTGTTTGCAAACGTTTCGTCACCATACTAGGTGACATCTGCTGAGCTTTTCCAGCAATTTCTGTTTTTGTTGCTGAGTGTAATTATAATGATATGACTGCACTAAAAAACCACTGATATGCATGATAAATTTACTTCCAGATTTTCCCATTAGTGTCATATTTAATAGTGGGAATGCAGAATTTTTAAAAAAAGATTTGTTGTAGATTAAATCAGAATTTCTTTGTTCTTTAGAAGGGAAACTCTTTTTATAATGGGAAATTTAGGATTCCAATTTGATGATGAGCCACCTTATTCAATGGAAATGTTTAAGTTCAGTAGTTTCATCATCAATAAGGGTATTTACTGTATATATCTGGAAGGTGGATGAGTACTAAAATCCCTTAGTTCCTTGGCTCAGTAATAAATGGTTTTGCCACATGGTTATTTTACTTATTCACAAACATAATGGAACAGTTTTTTTTGTAAATTTAGCATCCATCTCTGTTTTTACTTTGTCTTTAATTATTATTTATTACATTTTGATTACATTATATCAGTAGTTGTCTTTCAAAAGTATTTCCTTAATTATAAGGCATTTTAAGATGCCCTGTGAAGATGGATGGCAGGACAAAAATGCACATCTTTCTTTCAAAATGAATGGGACAATTTGGATTTTGTGAAATAATGCAACATGAATGATGGTGAATCAATGGCCTGATTGACATTGCCTTCAACTTTTCACTAACTTAAATAGAACATAGAACATAGAACAGTACAGCACAGTACAGGCCCTTCGGCCCACGATGTTGTGCCGAACTTTTACCCTAATCCTAAGGTCTATCTAACCTCCACCCCTACCTTATACTATCATCCATATGCCTAGCTAATAGCCGCTTAAATGCCCCTAATGAGGCCGACTCCACTACCCTCTCCGGCAATGCATTCCACGCCCCTACCACTCTCTGAGTAAAGAACCTACCTCTGACGTCTCCCCTATATCTACCTCCACTCACTTTAAAACCATGCCCCCTCATAATAGCTACCTCCACCCTAGGAAAAAGTCTCTGGCTATCCACTCTACCTATACCTCTGATCATTTTGTACACCTCTATCAAGTCACCTCTCATCCTTCGTCGTTCTAAAGAGAAAAGCCCTAGCTGTCTCAACCTTTTCTTGTAAGACCATCCCTCCATTCCAAGCAACATCCTGGTAAATCTCCTCTGCACCTTTTCCAATGCTTCCACATCTTTCCTGTAATGAGGCGACCAGAACTGGACACAATACTCCAGATGTGCCTGAACCAGGGTTTTGTATAGCTGGAGCATAACTTCACGGCTCTTTAACTCAATCCCTCTATTAATGAAAGCTAACACACCATATCCCTTCTTAACAATTCTACCCACCTGGGTGGCAGCTTTCAGGGAACTGTGGACAGGAACCCCAAGATCCCTCTGCTCCTCCACACTGCCAAGAATCTTTCCATTAACCCTGTACTCTGCTTTCAAGTTTGTCCTTCCAAAATGAATCACCTCACTTTTCAGGGTTAAACTCCATCTGCCACTTCTCAGCCCAGCTCTGCATCCTATCAATGTCCCTTCGTAACCTAGAATAGCCCTCCGCACTTTCTACAATTCGACCCACCTTCGTATCGTCAGCGAACTTACTAATCCATCCTTCCACTCCTTCATCCAAATCATTTACAAAAATCACAAATAGAAGAGGACCCAGAACAGATCCTTATGGTACACCATTTGTAACTGAGTACCATGTTGAATATTTTACATCCACGACCGCCCTTTGTCGTCTAAGGGTGAGCCAATTCTTAATTCAATCTGCCACATTTCCCCCTATCCCATGCCTCCTTACTTTCTGTATGACCCTACCATGGGGAACCTTATCAAACGCCTTACTTAAATCCATGTATACCACATCCACTGCTCTACCTTCATCCACGTGTTTGGTCACCTCTTCAAAGAATTCAATAAGGTTTGTGAGGCATGATCTACCCCTCACAAATCCATGCTGACTATCTTGTATCAATAGTTTCATATAGTTTCATACCACTTGCTATCATCAATCTTACACCATTGCAAAGAGTCCAAATTACGCAACAATGAGACAGCATGATTTTAAAAAGTATCTGTTCTGTTTTAGCATGATATCAACCATATAATGGTAATCAACAGTTGGGAGTCTAATATCATTTCCATAGGATCACCCTTTGTGCAAATAATAAAGCTATTGTAATGTTCTCTATGTCCTAACTTTCTACAACAACTACCAGACTATTAATACTATTGTTTTCTTTTATGTATGGTACTTACTTGCAGGACAAACTAAGCCTAAACCAAGTAATCAGAAGCTGTTATGTTATGACCTGGATTCTGCAGTTTAAATGTGAAAACTACAGCTCCAATATGATCTACTCTGAGACTGATAGCATCAGCCTCTGCTTATAAACTAGCCCCTAGGCTGCAGTACAACGAGAAAACATTTTAATATGATGCTGAATGACTGTGTAAATCAGCTTTTGTTTTACTGTTTAAAAATTCAATCTAATTTTGTTCTGTTTCAGGGGCTGGTTAGCTCAGTTGACCAGATGGCTAGAGTGTGATGCAGAATAATGCCAACAACATGAGTTCAATCCTCCCTACTAGCTGCAGTAGTTCACAAAGATCTGCCACATTGCCTTTCCTGACTTTGCAGCTTGGTGTTGTTCAAGCTATGTACAGTCAATTATCTCTCAGTTGAAAAGAGATGGTTATGACTAAATGCCTTAATGTAGTTCTGCTAATTAAAAATATTTTATTTGAATTAAAAGTATTTATAAATGCAGGTCCCTTTAATTTCCTACTGGAAATCAAATCACCTTTTCAAATAAAAATAAAATGTAAAATCAGCGCGATTCTCTGTCCTACATATTAACATAATGGAGTGTTCCAGTGCATGGCACAAATATTTCAAACTGTTTCCTTATTTCCTTATTCTATCGATATTAAGGCTGAATTACCTTGTTCCAGGTACAAGAGTAAATAAATAGTCTAGTCTTTGAGTTATAATTGTTCATGATCCATAAAGTTACCTATGTAAAACAATTGTTGCCTCAAATTTGTTGTACAGACATTTCACGCAGATTCAAGAAGGCCATGTTGTGATAAGGACAGTTTTTCCATTCAAAAAATGGCATATTTACTAAAACAAAATAAATAAAGTGAAAATGATCAATTTGGCATTCTTGTAAATACTTGGGACTGAATTTTTTTCTGTAGATAAATATCAGGTTTGTCAAGTTTTATGGGGGCTTTTCTCTGAGAGCACTCAAAAGTTTTCTTTGCTTTTCTTATTAAACTCACCTCATTAAGTACCCACCCTGCTTCTATGGTGCCCCTTTCATCCAACACTAGCCCAAATCTACCATCTTCTGTAGCCAGAAGAACATACCATGACCTAGATATCCCAGAATTGACCAATATCCCTGGCACCAGCACTATTTTTAAAAAGCTTTTGTGGACCCAGACAATCACTGTCAGTCTGGAACAGCCCCCCACTGTTTCTGACATTTGCACCAATATGGCAGATAAGGGGAAATTGGCACCTCACTTTGTGGATCAACACATAGAGGTCCTGGTGGATGGGCTGGTGCAGAAGAGAGATATCACCTTCCCCAGGACTAGCAGAGGAGGCCATGACACCAGACCATGCAAGCCTGGTTTAATTTTGCTATCTGAGTTACTATGTTCATGGCCTCCTGGAGGAATCCCCAGTACTTTTCCATTCCACCAGAGTAAGTGCCACCAACATCTCTCTGCTACCTCACACTCACTCTACCTCTGCTACTGTACCCAACTCTCACCAAAGCCCATGATATATCGGTCTCACTGTTTTCTGCAACATCTTCCCTCATTCACTCTCACCCATATAATTCTCTACTCTACTCGTCCTTCATACTGTCTCTGCTGTCTACTCACTCCCACAGTACAGGAATGGGTAGTAAGTGCTGGCCTAGCTGGCGATGCCCTCATCCAATGAATAAATAAACAAAAATCTTTCTCCTATCTGCAGCAGCACTAACAACTCTGCCACCCATTTTCATTTTCTTTAATCCATTCCTTTCTCTCATTCCAGGAGAAAACAGCCACAATAGGGCAGAAAGAGCCAAGATTGGGTACGTACTGCTTGACATTTGGTTCCTCACCTCTTATGAGTAGGCAATCCTGACACTGATTGCTAACTGACTGTGATAAGCCCCTGGACTGGTATCTGAGACGACCCTTGACCAGACTAAACAGTATCTCCCTTGATTTGACTGATCACTGCTAACATCCATGACAAGCTTCCTGGATTTGTGTCTGTACTAAATGGCAAACCAATACAGAAGTACTGTATAATGGTATCTCTGGCTGAGGGGGAATATTGTAAAATGGCAGAGCAGGGCAAGAAAGGCAGGGGTTGTGTGAGCTCAATGTATGGAACTGCTAAAAGAACAGGTGGCAGTCCTGAGTTGCAGACTGAACAGGGTGAACTGGGTGCCTATCCGTGTGCGGAAAGTGTCATTTCTGCAGCATTGCAATGCTGCTTGGCAGTATGCCCTGAGGTGCAACATGGCAGTGCAGAAGTGAACTGTAGGTGGATCAGAGATATGCCATGATGATGCAAGGAGGGTGGTACGTGTTGGATGTTAGTGACTGTGAATGTGGGAAGTGTATGACCACTGCCCATGGAGCATGCCCTGACACGTTGGTGCTAGGTGTCCAAGATGGAAGTCCAGACAGGCAATTGAAGAACTAGAGTCATCAGGCATCTGCTCTCACTTTCATTTCAGGAGTTGGCATCTAGTTTCCTCATTTTGGGTGGTAGAATAACAGGTTTCATATTAATGAGGTGAGATTTACTGTTAATGAGACCAAGAACAAGCAACAATCCCCATTAATAGGCATCTCCCTAGTATGAGTCTTGTCTTGATGTCCAGTACTCTGTTTGGAAATACAATGAATTGTTCCTGCTGTCGAGAAAGGCCACATTTGAGTTCTCATGCAATTTTCCTAGACTTATCACTGTAACCAACATTGTTCAGGGCTCTATAAGATTCAGCTCTTGATTTCCAAAAATCAACACAAAATCCTACAGATACACAACTTTATTTTTAAAGCCAGAGTGTGTCATTTGTATACAATTGCAAGGTTGACTCATCTATGCCAATATAAATTACTTACTATTAAGCAATCCTTGACAACTACTACACACTGTACACAACTAAGAGTATTGCTTAAATAATAAAAGCGATATTGTATGAAGAAATGCTATAATATACACAGTAATTTCCAATAGTAGAAGTATATTTCACATTCAGAATTGAAGCTGGTACTGTTTCACTTATCATTTAGGAGCTAGGTGTCATTTACATTGGAGAATCTATGCCATAAATTGAGTAAGTGTATTGGTGAAGGACCAGTACTAAGCAAGGTTGTTTAAGGTGATGTGTGTAAAAGCAAACACAAATTACAGCAGAGGTAGAGGCCACATGACAATAGCAAACCAGCCAGTATACCAAGTACAATCGTATTTCTATGAACATCATCCTTGATTATAAAAAAATTATGCAAATTACTCAATATACATGATTAAAAACAAAACTGTCATTCATGAACAAAACAGCGTAAACTCTAGTCAGTTCCATTTTCATCAATCTGTCATACGTAATGCTTACGTCGTTTTTAAATCATAGAATCCCTATAGTGCAGATAGAGGCCATTCGGTCCATTGAGTCTGCACCGACCCTCTGACGAGCATCCCACCCAGCCCCATCCTCCCAATCCCATCCCTGCAATCCCGCATGGCTAATCCACCTAGCCTTCAAATCCCTGAACACTACAGGCAATTTAGCAAGACCAATCCTCCTAACCTGCACATCTTTGGACTGTGGGAGGAAACTGAAGCTCCCAGTGGAAACCCATGCAGACATGGGAAGAATGTGCAAACTCCACGTGGGCAAACATCAAAGCCTGGAATCAAACTTGGATCCTTGGTGCTGTGAGGTAACAATGCTAGCCACTGTGCCACCGTGCAGTATGTCTCCTAATGTTACACCTTTACGTTGTCATTGGCTGTTCCTCTGATTTCTATTTGTTCCTAGCAATATTCCTTCTCTGGGGAAATTCATTCCTGTACTGAATGCTGTTGCTGTAATAACTTTTGTTGTTCATCCGTTTCAGTTGCTGGAGAACAGTGGAACTCTGACTGATGGTCATTCTGTGCTGTGTGCACAGTGATATAGAGTCAAAGAAATGTAGAGCATGAAAACAGACCCTTCTGTCCACCTCATCCATGCCGACCAGATATCCTAAATAAATCTAGTCCCACTTGCCAGCATTTGGTCTATATCACTCTAAACCCTTCCTATTCATTTACCCATCAAGGTGTCTTTTAAATGTTGTAATTGTTCCAGCCTCTACCACTTCCTCTGGCAGTTCATTCCATACATGCATGATAGACTTCTTTTGACCTGCTGCCTGCAATGAAGGAACAGCTTTTCCAGATGTATGTACAAGTTTCTACTGGCATCAATATGTCTGGTCATTCATATTTGCTATGTATGGTTGAAGTGGCAGCTGTTCTGCATAGATCCTAAGACACCACCAGTGCTGGCTTTTGTTGAGAACATTGAATATTTGCATTGAATAAATGCTCAGGTCTGGTAATGAATTGGCAGTTTTATCAACGCGAAATTGGTTTTCTCTTGTATCTCCTTAATTTAGTCACTACTCTTACTTAAAAAAACCTCCTAGTTTTGGCTTCAGTAATTCTTTTCTTTGTTGGAAGAGTACTTTAGATGTGCTGCAATATTAATCTTTGGACTGGACAAATTTTCATGTCTTCAGTCGGTGTATTTCTCAAATCTAGATTTGCTTGATCTCCTTATGTACCGTTTGGTGATTTTTACTGCTGGATCAGCTTGAGTGGGGATAGTTTGGAGATGAAGTGTGGTGTTGAATTTCCCAATCCCTCATGAAGGAGTTGAACTCCGCATTTGTGAAGTGAGTGCCATTATGTCTGAAATGTGTTTTCAGTCATTCCACAATCTCACAATCATGACGTCAGCTGGTCTAATTCCCAGTCAGCAGAATATAATGAATGGGGCCCCTTCTGCCTCACCTTAGATGGTTTGCATTGCCCTTAATGGGCTTTACACATAAGTTATTTAATTGAAAATGCGGGTGATTTACTAGTGGTGGTTAATAGATGGAAAAAATATCACCGGTGAGTTGGTGATGGAAAAACATGTTCAGTTGTGTGTGAGAGAACTTCTGAAACTAGGGTTTTTTAACAAAAATATGAACAATCAGTTCCTTTGAGGGAAGATGTCTACTCCAAGTTTCATGTATTGTCTGTCTGGGATATTATAAAGTAGCACTTTTCCTTTCTTGGCTTGGTATTCATTACAAGCATTGGTTGATGCAGTCCTTTATCTCTGTTCATGTTTGATCGTAGACCCATCTTTTGATTCTGATGACAATTTAAAGGAGAATTTTGCTAAACAGTTCATGAATCCAATAAATTATTGCAGTGTTCTCATTGCATCTCTACTTTAGTTCTCACTTTGCCAAGAATTGGGCAAAGTTTTGTTTCTGTCAGTGCATGACTTATGAATTTTGTCCAGGCATCTTCAATTACATCCTTTTCTTGTTCACATTCTGATTCATTTGGCAAGTGCTTGCAATTGCACTGGATTCTGCCCATGATCTGCAAATGCTTCTATTGTATCTCCACATCTATAGATTAGCAAATCATCCACAAAAGCTTCCACTCTAGGAAGATCACTGATTATCTCGTGATGTCTGTGTTAGTGCACTTCTATAAATGTCAAACAATATGCACAACAAACTGTGTCCAAAATGTAGTTAGAAAACTATTGCTTTTACCAAGCTTCATTTGTCAGTGTCCATCCTTTGCATCTAGGGTAAGAGCTTTGCCTTGGTAAGTTGTGGCAAAATTTCTTCAGGGCTTGGTATGAATTATTGAAAACTTTTCAAAGCTTCATTGAATTCTTCTGAATACATGCTGGGTTTTCTCAGTTTTCTTATATTTTGTTCACTGCTAATTTGCTGCTAATCAGTTCTGCAGAAGTTTTCATTTTCTTGATTACTAATTTCTTCTCCAGCTGTTCTATGTTGGTCTTTCAGGTTGGACTTGATGACAACTGGAACTCTCCTGAGCAGATGCTGAATTGGTGTTACACTTTTATCTATTTGAAGATGAAGACAATGAAAACTGGTAAATACATCTTTGTAATATTTTATGATCTATTTAGCAGTCATTGGCTGAGTGGACTGTAAAACACCACACCTTCTCTGGCACATTCAGGGTGACTAGCATAAGCTGTACACTTGCTTCAGCTGAGACAAGTGGGCTTTGCTTAGGGTCTACTAGCTGGAACACCTGATTTTCACTCTTCACATTACATTGAGTTCTCAGCTTAATTTATTCTCTTCGCTTGAATATTGTTCCAACATATAACCTCAATCTTACCTATGAGGTTTTCATTTCTGGGTCACCATCTTGAGTTGTTTTGCACAGGTCTGCAATGTTCATAATGTTGCATGAAGCACCATTTCTATTTGGCACTTCACATTCACATGATGCTCTCCTTCTGCAGTCATCATACTAACAGTCATAAGACATTTATCATATTAGACACAACACCACCAACCTGTTGCATGCTGAAGAGTGATTTATCAGAATTATTGGCAGAGGTCTCTCTGGGAGCCATCTCAGTAGGCTAATTCTGCTTCTTTCTAGTTAAAGTGAGTCAGCTGTTGCAGCCAGAACACCTCTTTCCCGATGTATATATTTACATCCTGCTCTCTAGTGTGGATCTTTCTGCAGGTTCTTCTGAAAATATTTCTTTCTTTTTTCAATATGTCGTTCTTATTCACTTTGAAATGTCTCTCAGCATAATACATAGATTATAGAATCCCTACAGTGTGGAAACAGGCCCTTTGACCCAACAAGTCCACACCGACCCTCACAGCATCCCACCCAGACCCATCCCCCGTAACCCACTAATCTACACATCCCTGAACACTATGGACAATTTCCCATGACCTATCCACGTAGCCTGCACATCTTCAGACTGTGGGAGGAAACCGGAGCACCCGGAGGAACCCATGCAGACAACGTGCAAACTGCGCACAGGCAGTCACCCGAAGGTGGAATTGAACCCAGGTCCCTGAGACTATGAGGAAGCAGTGCTAACTACTGAGCCATCAAACCCAGTCTGTTCTCTCATTAATACACTTTAACTGATTATCGACTCTTCAAATCTTCTACACATGTTGATAGCCTTTTTAAGTATAGATTTCTCCTCTCTCAACAGATGTATGATGGCCTCTCTCATATGCTTAAGACAATCCTATCTCCAAACTCAAAGGATTCAGCTAATATTAGTGAGGTCACATGCTGATCAATATTCTCCCGCTTCCTTTGTGTTCTTATGTTGACAGATATTGTGCATAAGTAACATTATGATTCAATATGATTCAAATTGTATCTTTAAAGCCTGCAAAATCTCTCTTATCTGGCTTTGCTATTCCAAAGTGAGATTTAGGCTGCAGAGCTTTCCCCAATATTGATAACAGGGTTGCTACTCTAATTTGCTCTGTCCTTTTATTTAATTGTGTAGCTATTTTGCCACTGAGTGAAAATATTCAAATTTTGTCTCATGTTTCCTTTGATTTCAGCAACGGGGATTGGGAAATGCATAGGCATTTTGACTCACCCAGTAACTCAAATTTGCACACTGCTTTTATTCTTCTTTGATATTGCTTTCAGCACTTACATCACCAAAAATTCACACATTTTCAGCCTCATTCTTGACTCCATGCTTCAAGTGATGTATGTATTGCTAAAAGAACTTACAGCAGAGATAGAGATCTCATAACTATAGGAAGTCAGCCTGTGCACTAAGAAGAATTTCATTTCTCCAAACAGAGGTGACTTAGGAGTTGATGTTGGAACCCCAAACATTTCTCATATAGAAATTCAGAAACATATGTAACTTGATTGAATTTGAGAATGATACTAAATAAGGAGAGGAGTTGAATCTGAAGGGGGAGCTTGGGATTACAAAACCAGTGAGACAAAATAAATCAGACAAGTGTAACCGCATAAGCAAAAAGTGAATCACTTCATTAATGGTATGGAAATAACCAATGATGTCATAGAGTCATACAGCACAGAAACTGACCCTTTGGTTCAACTCGTGCATGCTAACCAGACATCCCAATCTAACGTAATCCCATTTTGGTCCATATTCCTTCATATTCATATACCCATCCAGATGCCTTTTAAATGTTATCATTATAAACCTCTCCACACTTCCTTTCTCAGATCATTCCATACAGGCACCACGCTCTGCGTGAAAAAGTTACCTCTCAGGTCCTTTTTAAATCTTTATCTTCTCACCTTAAACCTACAGCCTCTATTCTTGGACTCCCCCATCCTAGGAAAAATACCTTGGCTATTCACGTTATCTATGCCCCTCATGCTCAGCCTCCAACACTCCAGGGAAATCTTGGCAGATTTGACGACTGTCACTGCTAAGCAAAAATTAACATAACATATGGAATACTGAATGATATTACAAAAATGACAGAATGCAATTCATAGAAAATCTTACTCAAATGGATAATATTATTTTGTTAGCCAAACTATTGATATTTCACTGTCACTGTAGCTCTGGCTTGAAAAGTCAATAAGATATTCAAATAGATGATCAGATGTAGAATCGTGATGCTGCTGTATCATAGGAAGAATACTTGTAGAAGCTTGGGCTATAAGACGATAAGATAACAATTGGTAAAGAAAAGTATGTTGATTTATTCAAGTCAAAAGAAACTCAGGGGAATGCAACATAGAACACAGAAATGGGTACAGTTTCAACCAATAAAAGGCAAATTGATGACTAATCTAATGAGGTTCTTAGCAAAAATACCACTTAAAGAATGAGATAGCTTTTCAGATGAAATAATGGTGACAAAAGGCTGGGATTATTTAAGAAATAATTGGATTGCATGATGTAAACACATGTAGGGAGGAGGGTGGTCGGGTTTTTCTAAAGGATTTTCATAGTGTCCTTATGAGAAAACGATTTTCACACAATACTATATGTATAACATAGATATGGATTAATAATGACTATATCAGTAACAGTTTAACAAATAGTACCTTCTCTACTATGTGGACAAGCAACATAATCAGTTGACTGTGCACAAAATTTGACATTGAATATTCACAATTCACATGAAACTAGCTGTGAGTGCAATATCAGCTTTTTACTGAGAGGTGTATTAGTCATTCACAATTGATTTGGATGCTCATGCATTTTTGAAACATCAATCTGTACTAATTGCAGTCAAATATATCTAAGTAATAGTTTACCTGCAGATGTAGCATGATTGTAATCTCAATGGTGCACTTTATCTTCCATTGAAAAAACTAATCATATGATAATCTAAAATTAGATTTCCTGTAGACAGTTCTTTAAGAAATACCAAATAAATCAAACCCATTGGAGGAAAGAAATAAGGATTTAATTTTAAGGTCTTCCTTTAGATGCCGTTCTAAAAGATTGAGACCATATGTCTGGGATCAGCATGTCCATGGTTTCTATTATAGCATCCTAAGATATGATAAGCGTCTTGTTTATTCATTTAAATAAGGCAGCAGCAAAGCTATAGTTCTATATATTTAACAATTGTATTCTCAAAATTATTTCCTTTAGCCATTTTTTTCACACTAAATGTTTCAAACAATCAGATTGCTTCAAAAATAACCATAGCTACATAAGATCATTTATTTACAATTAGAATTCTACAAAAAAGAGACAGATCAGCTCAATTAAAAGAACATGTATTGACTTATGTAATTCATAAATCTCCAACTGTGTACTTTTTAAAAGCACTGTGATCACTTTTAACAATAGTGTTAAACAACTATTTGATAATGCATTAGAATCCTATTTAACATACAGTCCTATTAGCTTACAACATGAAAGAAGGCATTTCATCCTGGCTCTCTGAAAGATCTAGGCAATTGGTCTCACTCCCAATCATTCTTTTCTTATAGCCATATAAATGTTTTCTCTTCAAATAAATGCCCAAGTTCCTTGAACTTTACAATTCCATCTACTTCCACTACCCTTCCAGGCAGAATATTCCAATCGGTAATGATCTGCCACATAAACAAGTTCTCCTTATCTCTTGTTTTCTTTCTGCCAATTATCTTAAATCTAAGTTATCTTTTTGTCAAACTTTCTGTTATTAGAAACACTTTTTCTCATATGCTGTATTAAAGCTGCATATAATATTGAATGTTTTCATTAAAAATCTCCTCAAATGTTTCTGCTTGAAGGAGAACAATCACAGCTTCTCTCGGCTCCCTACATAACTGAGTCCTCAGTGATATCTAATCTATTAGTGATTCTAGTAAATCTCTTTCTCCAACGGAAATAAAAAATAGGGAGAAATGTCACCTGTTTTACACGCGTGCAAAGTCAAGCACTGCCATTGTTGAATGAGTTATGTTTTCTGTGGTGTCCCATATGAACATTTGATAAATTGTTCACTGTGATTTTTAATGAAGCCATTTGTGAATACTAAGACATACAGAAGGAGTTAGAATAAGGATTTTAGATGTTCATACAGTTAAGAAATATGTTTCTGAGAAGAAGCTCTGATACTTCAGGGATTCTTGAAAGGGTGAAATTATCTAACACTGCTATTTTATCGACAGAAGTAACTGCATGCTACTAATTGTAACAACATAGTTTCACAGTGGTAAGGAGGCCTGAAAATGCAGATCATTGTCAAAGGGGTTAAAAGCTCCTTCAAAGTTATGTAGAATTGAGTTTAATGGAATCTCCCTGAATATTGCAACTCCTGAAATTATTTTATGAGAAGCTAGTCCACAAATATCAACGCATTGGTCTGAAACTTCTTGCTCAACTGTTTCATCAGAAGTTACACTAATGTATTTTAAATTAAGATAGCAGAGAAAGGAATTTCTGATTAACAGCATATTCTAAAATGCCACAGAAAACTTCAGGGCAACTGAAGAGTTCTGAATTAATGGCATTTTATGGGAATGTTTGGTAAAGTCCTTTGTACAATATGTATTGTGTGAACATTTAACTTGTGATTTTGGTGTTAAAGACATCAGAAATCTGTAATTATTTCATATCCTGAAACTACAAAAAGAAATATCTGTTTCAGAGGAAGTTAAGAGTTCCAAGAAATAAAAATTAAGAGTTATTAACTTGTGGAAGTAATACTGTATATTAAGGCATTTTAACCTATAAAGATTAAAATTCTCCACTGGGAGTTGTTAAGTTCACAGAATTGATTACATTTGATGGGGTATTGATTTGTGACAGCTCTCCTTCATTCACCTTTTGTGAATTACTGCCACTGGACTTGCTTTTGCTGTTATCTGCAGCTAACTTAATTGATAAGGCCTTGGAGACTCTAGTACTGGCTAGGCAGCCACAAAGAAGACGGAAGAAAGCCCGACGCATCTCTTTGCTGGCCAAAGTGTAGATAATGGGATTCATGCCAGAATTGAGGACTGCGACTGCAATAAACCAATCCTCTTGATACAGTATACTGCACTTATTTGGTTTACAAGCTACATCAAGGAGCAAGAAAATGAAAAGCGGGGACCAACATGCAATGAAAATTCCTACAACAATCACTACTGTCTTCAGCAGAGCCATTGATCTCTCTGAATTGTTTTTTGTAAATTTTCTGTTTGAAACTTTGCGGCTACTTGTCTTAACCAGTATATAAATACGAGCATAAAGTATTACGATGGCCAACAGAATTGCACTGAAGATGCTGATGCAGAAGACAACGTACGTTTTGGAGTAAAGTGGCAGGACTGTGGAGCAGTCCGAGAAGTTGCAGATACAGTTCCAACCGAGGATAGGCAAGGCACCAAGTAAAATGGATATTAGCCAACAAGCGCCAATGAGGAGGAAAACTCTGTACTTTTTACTTGCATCATAGGGTCTCATTTTTATCATAGTCATGTGTCTCTCAATTGCTATTGCTAGCAAGCTAAAGGTGGAGGCTCCCAATGCTACAAACATACTTCCTTCCCTGATGAACCATACAGTTGTTGTGAGGCCAAAAGTCTTATTTCCAGACATAAGAATGTTTACTATGTAAGCTATTCCTGCCAGAAGATCGGATAGGGCTAAATTACCAATGAAATAGTACATGCGATTATGAAATTTGTTGTTTTTCCAAATGGCTAGGAGAACCATAAGGTTTTCAAGCACGATGAAGCTGCAGATGATCAGAAAGGCCACAGTAGTTAGGTCCATCCCATTGGTGGGTTTTCCTTTTTTGTTGAATTTCCCTGTGTAATTATAGTGACTCTCAATGAGGTCTGTTTTGACGCACCCATTGCTGATGAGCGTTTCAGCTGGAAGAGCGATTAAAGGCATGTTCATGTTGAAGCTTTTTTGTGGTATTAGATCTTGTTCACTAGATGGAGCCTTTGCCCCATTATTAATATAGACAGCCTGAAGAAAACCTGTGAGCCATATTCTCAATGCTGCCAGCAAACATTGGGCACGATACGTGAAATTTTAAAATCTGTAAAATTGAACACAATGTTTGATCAATGTGCTGTAAATTTTCAGACATGCTGTTGACATACAGAACTGACTCCTATTGATCTTAGATAAAGCATCAAAGATTTCTTAATCAACCTCCCTCTAAAGTACACAACATGCATTTGAAATATCCTATTAGAGTATTGGGAACTTTTGAAATGCCTAGTACATTTCATTAAGACAAGTCAAAAACTGGTCAGTTTTGGAAATGATTGTCTACTTCTAAATGCAGAAAATTCCAAAGGGATGGATTAAACAATGTAGAGAAGGAATGATTAATGCATGAAACCTCGGATATTATGGGATGTTAGACAGTGGAATTACCATTTGATTTATTTGCAATAGAGTTACATAATTTACATCTATCTGCTCACAGCTGTCAGGCAGAAAGAACAGCACTGAACAGCCCGATAACCTTCATTGTGTGATTTTCATTAATTTACAATGCACTATTATACATACCCATGTATGTCATAGTTCCACGTTGCTAAATACCTAAACAATTTGTGAACATGTCATGATGAAAGACAGGCTTTGCTTGAATAGGGATTACTTACATTCGAAGTTAAGGCTATTTGTTTCAGAAAGTTGCCATTTCTTCAGTTAGCAAATTACATTGAATAAAAGAAAAGTTCAGGAAGTAACATATTTATAGAGGTGCTTCTTTCATGTGAGAACACTTGACACTTGATTCACTGAATATCTTAACAGTTGGCGCTAAATGTAACATAATTAGGACCCCCACACCCCCGTCCCGAACTTGGATTCAACACTCAAATGTTCGAGTTAGAGAAATAAGTGGGATGTAAGAAAAATAAAATTACGTTCAGTAAGTGGTGTTCTCAGATTCCCGTTCTTTATTTACAAATGCTTGCAGTGAAAACATTAAAAGCCTTTGGAAGAATGTTCATTAGACATTGGGATACTCGCCAAATGTACGTTTTTAGAGATGTCCTTACTACTACAAAATCCCAATATTTCAGTAATTAGCTGAATGTTTAAGATAAATATGTTGACTATCTTTTGTTTTTTATTTTGTAACACTTGAATAGCATAACAATGACCTCCGACAGAAAAACAAACAAAAACGTCATGCTTAGTGAACTTTACAAAATGAAGACTCACCCTTCACATTACTTTTAGCTTTGGAGCCAATATTTAACAAGTTAGTGTTTAAGTTCAGAGGTGGGTGACTAGCTGCAAATCTCCGAGTTTGTCCTGATCAGAATAGTTTTCAATTGTAGCGTTTTCAATTAAAAATTCACTATTTCCTCAGTCTCGATGCTTTTACTGTTTTCCAGTGTTAAATTTGCACACTTCGTAATTTTTCCCTTCAAATACACTTCTTCGAAACTCCTTGGCAATTCCAAAGCTTTCCATTAAACATTCCCTGATTTGTGTCAGTATCCCTCAATCTTGCTATCGAGACACCTTTTGTCGCATCAAATTAATTTTAGTCTATTTAGGGGGCCAGTCACTTTTCCGGACCATTGCTTCTTCCACAGACTATTATATTAAATGGCTTGGATTTCATTCTTTTCGGTTTCACGTTGCAGTATTTGTTTCTATAATTTGCTGCTCATTCCTTTCAGCAGCCTATTACAGTTTTCTGACCGTGTCATATTCTCACTTTTTCGCCGTAGTTTTCCGGGTTCTTGCAAGAGCCCTTGTCGTTTTACTGGTGCTGTGGCTTGCAGCTGTGTTCTTCGTGACTCTCACTCCGCCTTATACACTACGAAGTTCCCTAAGTATTATATTCATGTCAGCCTAGTCTTTTTGTTGCTGTGTCTGAGTTGGCGGCAGGTAACGCCCTCAGAGGGCAGTTCCTCACTATGCATGACGTGCTATTAAGGCTTGAAGTTCTGGCAGAGAAACCCAGAGTGGTAGGGAAATATTGCGTGAAATATACACATGCAAAATCAAACAACCAAGAGAAAGGATGTGACGGTTAAAGGGAAAGAAGAAATCACTCATAGATGACTCTGTTACATTTTGATGTGCGAAGACAATCATTTAACTAGGAGAAAAACTGAAAGACAAAATAAAAAAGACAAAAATATTTGACCACAGCTGAGATGGTGACATCAACTTGCTCAATGTTTTATTTATAGTGTATATCTTAAATATTTAACTTGATTTTTTTTTTCAGATTTGCCCTGAAGTAAAATGCCAATTGCCATTATTTTCTTGAGTGAAATTAAAAAGAGTTTTAATGCCAATAAAAAGACAACATCAAACACAGGCAAACAGAAGTAATGTGTTTAAAGAGAGGAGTGACTTATACAGACAGGAAAAATAAAAGACACACATTCACACCACTTAAATGCCAGATGATGACAATCTAATCATCATTTGTTGACATTCAATGGTGTCCATCACAGAATCCCCTACTATCAACATCCTTGAGGTCACCATTGACCAAAAACTCAACCGGACTCATCACATAAACATAGTAGCTACAAGAGCAGGTCAGAGACTCAGAATATTGTGACAAATAACACACTTCCTCACTCCTCAAAACCTGTTGCCATTTACAAGGCACAAATCAAGAGTGGGTTGGAATATTCACTTACTTGCCTGGATGGGTGCAAGTCCAACAACACTCAAAAATTTTGAAATCATCCAGGACAAAACAGCCCGCTTGATCAGCAAAATATCTACAAGCATCCATTGCTTCCACTGCCGACACTCAGTAGCAGCAATATGCACTATCTACAAGATTCACTGCTGAAATTCACCAAAGATGCTTAGACAACATCTTTCAAACCCATGACCACTTCCATTTGAAAGGATAATCCCAGCAGATACATGGGAATGTCACCACCTGCAAGTTCCCCTCCAAGCCACTCAGCACCCTGATGTGGAAATATATTGTTGCTCCTTCACTGTTGCAGGGTCAAAATTCTGGAATTCCCTCCGTTGGGGCATTGTGGCTCAACCTACAGTATGTGGACTGTAGCGGTGCAAGAAGGCAGCTCACCAACACCTTCTAAGGCCAACTAATCACAGGCAATAAAATGCTGGCCAGTCAGCAATGTCCTTGTCCCACAAGTGATTAAAAAGTAAGTTTCCACAGTGCTGAGGAGTGCACAATATTGCTCTAAGAAGGATAATGACCTTCTCTGTCCTGACAGGGTGAGTGTTACCATCTTCTATCTGTTACCTCACAGTCACCCTGCCCATGTTACTGCACTCACCTCCCACTAAGGCTCATGCTCTACCACTCTCAATATAGCATGCATCATCTTTCCTTACTCTTTCCTACCCACTTCAAAACCATACAGGACTAACCCTGCATGCCCTCTGTGCTGCCCATTCATTCATGCAGGAGACCTCAAAATTAGTCCTTCACCTGCACCACCACTACAGCTGTGCCACACTTTTTTATCTCACAGAATCACTCCCTTTCACTCATTCCAGGTGAAAAGTGTCATAATAGGGCAGCAAGGGCCCAATGGGTCACGGGTGCTTGATTTTAGCCTCCTCAGCTTATGAGAAAAGAATCTTGGTTCTTGCAAGAGAAGAGGATTGCTCCTGCAAGATCCCAAGATATGTTCTCCGATGAGTAAATACCATTTGTCATTCTGGTGCAGCTCTTATGTTAATCCCACTGTTGGTGTTATTCATTGCACAAACTATAATCCTTGTGTGCCACAACTTCTTTCTTTTGTGTCCTAGATGTACAAGTGGAAAGTCCACATCCTTAGCAGACAAGCGGACTGTCCCGTGATGAAGACACTCCAGCACCTCTTGGGAACAGTGTCCAGAGGCTGCAGAGCAAGCATCAGCAACGCTGCCTCCTGATATCCCTGCCAGTTCACATACTGGCAGCTTGGTGAATATGACAGAGAGAAAAGAACTTGTTGAACCAGTAAGTGAATACTTCTCTGCAACATAGAACATTACAGCGCAGTACAGGCCCTTCGGCCCTCGATGTTGCGCCAACCTGTGAAACCAATCTGAAGCCCATCTAACCTAAACTATTCCATTATCATCCATATGTTTATCCAATGACTATTTAAATGCCCTTAAAGTTGGCGAGTCTACTACTTTTGCAGGCAGGGCATTCCACGCCCTTACTATTCTCTGAGTGAAGAAACTACCTTTGACATCTGTCCTATATCTATCACCCCTCAATTTAAAGCTATGTCCCCTCGTGCTAGCCATCACCATCTGAGGAAAAAGGCTCCCACTGTCCACCCTATCTAATCCTCTGATCATCTTGTATGTCTCTATTAAGTCACCTCTTAAACTTCTTCTCTCTAACGAAAACAGCCTCAAGTCCCTCAGCCTTTCCGCATAAGACCTTCCCTCCATACCAGGCAACATCCTGGTAAATCTCCTCTGCACCCTTTCCAATGCTTCCACATCCTTCCTATAATGTGGCGACCAGAACTGTACGCAATACTCCAAGTGCGGCCGCACCAGAGTTTGGTACAGCTGCAACATGACCTCATAGCTCCGAAACTCAATCCCTCTACCAATAAAACCTAACATACCGTACGCCTTCTTAACAACGCTATCAACCTGGGTGACAACTTTCAGTGATCTATGCACATGGACACCGAGATCTCTCTGCTCATCCACACTACCAAGAATCTTACCATTAGCCCAGTACTCTGTATTCCTGTTACTCCTTCCAAAGTGAATCACCTCACACTTTTCCTCATTAAACTCCATTTGCCACCTCTCAGCCCAGCTCTGCAGCTTACCTATGTCCCTCTGTAACCTGCAACATCCTTCCGCACTATCCACAACTCCACCGACTTTGGTGTCATCCGCAAATTTACTAACCCATCCTTCTATGCCCTCATCCAGGTCATTTATGAAAATGACAAACAGCAGTGGCCCCAAAACAGATCCTTGAGGTACACCACTAGTAACTGAACTCCAGGATGAACATTTCCCATCAACCACCACCCTCTGTCTTCTTACAGCTAGCCAATTTCTGATCCAAACCGCTAAATCACCCTCAATCCCATGCCTCCATATTTTCTGCAATAGCCTACCATGGGGAACCTTATCAAACGCTTTACTGAAATCCATATACACCACATCAACCGCTTTACCCTCATCCACCTGTTTGGTCACCCTCTCAAAGAACTCAATAAGATTTGTGAGGCACGACCTACCCTTCACAAAACCGTGTTGACTATCCCTAATCAAATTATTCCTTTCTAGATGATTATAAATCCTATCTCTTATAATCCTTTCCAACACTTTACCCACAACCGAAGTAAGGCTCACTGGTCTATAATTACCAGGGTTGTCTCTACTCCCCTTCTTGAACAAGGGGACAACATTTGCTAGTCTCCAGTCTTCTGGCACTATTCCTGAAGATAATGACGACATAAAGATCAAAGCCAAAGGCCCTGCAATCTCCTGTCTAGCTTCCCAAAGAATCCTAGGATAAATCCAATCGGGCCCAGGGGACTTATCTATTTTCACATCTTCCAGAATTGCTAACACCTCCTCCTTATGAACCTCAATCCCACCTAGTCTAATAGCCTGTATCTCAGTATTCTCCTCGACAACATTGTCTTTTTCCTCTGTGAATACTGACGAAAAATATTCATTTAGCGCCTCTCCTATCTCTTTGGATTCCACGCACAACTTCCCACTACTGTCCTTGACTGGCCCTAATCTTACCCGAGTCATTCTTTTATTCCTGACATACCTATAGAAAGCTTTAGGGTTTTCCTTGATCCTACCTGCTAAAGACTTCTCATGTCTCCTCCTGGCTCTTCTTAGCTCTCTCTTTAGGTCCTTCCTGGCTAACTTGTAACTCTCAAGCGCCCTAACTGAGCCTTCACGCCTCATCTCTACATAAGCTTCCTTCTTCCTCTTGACAAGTGATTCAACTTCTTTAGTAAACCACGGTTCCCTCGCTCGACCACTTCCTCCCTGCCTGACAGGTACATA
>NC_063334.1:50442002-50459046 GCF_021869965.1 Rhincodon typus
GGAAGGGTCTAGGCCCGAAACGTCGGCTTTCCTGCTCCTCTGATGCTGCTCGGCCTGCTGCGTTCATCCAGCTCTACACCTTGTTATCTTACATCGACTGTGAATTGTTTACGGGGCCAGATGCTTTGATTTGGTTTGGTATTGAGTTACTTGAGTGTTGTTAGAGATACATTCACACATAGGGACATAAAAAATAGGAGCAGGAGTAGGCCATCTGGCCCATTGAGTCTGCTCCATCATTCAATAAGATCATGACTGATCTTTTAGTGGACTCTGCACCACTTACCCACCCACTCACCATAACCCTTAATTCTTTTACTGTTTAAAAATCTACCTTCACCTTCATGCGGGCAAGTGGAGAGTATTCCATCTCACTCCTGAGTTGTGCCTCGCAGATGCTGGAAATATTTATGTTATTGTCTACCACACTGCTGTTGTCACCACCGTTCTATATATCAGGAAGGCTAGAATCACCTACCAAAGTCAACTCTGGATACTGAAAAATTTCTATCAGTAGTGCCTCCACACTCAAAGTTGAGTCAGACTTGAACCCCTCACCCAATGCCACAGGAACACAGCTGTCTGGGCTAACGTGAACATCCTTGCGTTGGTTTGTCATCTATTCATATCTTCCAATTATTCATTAAACAACTCAAAAGACAACCTGCCATCCTGAAGCAAGAAAGGAAAACATGGGAAATTGGCACAAATTGGTAACATTGAAGTCCTTTAACTAAAAATCAGAAACCTAACTGCCCAACGTTTAACCATGCATGCATATGCCCTCTCTTATGGAAATTGGGGCTCAGTGATTTTTAGCACTGCATTCTGGCTCTAAAGAACCTTGGAGGTCACTACGATATGGATTAACTCTGGTTAACCCATGGTTAACATAACATAATAAAAGGAGTTGAAACCCATATTGAGCATGACAGAAAACAGAATGAAAGACCAACAGTTCAATGTCATAAACTGTAGTGAGAGTGGAGACTGTATGGCTGAGGAGAATCAGTGCAAGATACCAACAAGTAAAAGTGACCTTAGAGAGTAAGCAAGAGTGCACTGTTATGTCACAGTCAGGGCATGGTGGTATGGCATAGATATCAGATCCTAAGAACAAATCATAGATTTGGGAGATAAGCTGACATGGAACTAAGGAAGTTTGAACAAAGATCTTCAGAGTGGTGGGAAATGTAGAGATAGGCCAAATCCTGCACGTCTCTGACTTCACAAATGCAGGAGTCTGAACATTTCACAACTTTCTCAGAATGCGTTCACTCCAGTCATGCAAGAATGGTAGTCTTGAGGACTGTTGACATTGATTCTAATCCATGGATCACTTCTCTACTTGGGAGCACCTTCATCTCTTGGATATCCTTTGCAGAGAATGTTGCTCGGGTAAATCTAGCTGTTGTTCCATAAGCTTTTATGGAGGAGCCTTTAATCTTAGATGTCCGTCATAGGAGACAGCTAATCTGTAGAAACAAATTCTTTCTTCCTTTGCTGAGTCCTGGATTTCTGAACAAAGCCATCGTTTTTTTACTTCAATAGGCTTTCTCTTTCTTGATATATTCAAGGTGTTGAAACTGATCGTTTTCTTATTTTTGATTGTGCTGTGAATCTTTGGACATTGGTCTGACTTCCATGGAGTCATATTGAGCTCATCTCTATGTTGTTCAAGCAAATCTTTAATCTTGATCTGCTGATACATCTAAATTGAAGTATATAGCTGTTCACTTCTGTTTGTTGATTAAGTTGCACATCTTCAGTTACCTTTATTTTTCTATTCACTTACCTGTTCAGTGTTCCACAGTAAGTGAAGACTAGGAGTATTATAAAGATATCAGTAAAGGCAACAAAAGGTATGTGCTCACATGGACTGGACACAACGGACCAATGTCAGCAAGCATGCACTTAGTTTATTCAGTTGAATCTCTGAAGCTTCAAGTATCTTGAATGGAGAGAGGTTAATTGGACAGAGGAAGTTAGTTTCTAAAAATAGGTAGTAATGAGATGTAAATGCATATATATAGGCTTCTAACGTCAATAAAGTGATCTCACCATTAAAAAGGTCTGACTTTTTGCAAATATTTATCTCAACAGTAAGTATCTGATTTTTGGATTCTCATTTGATTAACTCATCGTGCTTACCATTATTTTTACTACCTTGGGGATTGGAAAATCACATTCTTATTTCAATCGCGCAGGATGCATGAATAGAAATTGCTGGTGAAACTCAGCAGGTATGGCAAAACTTGAGGGAAGCAAGTAGAGGTAATGTTTCAAGTCTGGTGTCTTCATCAGAACTGTTGGCAACTAAGACGGGGTGTGGCGTGCTGTGGTGTGGTGTGTGCACGTGTATGTGGTATGAAGTGAGGGGAGATGGTGGGGGTGGTGGAGATGGAGGGATGGGGAATTGAGTTTGATAGCTGGAGATGGGGCCCAGAGAGAGAGAGTAATAAGAAAGGGGCAGGTGAAGTAGTAGATTACGGATAGCAGGCCAGGACAGAAGTTGAATAAGTGATAATAAGACCTAAGAGTAGGAGAGAATGAGTGAGCTGTACTGAAAATAACATATAACATACATGTTTTGCATTAGTGCTGTAATCTTTCTGGAGCAAAAGTGAGCTTTTGTTTTTGTTAATGTCACATTACCAGACTGAAGAAAACACAATACTTACTGAGATGACAAAAATCTGTTGTGCTCAGCAATATCTAATTACTGTAGTTTGCACTTTATAAAATATGTTAGTGCCCTAATACATGATTGTAAATTGTGTGATGTTATATAGTATCTGCTCAACTTTACATTTGTATTTAAGGCATAACATGTTAAACTCTAGGCATGCAATTAAAGCATTATATTACCATTAAACTTGCTTAAGAAATGATACCTCTGTGAGGGCATCAATCCATTAAAAAAATTCAAACAAAATTTTATTCTGTTTCAAGTAATTATCTGTATGGTTATAAAACCTGGTGAATCCATCTACAAATGATACTTTTAAGAAAATCAATGAACGTAATTTATAGATGATTTAGTCTTTACATTTTTGAAAGCCTTTCTACATGCTGATTGATTTTTCTCCCGTCATTTCAGGAAGGAAGCTGCACCACTAGAGTACACTGAGTGCAAATAATCAAAATCTAGAAACAATTAACATTAAATAAAATGTCAGACCTACATAAACTTTTATTATTTCAGTTTGCCATAACTTTTTCAATAACAATCTTTTCTAAGTAATGAACATCATAAATAAAAATAATTGGGATAGAGGAACAACACAATTTCTTTGTGTTAGAATTATAAAGTTCATTGAAACATCTTGAGCTGATTGCAGCAACAAATTCTTTGGGAATTTTTTCAATTGCTCCCCACAAACCTCCACAACTTCCAAACCAGTCTGCCAGAAGTGGATTGCATTATGCATTTTCCCAGAAATGGTTCCAGTGTGTTGTATTGGAAATGATGGAGTATGTTGTTTGATGTTGTTCTGTCACTCATGTATGAGCCTTATGCATTTCTGGATCTGGAGTTATTATGATGGTTATTGCTGCCAATCCTCCAGTATCATCCAGAGTCACAAGAAATTCTTTAATCTTGAGGACATTACTTCAAGTGATTGAGGAGAAACATAATATGAACAGTTTAAAATATTTTCTTCTTCTTCGAGTGTTTTAACTAATTAATTAGTTGCAAACATATTAGAAATCAGGAAAATAGGTTGTTCTGTTTATCAAGACTAACATACTAGCAGTCAAAATTTGAATAAATTATTGGGAACTGGAAAATCCACAATCTAAGAAGATTTATTCTGTCACTGGCATAAAAAGGAATCATTTTTCATCTTCAACACAGAACCGCAGAATTTTTATGGTGTAGAAGGGGGCCATTTAGCCCCTCGTATCTGCCCTGGCTCTATGATCATTTTGACAGAACGCAAAACTTCTGCCTTTACCGTGTAACTGTGCATGGTGGCTCAATTTAAATAATCATCCAATGTGCCCTTCAATTCTTCAGTTGAATCTGTCTCCACCACACTTGCAGACAGTGCACTCCATACAATATAATATCCTTCTATTGTCATGTGTACTCCATTGTAGGTGTACATTGAAAAACTTCAACAATGTCTGCTTTTTAATGGCGATACATTAGGTACAAGTAGCTAGGTACAATTCTTGGATACAGTAGAGGAGTAGAAGTACTTGTTTAGTTACAGAGTTGAAAATAAGTTAAAAATAGGAAAATATTAAGAGGTTAACATTACAGTGTTCTAAGGCAAGTTCTAAAGTAAGGATTGTTGCCTCCTACCGGTCTCTGTCCAGGACTCGTTGCCTGCGCTCTACTCTGAAGCTGCTTCCCACATGTTGCTGCAGGGTTCCTACCCTGCGCTGCTCCAGGCTCGCAGTCCATGTGCTGCTCCAGGACTCACTGCTCGCGGTGTTCTGGGGGCCCCGGGGTGTGCCTACAGGCCCCACAGCACAAGACCACGCTGCCCATGCTGGTTCTACCGTGAAACTCGGCCTGCTTGCTCTGCAACAGTGAGGGGTGTTGGAGGTGGCGGGAGGCGGGGGGGGAAATGTGGGTGGGGAGACAGGAAAAACCAAAAAGAGGAGAGAAAAAAAAAGGAGGGGAGAAAAGGTAAAGGGACTGGCGAGCAGAGGAGCTCCAACCGGAGCGTCCTATTCTGCCGCCATCTTGGCCTATCTTGATCTACATGATACATTTGCTTATTTTGCGAAACACTTTAAAGCCGTACCCTATGGTGTTTAGAACCTTTTATGAATGAGAACAATTTCCACTCAGTCCAGACCCCTCATGATTTGAAAACCCCTGCCAAACTTCCTTTAGCCTTCTCCCCTCCAAGAAAAATAGCTGCAGGTCACCAAACTTTCCTCATATGTGAAGTTTCTCATCCATGGAACCATTCTCATAAATCTCTTCTGCATTCTCTCCAATGGATTCACATTGTTGCTGAAGTGTCGTACCCAGAACTGTACACAATACTACAACTGATGGCTGACAATAGGCCTACATGGGTTCAGCATAACCTCTCTGCTCTTATGTTCTGTGCCATTATTTATGAAGTCGAGAATACTGTATGCTTTAAAAACAGCTATCTGTACCCATCCTGCCACCTTGATTAACTCATAAACACATAGACTTAGGTATCTCCTGCATTCACTATAGAATAGCATCCCTATTTTATATTGGCTCTCTATGGTCTTTGTTCCAAAGTCTCATACTTATGTACGTAATTTGATCTACCACCTATCTGCTCCACTCAGAGTCATAGTCATACAGCATGGAAATAGACCCTTCGATCCAACCAGTCCGCGCCAAACATACTCCCAAACTAAACTAGTCCCACCTGCTTGCTCCTGGCCCATATCCCTCCAAATCTTTCCTATTTGTGTACTTATCCAGATGTCTTTTAAACATTGTAATTGTACCTACATTCATCAATTCCTCACAAAGTTCATTCCACACATGGACCACTGTCTGTGTAAAAAAAATTGCCCCTCATCTCTCTCCTCTCACTTTATAATGTGCCCCCTAGTCTTGAAAGACCCCATTCGAGGGAAAGGACAACTACCATTAACACTATATGCCTTCATGATTTTATAGACTTTTATGAGGTTGCCTCTCAATCTCCTAAACTTCAGTGAAAAAGATCCCAGCCTATCCAGCCTTTCTTTATTACTCAAACCTTCCATACTTGGCAACATTATGGTAAATCTCTTCTGAACCTTCTCCAGCTTAATAATATCCATCCTATAACCGGGCGACCAGAACTGGACACAATATTCCAGATGAGGCCTCACCAATGTCCTATACAACAACCTCATTATGACTTCCCAACTCATACTCAAAAGAACCAAACAATGAAGGAAAGCGTGCTATATGCCTTTTTAACCTTACTGTCTGTATGTGTTGCAAACTTCAAAGAATTATGTACCTAAAGCCCTAGGTCCTTCTGTTCTACAACAATACCAATGTTCTACCATTAACTGTTGTGCCAAAATGCAATACCTCGCATTTATCCAGATTGAACTCCATCTGCCATTTTTCAGCCCATTGACTCATTTGATCAGGATCCCTTTGTAATCTTAGAAAACCGCCTTCACTATATAATATGCCACCAATTTTGGCATCGTCTGCAAACTTACTACCTATGCCTTCTGTATTCTCATCCAAATCATTTATATAAATGATAAACAAATGAGGGCCCAGAACCAATCCCTATGGAACTATTCCCCTCACTGTTGACAATTCTAAGTGTTATGTAAACCTGCAAACTTTGAAATTGCCTCTTGTACACTAAAATCTACATAATTTACAGATATCAAGACATGCAGGGGCTCCGTAGGGATCTTGGTTACAAACCTTGCCCCATCCTCACAGGTTTATTATATAATCTGCATTGAATGCCTTTGGAAGCCCATGTACACCATAACAACAGCCTTCTGCTCATCAGCCTCTCTTTGTTAACTCTTCAAAAAACTCCAGGAGTTTAATTAGATATGACTTTCAGTTAACAAATCTATTAATCCATCTTTTGAATTCATGTAGATTTTTCCATGTGGTGATTAGTTCTATCCCAAATAATTATTTCAAGCAGCTTCCCCACAACCAAAGTTAAACTGAATGGTCTATAATTTCTGGGCCTATCTTTACAACCTTATTTGAACTTTTGAATTTTGACATTTTACTAATATTGAGTTTTTAAATAATAGTACAGGGAAGGTTTAAATTAACTTAGTAGGGTTGTGGAGAGAATATTAGAAACTAATATTGCAGTACACAAGATGCTGGGAGAGGCAGATAATATTAAAATAGAGAATTGTAAGTCAATATGTGGAACTGGAACATGGAGAAGGCAATGAAGTGTAAATCAGTTACACTGAATGTATATGATTGTCAGAGCATAATTAATAAAGGGCAGGCACCCAGTTGACAAATTAGACCAAGTTGCTCACTTACTGTCAAAATAGAAATTGCTGAAAAAGGTCAACAGGTCTGACAGCTTCTGTGGAGAGAAATCAGAGTTAATGTTCCAGGTCCAGTGACCCTTCCTCAGAACTAAGTGTAGCTAGGAAAATGTCGGTTTATATGCAGAAGTTAGGGTGGGGGAGGGGGTAATGAGTAAACGATAGATGGGGATAGAGCCCAAAGAGAGAGAAGAATAACTGGACAGACAAAGGAGTGGGTAACAATCTGGCTAGGAGGGTGAATAGCAATTAATGGGGACTCTTGGTGGCTAACAATGGGTTGTGTGTCATAGCAAACTATGTGATAACAAGGCATGGTGTGTAGAGATTGGGCTAAGGACATGGAAGAGCTCAAGCCCAAAATTTTTTGAGCTTGATGTTGAATCCAGAAAGCTGCACGTTCCCCAGGCAAAAAGTACTGCTCACTTACTGTTTTAGCTCACACCCATTTAGTGCCTACTCGAATGCTCACATCATCCCTTTCCTACCTTGCCTCTTAGTGCGGTCACAGAGATGGCCAGCTTGTCATATTGGTCAAATTAATCCTCAGTCAAGGGGGCAGACATTTTTCTATACTGCTCATGTGCTACATCATGCAAGAATGGTAGTCTTAAGGACTGTTGACATTGATTCTAATCTATGGAACATTCCTCTACTTGGGAGCACTTCCATCTCTTAGATATCCTTTGCTCCAGTAAATCTAGTTGTTGGTCCATAACTTTCTGTGGGGGAACCTCTAATCTTAGATGTCCATCGTAGGAGATAGTTAATCTTGAAATAAATACTTTCTTCATTTGCTGAACCCTGGATTTCTCAACTAAGTCATTGCTTTTTATTTCAACAGGCATTCTCTTTCTTGCTGGTAATTGGGACTAGATTTATTTAGGATATCTGGTCGGCATGGACGGGTTGGACCAAAAGATCTGTTTCCAAGCTGTACATCTCTATCATTTTATGACTCTAAATAAGTGGTGGTCCACTGAGTATTCAACCAGCCTGCTTGTGGGTGTGATTAGTGAATGAGGGGGATTCCTTGTTTAACTCTACTTTGTGCGCAAAAAAGTGTATTGACATAGGACACAGCGGTGGTCATTGAGAACCAACTCTCTGCCCATGCTACCAACTGCCCTGCACTCTCCCAATGGCCCAAACCCCAAATCTATCTAACCCTCCCCTCTCCCATCCACCCATAAAACACTTACCTGACACATTGGTTCACCTGTCAACAGCCATGGCTCTCTCTATGACATTGCTGAGCCTGAGGTCTGCCAGCCTGTAATTGAATGGCACAGACTTGGTGGGACTTCCATCTTTAGGGACTTGATTTTAGAGAGAGGCCAACAGCTGTCCTCTAAATTGCCTCATTGAAAGAACATATGTTGGATCTTTCGCTGAAGAGTTAGTGTTGGTGTCTCACCAATTTATGAGTAAATGAACAAGAGACACCTGATTAAAGTGGAAGATCCTGCCTCCAGAGAGAACTGGGTTACTGTTACCAATGTTACCAAGAAACTGTCTGTACAGAAACTATGTCCAAGCATTCAGAAGAAGAAGGAAGATACTTAAAAGAAAAACCAACAAAATTAACTTTGCTGAAAACAGACACATTTAGTCAAAACGTGTTATCTTGTAATGGTCAGGACAATTTGCAATACCAAAGAAAAGGGAATTCAACATTTGTATTGTATGGAAAGAGAGTGCTGATTGGTTGGTGATTTAATTCTGATTGGAGAGTCAATGCTATGGTAAATGCACCAATCAATGATGATTGCTTTGATTACATTTTAAGACAGGCAGATTAACTCTGATTCATCAGCACTGCCCTGAGAAATGAACCAGAGTAAGCCTGTTTCCTATTTTGTTCACTTTAAACAGATGCAGTGTATGCCTTTTCCATTGCAATGTTTCTGCCAGTCAGAATCTATTTGCCAACTCTCTTCCTACGCAGTATACATATTGTTTTCCTGATAATTTGGTATTTCTTGTAATTATTCTGATGAATGCAGGGTTTGACAAAATATGTTTCATTCAGCAATTCTCAAGTTACTTATTGCCAAATGACTAGTTGAAAATTGACAAGCTTGCATCTTCATATCACATCATGGCATCAAACTGGAAGCTAGGCCAATGGAATCCTGGTTGGTAACCCCACTTACCATATTCATGAGCTCTGGTGTAAAGCATCTCTAGTGCCAACATTTTATGTTCTTTATAGAGTGCAAGATTAGATAAGATTCTACAACTGGCTTTCCTGTACCAATCAACTATAGCTGAAGGCTTTGGTACTCTTACTGAACAAGGGGAAAGTAGTTCCATGGGCTGCAGATGAGGAAGGAGTTTATTATGAAGCTTTCCTTCCTACTGCAAGCACATCCACAACCAACATACATCACAAGCTTGACATTGTCAGAATAGACAAGGTTGCCAACAGAATCAAATGTTTCCATTCTGCATTGTTTTTTAGATATTTTGCCACTTGATTCACCTTTCCTTCTTATTTCTTTAATTTCTTCTGAGAATTGTATCTTAATATCTTATGACTCTTCTACTTCATGGACTCTGTTTCCTTTGAAAACTTGTGCTTTTGACTGGTCTGTCCACCTTTCTACTACAACAGGCTGCCCAAAAATTCCTCATCTTTTCCCAATGACATTGTGTGCCATTGGTAGTATAATTTCTACATCCCTGCCTTTCTCTTCTGAATCAGCAACAGTTAGTCTGGGCTGTCACTATGAATTGTGTATCTTTGCATGAGTGTCTCTTTCCTTCTATATTTGATTTTTTATGGCTGACAAATTCAACTCTATCTGTTACTTTTGGATTCAGGCTGTCTCTCTCCCCCCTATGACTCCCCATTGGTACTTTCTCGTGATCTTAGCCTGCCAACTTAATGGAATTGCCTTTGTCAATGTCAAGTCTCCTCAAGATTGAAAATGGCTCTATAATGCGTCACCTATTTCTCCACATACAGTTCTGCTACAAATTCTTCTCTTTCAGATTATTGTACTTAAAGTCTTCTGTTAATTGATACTAATCTTTAAATGTGTTTATTGTCCATATGTTTCTAGGTTTGTTCAATGAATTTTGCATGTTCCATGATCATGCTCTTGCTAAAATTTCTAACATCTCCAATGCATCAATAATTTAAGGCAAGGGGAAGAAGGTTCAGAGGAGACGTAAGGAAAAACCTTTCCACTCAGAGAAGGATTATAGAGGAAGACACCCTCATAACAATTAAGAAATATTTAGATGTATACGTGCATGGCCAAGGTATACAAGGCCGTGGGGCCAAGTGCTGGAAAGTTGGATTATGGTAGTTAGGTTTTTTCTTGACCAACACAGACATGATGGGCCAAAAGGCCTTTTTATGTTCTGTGGATCTCTATGACTGTATCTCCAAGATAACATAACCTGCTCTGAGCTGGTTTTGAATCAACTGTGAAATTAATTATCCATCATTTCCAACGTCTTCTTTGATCTAAATGCATTTTCACAACCCTTCAAGGTTTATTGAATGTTTTTAAAGTAAATCAGCTCTAACTCCCAAAACAAAAACATCTTTCTGGGTATCATTACTGGAAAAATTGTTGATGTCACTGCTCCAGTTCTTGTGTTAAGTAAGCAGAAATGTTGTTTTAAAGCTTTTCTCTTCTGACTTTATTAAATAACCATAGGTCACCTTTTGAACAGTAATTTCTTTTGGTGTTCTGACAACTTCAAAAGCCCAAGCATTTTATTTACCTCCCTTTTCTGGCTGTAAACCTCTTAAGGCAAGATATCCCCAATCTCTTTAAGTTTATTAGGTTCCAAGTTTGTTTTTAATTGCAAAGCAATTATTTGCTTCATTTTCTACAGTTAAACTTTAATCTCTAAAATTGAAAAATAAATTCTAAAGCTGAAAAGTACATTGTAAAATGCATATACTCTGAATAAGATATTCACAACACATCATATAATATGAATATGAGAAATAGAAAGGAAGTATCTATTTATGCCCATCCTCTGTTTCCTGTTAACTAGCCAGTCTTCTAATCAGAACATTATCTTACCCCCTACAACATGCACTTTAGTTTTCTGCCATAAATTTTGAGGTGTCACCTTATCAAATGCTTTCAGAAATCCAAGGGCAGTGCATGCCCTTTGTACTCACCATATATTACTTCTGAAAGAGAAAACTCTCCCATACACACGCACAAAAGTATAGTAGAATAGACATGAAATAGTTGACTGAAAATGCTTAAGCAAGGCCTATTTCAGGTGGAACAATATGGTCTACTGACTATGTTGAAATGGCCAAAATCTCTGTGACACTTCAGTTAGACCACAGTACTATGCACGCTGATCGTTAGATAGCTGACGAAATTGGACAGGATGATAGGACAAGAATAGCTGACAAAGTAGATAGCTGATTAAATTATCAAACTAAAATGAGAGCACATGATGCGCCCTAGGGAGTGACCACACTGGGAGGGGAGGTGGAGATAAACTGCTGATGATTGTAGACAAATAATTCATTTCTCTGTATAAAAAGCTGTAACTCGTGCTCACGAATCAGAGTGAGCTCGGTGTTCCTGTGTGCGTACCTAGAGCTGCTCTCCCTGCATTTACCGGTAACTGATTGTAATAAACCGCTCGATTCGCTTAAACGAGTTCCTCCGTCTCCAAGTTTTTACTGCCTCCGAGAAGGTCAGTCTTACAGATTGACACTGCGAGCAGGTTTCCTGCTTGAGGCCGCTGTCATGGGATTGCTAAGAGGATGAGTACATTATATTTTACCACACTGTAGGTAGGGCGAGCTCATGTCAATAGTCTCTGTAAACTGTGACACCCAATTTTATAAAACAACTGAATGAATCAGCGAAGAGAGAAATCCAATAATCAACTTAAAAGAACAACATCCAGACATTGTTGAAAATTCAGAATCAGGCTCAGAAGATGAAGTTTCATCAGAATCAGGAGTGAGTCTGATGCCAATGAAACAACTGCTGAAGATGGCCAGCCAAATAATGATCAAGAACAAGCTGCGGATGACCCATCCTTGCTTAGACTGACGTCAGGTAATTGCAGATTTCACTTAGCTACAGTGAAGCGTCCAAAGCACTGTACATATCAGTAAAACCCACTGTTGGTAAAATTAATTCAAATTAAATTTTGAAATTCATGACATTATAGCTTTTATTAACTATGTGTTTGCTCATGTACTTCTTTTTGGATTTACCCACCACTTTGTTGTTTAATAACAGAAGTATTTGACAATTATGAAAAATTACTCATAAGCTAAACAACCTTATTTACATTCATTTTTAACTACCTTTTCCTCTCCTTTGAGTGCATCAAGTCCATGTTAGAGGACGTACCTTTGACGCGTTGAATAGTGTATGAAGAAGCTGGGAAATCATAAGCTACGTAACTCATTCACATTCTTGTCACTTGCTGCTGAAGTCCTGAACTGGTTTTCTGCTTGGAGACACTGACAAATACATAACATAATTCTAAATCTTGGCTTCAGCCTTGCTCAGGATGTGTGTTCATTTTGCTTATTTTAAGGAGGCATGACAAGTCCTTGTGTGTCAGGAACATTAATGTTGTATAGTTAATTTATTTTTGCTGCCACATAGTTACAAGTTTAGGGAATTGTTTTTAGAGTTTTTCTCAGTGGTTTAAATGAAAAAAGTGGGTTTTAGAAAGAACATTCTTAGACACAAATCTAATATGCTACACATTATTTTACTAACTCAGGATGAGATGCATAAAGCAGTCCAAAGATGTGCAGGCTAGGTGGATTGGCTATGCTAAATTGCCCGTAGTGTTCAGGCTTGTGTACATTAGGTAGGTTATAGGGGGATGCTCTGAAGGTCAGTGTGGACGTTTTGGGCCAAAGGGCCTGTTTCTACACTGTAGGGATTCTATGACCTATGAATCCGAGACCGGAGATGGGGTGAGGAGCAAATTGGACGGGATGCTAACGGACTAGCGCGAGAGTGAGCTGGAATAAGAAGTAGAAGAGTGCTGACAGCCCAGCGCCAGAGTAAGCGTGAATAAAAACCTCTGACAGACATGCAGATAGGGCATTGTTTAAAGAGGAAAAAGAGAAAGAGAATAATATATATTGTGGGATGGACACCACGGATAGAATAAATTAAGGAACTCAGCTGTAGGGGCGAACACCGCAGTCTGAGAATTGTTTGTGTTTGATAGAGCACAAGTTTTTGATTAAAGCACTTAACATTGACATTGTTCACACTTAAATTGTTTGAGTAACCTCGGTTACTCAGAAACGAGCAGATCGCGTCCAACAAAGTTCTCAAACACCCAGGCTGAGCCCGAAATAAGAGCCCAGGTGGATCATGAGACGGCCAGGTGAAGTGGGCGTGGAGACCACCAGTTGGAGCAATAAAGGGATTGAGAAGCCGAAAAATTTTAATGCTTAACCAAGGGTGCAGGTTAAACAACGACTGCCTCAGATCCTAAATCCCCTGAACATTGGGTACCAGAAAGCTCTATTTTACAAACAGCATTTGAAGCAAACAAGAAACTTATCAACTAATTGACGAAAAATGGTTGGGACAGACTTCAATCTGCCGCTGGGCACATAAAAATGACACAGATAGCAAATGGATCCAAGAGGATCACCTAGAAGGAACCAATGTATGTAACTTATATGTATGTAGATGGGGAGCCACGCACTGCATGGGCAGTGGTGGATGGCCAAGGTCGGATATTGGCAGGAGAAAGAATAGATGGGGTGCATTCAGCACAAGTGGCAGAGTTGACAGCCCTCACTAGGGCACTAATGCTCGTGAAAGGAAAAAAAAGTGAACATTTATACGGATAGTAGATATGCATTTGGGGCATGGACGTGACAGGGATTTGTGACATCAGCAGGCAACCTGATCCAGCACCAATACCACATTCGGGCCCTAGTAGAGGCCACTGAATTCCCCAAGCAGGCAGCAGTAATAAAAATAAAGGCTCACTGGAAAATAACTATCCCAGAGCAACAGGGCAATGCCTGGGCAGATCAAGCAGCAAAGGCTATGCTGCTCGGAAACCAAATCAGCATAATTGCAGTTAGAAAGGACAGCCCCGAAGCAATCCCATTATGGGATATATCAGAAATACAGACAGCAGCAACAGCCAAGCAAAAGGCCTTGTAACTACAGGCAGGGGGTAGGCAGGACTCAGACAAAGTGTGGAGATGAGGTGATGCAGTAATTGCCCCACAGTATACCCAACAGACTGTATACTGTAAATCACAGTATGGCACATGCAGTTAGGGACAAAATGACACATTTGATGTCCAAAATATGGCGGTGGAAGGGAATGGGAAGAGATGCAGTTAGACATTGCCAGTGATGGATCCCTTGTGATAGGACAGAGCCTGGGAAAGGATTTAAAATTGAAATGGGATACCAACCCCAACCTAAGGGACCATGGGAAAATATACAAGTGGATTTTATTGAACCATTGCTGCAAAGCCAGAATAAGCTATATTGCCTGGTCCTGATTGATCAATTCGCACAGTGGATGGAGGCTTTTCCCACCCACGATTGTATGGCAGAAACTATGACCTGAATTTTGACCACTGAAATAATCCCAAAACAGTGAGTTGTGCAGCAATTAGATTCAGACCAGGGGACCCAATTCATTGGCAAATGCCTCAAGGAGGCATGTAAACTATTAGGGATCTCCCAGCAATTTCATATCCCTTACCACTGCCAGAGCTCAGGAATGGTAGAAAGGATAAATAGAACTTTGAAATAGGCATTAATAAAGGCATGTCAGGAGGAAGGAGTCAAACGGACCACCGCCCTCCCCACAATATTAATGGCACAGAAGGGGATGCCTCATAGACTGACTGGACTGACACTGCTTGAACTGATGACAGGAGGGGCTATGAAATTCCTGCAAGACCTGATCACTGGGGAAACAGAGATGATAAATGCAAAAGGGCATGTTTGGGAATGTACGCGACACCTATACGCCTACCTACAACAGCTGAAGAATCCAGTGACACAAATATAACAGGCTCATGACTGGGAACAGAAAGGCACTTCCTCCCCTGCTCCCACTATTAAGGCAGGAGACAGGGTCCTAGTACAAGGAATACCACCAAAAGGGGGGTTGGCACCAAAATGGTATGGACCTTACGAGGTAATTATAACAGGTAATCGTGGGGTATTAGTTAATGAAACTGGCGTAGCCTCTAAGTCTTTTTGATCTGTACATCCTTTGCTTGCTGTGATCTGCCTGTACTGCTTGTAAACAAAGCTCTTCACTGTATTTTAGTCATGTGACAATAAAATCAATCAAATCAAATGGCACCATACACCCAATTGAAAATATATGAAAACTAACAGCATGGGCAAGATCTTGTGCTTGTGTGTCCCGAATTATGTCTCCACAGATGGTACCTCTTGATCTAGTGGGCCCTCGTCGTCGACTACAACAATGGAGCACTGGTGATAACCCAGATGGTGGTCACACTATCGTGACCATAGAGACTTACTCCACATTCTTGCAGGCCTTCCAACATAACTGCAACTACACCACTCGTATACAGCAGAATTGCCAAATATATTATACTGGTAATACTGACACCTGCCAAAATGGCGAATAGTTGATAAGGCGGGAAGAAACTATTCAATTTACCTGTGCACAGGGTATTCCCCTGTTAACCTACATAGATACGGACAGAAAACCCATTACTGAGACTTTTGGAGAAGGGACTGATGTAGCAACATGCTAAAACATAACCCCCGCTATTAAGAATCATTATGACTGTAACTTCCTTACCATCGCAAAGCAAAATAACCAACAGCAATATAAAGGAATGCAAATCAGAATATTAAATGATACCACTGTATGGTCCCAAACCCAAAATGTGGGAGAGATCAGCAGTAAACCACAGTGGCAGACTGTTAGTACTAATTGTACCTTGGAATGTAGAGAATGCTCTGTTTTCATATACCCTACCGTTCATTATGGGAAACACAGCAAATGAGAAAACAGGCACTCCTACACCAATAGAAAGCAGTACCAGCACTGAGTAGGACAACGGCTGAAACCACCCATACCTGAGCCAATCCCTGCTAGCCCCACTTGTGATGAAAATATGACCTATACAATGGGTAATGGCCTAGTCTTCGAAGAAACAAAAGCCGAAGCTTTTTTAAACCCCAGATAAAGAAGATTCACCTCTTGATCCAAGTCAACCTGACGCTGCCTGCTCCTTGATTGCGTCACAGGCCTTAGCTGATGTCCAGCTGCAACTACTGGCACTTTGCAATAATTTGGTCCCCACTTTAATGACCAATGAACATTTGACCAAAACCATACAGAGGATTGAATCACCTGCAACCTAGCAGGCCACGATCTACATATCTGGAATCTGACAAAGCCCATCACTCTGTCCACTGGTACCATCGTTGAACCCATTCTCAGCAAAGGGAGGCAAGAATATCTTGGCCTGTTCTCACCAGTGGCCTTGAGTAATGTTACGGCATTGCTCTAAGATTCCCCAATTACTGCATTTACAAACATCATAGGAGCAATTGGTGGAAGAAGCGAAGCAATTGGAACATGAATGAGTCAACACATCTATCAAGATCTGTCAGACTAAAGAGACTGTGAAGAGTGTTTTACAATCCAAACCCTGGTGGCTCAGGATTTGGGACTGGGGACTAAATGTTAACATTCATCCGTGGGTTTGTATTGTATCCCATGTGCTCATTATTTTGCAACTGCTTATGCTAATAATTGTAATAATCTCCACTGTTGTATTGAAAAAGATGCTGAAACGAGCTGCTACCAAGGAAGAGCTATTCCCCTAGTTAACAAAGCCATTTTTAAGGATAAGATTTTCAGTTCCCCATCAGCCCCGCTGACTGTAGAGGAAGAACAAGGGATAGTTATCTGAACATACATTGTCCCATGGGCCATGGGTTGACCATGGGCTAACAGGGTGAACTGAAATGGAAGACTCTCCCATGCACACACACACACACAAAAGTATAGTAGAATAGACATGAAATAGTTGACTGAAAATGCT
>NC_063334.1:50479046-50504200 GCF_021869965.1 Rhincodon typus
CAAGCAGCATCATAGGAGCAGACTCTCTGCTCCTATGATGCTGCTTGGCCTGCTGTGTTCATCCAGCCCTGCACCTTGTTGTCTCGGATTCTCCAGCATCTGCAGTTCCTACTATCTCTTGACCACATCTTTCCCAGTTTGCTAGTTGCAGATGCAATCTGTCCATGACAATATTGATAATAGAGATCACCGCACAGTCCTTGTGGAGATGAAGTCTCGTCTTCACATTGAGAATAACCTCCATCATGTTATGTGGCACTATCACTGTGATAAATGGACAGACTTCGAACAGATCTAACAACTCAAGACTGGTCATCCATGAGGCACTGAGAGCTATCAGCAGCAGTAGAATTGTACAATCTGTCCAGCATAATCTGTAACCTCAAGGCTCAGAATATACCCCACTCAACCATTACCATCAAGCCAGCAGATCAACCTTGGTTCAATGGAGAGCGCAGAAGGGCATTCCAGGAGCAGCACAAAGCATACCTAAAAATGGGTATCAACCTAGCGAAGCTACCAAACAGGACTACGTACATACCAAACAGAATAGGCAACAACTGATAGACAAAGCTAAGTGATCCCACAAACAACAGATCAGATCTAAGCTCTGCAGTCTTGTTACATCCAGTCATGAATGGCAATGAGCAATTAAACAACTCACTGGAGCAGGAGTCTCCACAAAAATCCCTATCCTCAACGTTGCAATAGTCTGACACAACAGTGCAAAAGATAAGGTTGAGGAATTAACAGCAATTGTCAGCCATAAATGCTGAGTGGATGAGCCATCATGGTCTCCTCCAGTGGTCCCCAGGATCACTGGTGCCAGACTTCAACCAATTAAATTCACACCATATGACACGAAGAAATGGCTGGAGATACCGAATACTGCAAAGGCGATGGGTCCTGACAACATTCTGGCAACAGTACTGAAAAATAGTACTGTAGAACCCACTTCGTCCCTAGCGAAGCTCTTCCAGTACAGTTACAACACTGGCAACTACACAATAATGTGAAAAATTTCCCAGGTATGTCCTGCCCACAAAATGCAGGAGAAATTCAACCTGGCAAATTACTGTCCTATCAGTTTACTCTCAATTATCAGTAAAGTGATGGAAGGCATCATCAACAGTGCTTTTAAGCAGCACTTGCTCAGGAATAACCTGCTCATTGACACCCAGTTGGGGTTCTGCCAGGGCCATTCAGCTCCTGCCCTCATTACAGCCTTGGTTCAAACATGTACAAAAGCACTTTCCAGAGGTGAGGTAAGAGTGATTCCCCTTAACAACAAAGCTGCATTTGACTAAGTGTTTAGGAGCTCTAGCAAAACTGGAATCACTGAATATCTGGGGCAAACTCTCCTTTGGTTGAGTCATACCTGGCACATAGGAAGATGTTTAAGGTTGTTGGAGATCAGTCATCTCTGCTCCAGGACATCTCTGCAGGAATTCCTCAGGGTAGTCCTAGGGCCATTTACCTTCAGCTGAATAACCATCCCTCCATCATAAGGTCAGAAATGGGGATGTTTGCCGATGATCACACAATGTTCAGCACCATTCACAACTTCTCGGATACTGAAGCAATTTATGTTCAAATGCAACAAGTTCTGAATACTACCCAAATACAGGGTATGACCATCTCCAATAAGAGACAATCTAACCACCGCATTCAATCAACATTCAATGGTGTTACCATCACTGAATCCGCCACTATCAACATCCTTGGTATTAGCATTGACCAGAAACTCAACCGGATTTGGCACATAAACACAATGACTGCAAGTGGAGGTCACAGCCTAGAAATACTGCAACGAGTAACTCACCTCCTGACTTCCCAAAGCCTGTCCACCATCTTCAAGGCACAAGTCAAAAGCATGATACTCCCCACTTGCCTGGATGAGTGTAGCTCCAACAACACTCAAGAAGGTTGCCATCTTACAGGACAAAGCAGCCTACATGATTGGCTAAAAAATAGATTGAACTGAGTTGCAACTTATGAAAAGAAACAGTTGTAAGTGAGACCATTGTAGATTGCGTTTTTGAATTAAAGAAACATTCTCTTCACTGTAGCCAAGGCATGGACTTAGAAATCAACCTTGTAGGAGACCTAAAGAACAATAAAAGTCAGGCCAAACCTTCAAATAAAGGCAATAAACTTTTGTGGAAGTGCAGCCAATTCCATGTATCAGTGTAATGTTGATAGTTAACTTGAAAGAGGAAATCTCCACAAATTTTAAGGTGTTTCTTAAAACATGGTTCTTTGCTCAAGTTCATGATCCACCCTAAAAGCATTTCTATTGCTCACTGTCAAATTCTGATTGATAAAGCTCCAGTGAAGTGCCTAGGGACATTGTCATTTCCAAATATTGTCTGGTGCCCAATTCATGTTGCATATATTATGGTCTTGTTTCAACACGTAGAGGTTCTAGGTTAGTTATGGCTCATATTGTTATGGCATTTTCCTAATTTACCTTAGAGGTTAGACACCACACCCCCAGTGGCAGCACGCAGAAGCAATATTTTGATTCATAATTATCAAAAATACAAATTACAGGCAGCTTGAATTTGCTGGTGTAGTGTAGAACTGTAATTAATAACTTCTCTTCACAAACCTTTGAAATACTTTTCTATTTATTAATTTGCCCTTTCACTGGATTGCATTTTAAAATATAACTATATGAAACAAATCCCAAAGCACATATAGACATGTTCATGCTGCTACAAATGCAAATACAGCAAACACATTATCCATATATTGGAAATAGAAAAGGGGTAGAAGTTTAGGTGCCATTGCTTCAAAGACATGTTTCCTATGGAACCAAAATATAGTTGCAAGAGTTGGACCTATCTGCATTGGAATACAGTTCCAAACACTATAATAATTATATTATATAATATATTGGGGACGGCACAGTGGCTCCGTGGTTAGCACTGTTGCCTCGCAGCGCCAGAGACTTGGGCTCAATTCCACCCTTGGGTGACTGTCTGTGTGGAGTTTGTACATTCTCCCCATGTCTGCGTGGGTTTCCTCCGGGTGCTCCAGTTTCCTCCCACAATCCAAAGACGTACAGGCTAGGTGGTTTGGCCGTGCTAAATTGCCCGTAGTGTTCAGGGATGTGTAGATTAGGCAGATGGGTCTGGGTGGGATGCTCTGTGTGTTGGTGTGGACTTGTTGGTCTGAAGGGCCTGTTTCCACACTGTAGGGATTCTATGAATAATGGCCTTCTTGGCAACTTTTTAAAAGGTACTAATGCCATTTGTTCACCGTGCAAATGCTGTGTTGAAATAGAGCGCAATGAAGCCATCCTGTGGGATAAAAATAGTTACACTGATCAGATAAGTTTTCACTGTATATTGTGTAAAATAATAAGTAGGTTAAAGGCAATCACCTTTGGTCCTGAGAAGTGCCTAGTCTAACTTAGCCTACCCCAGAAGGGTAAGATATCTCAAAAGTTTGAGCACCAGGTGAAGCTAGGTTTCTTATGCTGCTACTATGCTGTTGAAACATACATTGTGTTTGCCATTAATAGGATGCTGCTGTCAAGGCATAAAGGATATCTGCCTTTCATACAATTGAATAATGTGTTATGTCAATTTCAGGGCCAATGTGACACTGAAATGTAGGTGTACATCCCAAAGACTGGCAGATCATTTCAAACAGCATATCTCTTCACCCGTCAGCAATGAACAAGCTGCTAAGCATACCCAATCAGGCCGTGCTTACAAAACCCAAAACACAATGTCTAACATTTAATTTTATTCTGTAATTGGACAATGTTTGCTAAATAATTCTGAGTGAGCTACAAATTATGTTGACAACCAATTTAATTTGGACTTGCCACTTAACATATTGGAAACTAATTGGCACTCTCTTCTCATGCAATTAGCACTCTTTTGTCATGCAATATAAAAAGGATGTTTTCCCTTCAGAGATAGCAGGAACTGCAGATGCTGGAGAATCTGAGATAACAAGGTGCAGAGCTGGATGAACATAGCAGGCCAAGCAGCATCAGGGGAGCAGGAAGGCTCTGAAGAATTTTCTGAAGAAGGGTCTAGGCCCGAAATGCAGGAAACCAAGCGGAGGCTTGGGGACCGCTTTGCAGAACACCTACGCTCGGTTCGCAATAAACAACTGCACCTCCCAGTCGCGAAACATTTCAACTCCCCCTCCCATTCCTCAAATGACATGTCCATCCTGGGCCTCCTGCAGTGCCACAACGATGCCACCCAAAGGTTGCAGGAACAGCAACTCATATTCCGCTTGGGAACCCTGCAGCCCAATGGTATCAATGTGGATTTCACCAGCTTCAAAATCTCCCCTCCCCCTACCGCATCCCAAAACCAGTCCAACTCGTCCCCACCTCCCTAACCTGTTCTTCCTCCCACCTATCCCCTCCTCCCACCTCAAGCCGCACCCCCATCTTCTACCGACTAACCTCATCCCACCCCCTTGACCTGTCCGTCCTCCCTGGACTGAACTATCCCCTCCCTAACACCCCACCTACACTCACCTTTACTGGCTCCATCCCCGCCTCTTCAACCTGTTTGTTTCCTCTCCACCTATCCTCTCCTCTATCCATCTTCTATTCGCCTCCCACTCTCTCCCTATTTATTTCAGAACCCCCTTCCCCTCCCCCTTTTCTGATGAAGGGTCTAGGCCCAAAACGTCAGCCTTTCTGCTCCTATGATGCTGCTTGGCCTGCTGTGTTCATCCAGCCCTGCACCTTGTTGTCTCAGATTCTCCAGCATCTGCAGTTCCTACTATGTCTGATCAGAATGCATTCTATTAGGTTGCTTCACAAATCATTAATACGCAAAATAGGAGTTTGTGAAGTTTGGAATAATGCATTAGCATGTATAGGAGATCAGCTAATGGACAGGAATAGGGATAAATGGGACATTTTCAAGTTGTCTGGCTGTGATTAATGAAGTGCCACAAGGATCAGTGATGGTCCTCATCTCTTTACAATGTATATTTATAGCTTGGGTAAACAGACTGAATAAAATGTAATCAGAAATAGTAGGAACTGCAGATGCTGGAGAATCCGAGACAACAAGGTGCAGAGCTGGATGAACACAGCAGGCCAAGCAGCATCATCTGCTCCTATGATGCTGCTTGGCCTGCTGAATAAAATGTATTCAACTTTGCTGATGATAAAATGCGAACTAGGAATTCAAGCTATGAGAACAGCACAAAAAGGCTGCAAAGAAATATAGACAGATTATATGAACAGCAAGATGGCAAATGGAGCGTAATTTGAGGAAGTATGAGATTTTTCTCTTTGGTCATAAGAATAGAAAAACAGAATATTTTAAAATATTACAAAACTTGTGAATGACGATATTCACAAAGACTTATGTGTGCTTTAAAATGGACATTATTTAAACAATTAGGAAAATAAATGACAAGGGGATCAGAGTACAAGAATGAAAGAATCTTTCTATAATTATACATGGTTTTAGTAGAACCACAGCTGGAATACTCTAGGTACTTTTGCTTTCCATATCTCAGTAAGGATAAGCTTGCTAGGAAGTGGCATAGCAATGCTTCACTAAATTGATATCTGGGATAAGGATGGGGTTACCCTATGGTGTCAGACTGCGTAAATAAGGCCCATATTCTCTGGAGTAAAAGATAATTACATTGTAATAAAATATTGTGAAAGAGTTTGACAGAATAGAGACCAAGGAATTGTTTCCGCTCGCTATAATTCTAAAAGACGGATAGACAGTCTCAGGATAAAAAGCTCATTATTATGGACTGAGAAGCTGTGAAATTTCTTCTCTCGGAGTACTGTGACCTTTTTGAATTCTGTACCTGAAAGAGCTGTGGATGTTCCATTCTAAGGTGTATTCAAAGCTGAGATAGATTTTTAGTCTCTTGGGTAATCAAGAGATATAGAGATTGGGGTTGAGGCAGAAGATCTGTCATCATCATATTGAATACAGGAATAGGTTCAAGTGGTCTACACTTATTTCTTATACATTAATATTATCAGTTTGAAAGTTATAACGAATTGTATCAAAGGATTGATCTCCAATTTAGAATAAGGGATTGTAGAATATAATGGATCAGAATAGCACTGTCCCTATAATCTCTTGGACCTTCTGCCTGAGGATCAATGTATCTTCATCTGAAATGTAGTGAATACCCTGCTCACACATGTAATTTGCTTATCTGCCACGCAGCTGACATACAGTAAGGCAGTGGAAGCCCATCTTGTTGATATATTATAAGGGGTGTAAAGTGGGAATACACAAAGTGACTCGTGCATTGCTAATTGTACTCTGATATCAGGAAAGTGAGCAGGTCTATAAAAAGGTGGAAATGTGGCCTTATCCCTAAACTGCCTTGCTATGATGTTAAATCAAATTAATTTGCTGTTCCCTTACATAGGGTCTCTGTGACATGGCAACTTGTTGTTTTACAAATTACCCATCACTATCTGAAATGATCTAATGCCTGAAGGGCACAGGACTGTTGTCATAGACAGATGACAATGGCCACAAGTCCTTCCGTATTACGTGACAGAGCTATTGCCTCTGAGGCAAAATAGACAATTCTAATACCTAACATGTCAAACTGGCTTTCATATTACCTGTTCAACCCTTTTTTAAAATTTACTTGAGGGATGTTGGTATCGCTGGCTGACTAGCACTTATTGCCTGTCCCTAGCTGCTCTTATGAAGGTTGTGGTGAGCTGCTTTCTTGAACTGCTGCTGTTCACGTGCTGTATGTTGACTCACAATGGTCTTGGGAAAGGAATTTCAGGATTTTGACTCAGTGACAATGAAAGTGAAAAAAACAGCGATATATTTCCAAGTCACGATGGTGTGTGGCATGGAGTGGAATTTACATGTGGTAATGCTGCCATTTAACTGCTGCCTTTGTCCATCTAGATGGAAGTGATCATGGGTTAGGAAGGTGCTGTATAAGGACCTTTGCTGAATTTCTGCAATGCATTTTGTAGATAGTACGCACTGCGTCACTGATGGAAGAAGTGGATGTGGTGTCAATCAAGCGAGCTGCTTTGTCCTGGGTGGTGTCAAGTTGCTTGAGTGTTGCTGGAGCTGCACCCATTCAGGCAAATGTGGAGCATTCCATCACACTCTTGATTTGTGCCTTGTAGATGGTGGACAGGCTTTAGGGAGCCAGGAGATGAGTTACTACTGCAGTTCCGTTATGTTTACATAGCAAGTTCATTTGCTTTCTGGTTAATGGTAACCCCTATGATGTTGATACTGGGGAATTCAGTGATGGTTAACACAATTGAATGTCAAGGGATGGTGGTTAGATTGTCTGTTGTTGGAGATGGCCATTGTCTGTTGGCTGACTCTTTTTGCTCCAATGTGTTCAGATCCTCCATTTCTGTTTAGAAAAAAAAAGCATTCGTGAGGGCACTATGTACATGTAGCTTGCCATTATCGTGTGACCTCTCCTGAAAGTTGCTTTCACTTTAGATTAGGTAGCTATTAAACACATTATATGAAACATAGGGCCAGATTTTCCACAGAGTGACAATGTCACGTATATTGCCACTCCACACGCTCTTTTTAAGAAAGAAGAGAGCTCCAGGTTTCTGAGAGGAGATTCTGCTCAGGGTTACCTCGAATGCAGAACTTCCATTCTGACAGCTCTTTTGAAGTACAGAATTGTCAGAAGGATGCAAACAATACCACTTTCCACAGCTGTTGGCAGCAGTATTCTGAAATTTAAAGGTCCAACCAGTCACTTTGACAGCTGCTGTCAAATGATAAGTGCGTAAAGTAAAGTGTGATGTTTGGATACTGAGAGAATAATGTGCCAGGTGGGTGTGGGAATAGGGCACCAGGTTATTAGGGTGCCGGCTGGGTGGATTGCTGACTGTGGAGGCGTAAAATGCTGGGGTTGTTAATGTTACTTATGAATAACATTAAAGTTCAGGGGACAGCTCATGGTGACTGGGGATCAATATGTGATGGCATTGACAGGTCAAGCTGATACCTATGAGTTTGAATAATGAAAGATGACCTCATTAGAGATAGGGTTTCCTTAGGCATAAGAGAGCCTGCTGTGAGAGTACATCTACTGAGAGAGAAGAAAGTTACTCTCAAGAGAGCTATCAACAGGTTCAGAATCTCTAAGGTTTTCCATCATCAACTGCAGTGTATTAACTGGAAATGGATAAGACATTACTTTATGCAGAGAGACATTCGAATCCTAAGAGGAACACAGAACACAAATTGTAGATAACACCACACAAAAGGCAAAGAAGCATGCCTAGCACAGGGAAAGTAGTGCTCTAACTGTAAGATGCTAAACCACTTTGCATACAAGTTCTTAACTAGAAAGCAAACCTTTACAGATGGCTTAAGATGGAGAGATGTCAGATAGCGAATCTGATGAATTACTCTCTACTAGGTTGCCAACATGAGGTTTAAAGATGATAAATGGTTTCTGATAATTTGATTATGACTGAAGAAGGAGACCATCAAGTGTTCAAGAAATGGTAAATAGATACCAGTGCTTCTGCAACATCATGAACACCACAGACCTACCTGAAGTGGTTTAAGATGGTGATCCAGAAATGAAGTTCTTGAAGGTAAGTTTGAGGCTATTAGATGAAATAATATTCCTCCTAAGAGGATCGATTAAGCTAAGAACAATAGAAAGAATGCAGATTTATAGTCCCACATAATAGATGTTAAGCAAAATTCAGTCATCTCAGCTGAAATAAATCTGGTAGTCCTACACATGGAGAAGAGATTCACAGCATTTGTCGGGCCACTAAGCCATTGTTTGCTGAACAGATCTGAAAATATCATAAAAAGATGTTTTTAAAAGTCTTGGATATCTTCCTGGTGAAGACCATCTTGAGTGTGCACAATCAATTTAGCATCTAGTGAGAAGAATTTCAATTACTCCTACATCCAGTCTGAAAGACACAATACAGGAGTTATCATACTAAGAAGGTACAATCAAGAAAGTGACAATTTATACAGACTGAATTAGCAGCATGGTAGCAGTATCTCAGTAAAGCTTGAGGAAATATCACCACCCCATGCCAACCATTGAAGAAATGTTGGCACAACTTGCCAAGACAAAGGCCTTTACTCTCGAAGGTACAAAGGATGGCTATTGGTTATTGAAGCTGGGTGAAAACAACCCTTTTCTAACTACATTCTGGTTGCCATTTGGGAGATACAGACATAGCACATACCATTTGAGATTTCCACTGGTCCTAAAGAGTATCAGACAGCACAAAATAGTCAGTGATTTTCCCAGAGTAAACATTGTTGTGGGAAATGTGTTGGTCCATGGATGTGGAGACACAAGTGAAGAAGCTATCACAGACTGTGCTCAGAATCTAGTGTGACTGTCAGTGAGAGCTCATCAGCTGCATCTGAAGCTGAACAAGTAAAAGATGAACAAAAACAGAAGTTGCTGAAAAAGCTCAGCAGGTCTGGCAGCATCTGTGAAGAAAAAAATCAGAGTTAACGTTTTGGGTCCAGTGACCCTTCCTGAGAGGAGAAGTAAAAGATGAAATTGAAGATGCATGAAATTGAGCCCACAGGTCATGTACTGATAAAGAAAAAAATTCACCAAGACAAGTTGAGAGCTGTGGCAGTGATGCAGCAACCAACAGGTGTATAAATAGTGAAACAATTTGTTGGATTCATGATTCATGAACAAACATCAACACCTTCCAGTCGCAAACCATTTCAACTCTTCCTCCCACTCCCTGGACGACATGTCCATCCTGGGCCTCCTCCAGTCACAACGATGCCACCCAGAACCTGGAGGAGCTGCACCTCATATTCCACCTTGGGAGCCTACAACCCAATGGTCTCAATGTGGACTTTACTAGTTTCAAAATCTCCCCACCCCCGGCCTCACCCCATGACCAACCCTCCCTCTCATCCCCGCCTCCTTGACCTGTCCGTCTTCTCTCCAACCTATCCGCCCCTCCCACCTCACTGATCAATCCTCACCACTGCCTACCTGCACTCACCTATCACCATCCCACCTACCTTCCCCAGCCCCACCCTTCCTTCCTCTATTTATTTCAGAGCTCCCTTCCCCCTCCCCCATTTCTGAATAATCCCGACCCAAAACATTAGCTTTCCTGCTCCTCTGATGCTGCCTGGCCTGCTGTGTCCTTTCAGCCCTATTCTGTGTTATGCTTGTATTAAGAGCTTTGTGGACACCCATAAGTAATTTGTGATGAAAGTAGAATCATTATTACAGCAAGTATTTCTTTAAAACTTCATCCTCTACCATTCCATTTTCCCATGCCATCTATCTCATATCATCCATGCCATTCCCTATCTCATTCTGTCTTCCTGTGTCATTCTATATGCCCATTACATCATACCTATGCTGCTCATTCCCAGTGTACTTTCGATGCACCATCTCCTCTCACACCCAATGCCAAACTGCATGTCTATGTAGCCTACACTTGATTTGCCCTGGTTGCTGGAACACAAGACAGAGCACTGCTGCAGAATGAAGGAATCAGAACTAATACCAGGATATCAGGCACTGATCATACTTTTGTATTTGTTCCTATTTCAGTATCACATCTCTTCTAGGAATACTTAGCTTGAAGAAGTTCTGCTTTCTTGGGATTTTGGTTTGTTTCTTTTACCTTTTTCACTTTCATTGCTTTAAACTTCCCTTATTGTGCTTAATCCCTTTGGTTATTGTACCATGAAACTTTTTGTCATTTAGTCTCTTCTGTCCTCCACCCTATCACAAATGTTACATATTGTTAATGAAGTAAGAATGTAAGAACTAGGAGCAGGAGCAGACAATTCATCCCTCTACTCCTTTCACTTGCTTAAAATCTCTTATATTTCTATGGTTCTTCAGCTGTATTGAAGGGTCACTGACCTGAAACATTAACTCGGTTTCTCTCAACAGGTCCTGCCTGACTTGCTAAGTATTCCTGTTTTATTTCAGATTTCCAACATCTGCAGTGTTTTGCTTTTCTACCAGGCATTCCTTGTATAAGGAATGGCTGCCTATGGTCAGCTTCACTATCAGGTAATGGAGTTCTTTTTGTTTCAGGAAAATCTCAGAGTATACATGAGATCCACATAAGCGAATAGGTGTGAACTAGTTGACACCCAGCATCGTAAGACATACTCATACACATTATAGCTATTTGTTTCCAGCACAAATTGGGTATATTTTCCTCTCAGCATTTAGAGAGTCTTAATATAGAAGATGACTGAAGATCGCAAGGTATCATTTTTATTTCCAGCTGCAGTCCAAAAGCAGATAATCATATCAAAATAAGGAACTACAGTCATATTGACAGCCTTAAGAAATAACATCATTATCCTGTTTTGAAGTTACAGCTATGGTTACAGTAATGTCCTTTAGGGAAAGAAACTGCCATCCTTACCTGGTCTGGCCAACATGTGACTCCAGACCCACAGCAACGTGGTTGACTCTTAACTGCCCTCGGGGCGATTAGGGATGGGCAATGGCGACACCCTCATCCCATGAATGAATAAAGAAAAAAAAAGTCAAGAGACTCAGTCGCAACCTCTTTGTGAAACATTGACACCTCAAGTATTTGTCATTGGTGAAGTGGAGGTAAGATAATTACTGCTTAAATACCATACATAGTTATGGCCTCCCTGCTGTAAAAACAGTTGGGATCTAACGTGGGTGATGAAAGTCTCAGTCAACTGTTGGGCAACTGATAGGAATCCCACTGGGCGGCACGGTGGGTGGCTCAGTGGTTAGCACTGCTGCCTCATGGCACCAGGGACATGGGTTTGATTTCACCCTCGGGCAACTGTCTGTGTGGAGTTTGCACATTCTCCCCGTGTCTGTGTGGGCTTCCTCTGTGTGCTCCAGTTTCCTCCCACAGTCCAAAGATGTGCAAGTTAGGTAGATTGGCCATGCTAAATTGCCGGTAGTGTCCAGGGATATGTAGGCTTGTTGGGTTAGTCATGGGAATTAAGAGGTTATAGGGTACAGGTGTGGGTCTGGGTAGGATGGTCTTCGGACAGTTGGTGTGGACTCGATGGCCCAAATGACCTGCTTCCTCACTGTAGGAATTCTATGACTCACTTCAATTTTTTCAGGAGACGCAATGATATTTAAATCAAATCAGGCAATTGCCTGGACAGAATCAGAACTCCCATCTGATTAAATTCCCCATAGGACAGAAATCCTGCCTCCAATAGCTGCTGGCAAACAGAGGTTGGCAACTCTGATATATCACCAGTGCAAACAGAAGTAGCAGGCACTGCCAGTATTACATTGGAATCTGGTAGAGGGATTGACCATGATCGCTAGATATTGGTGAATGTGACAGGGAGGGAATTACTGGCAAGTGGGTGAGGAGAGGGGTCTGAAGCATTGGCTGAGATTAGTTTTGGGGGGGGGGGGGGGGCCTCTCCTTTCCGATGCTAAGTCAATTAATTGGACATAGAGTCCTTGTGAACGAAGCCATTCCCAACATGCTGCTCCCCTGGCTGTCTCTGTCTCTGTCTTTTGCCAGTTAAATATTCGTAATGGTGGGACGAGGCCATTAAGTGGCCCTTAGGATCTTCTATTGTCATCAATAGTGGGAAGGCAGTGGAATCTCCATGCCACACCCTCCCAAGTTATCATGCAACACACCCCACCTCCTGCCATGATCATAATAATGGGGTAATAATTAATCGTCAGGGATTCATGAACCCTGACAGTTAGTTTCTTTAAAACAGCAAAACGCAGTGTAAGTTATGAAGTAAGCAGGAACCAATTAATATCGTATGTGCAGCTTGCAGAATAATTGCCACTGTCTATGCACAGTACATGGTGTCCTTAAAAGAGTACTCACTTAAAGGTAAGGCATACATTCAACATCCATCCTACTACCCAACACTTCAAAAATCAACATTTTACCCTACTGTGCCCAAGCTTCCAAAGATGCTGCTGACTGTTGCGGAGATGCCAATTGCTGTGAGACTTAAAACTTTACTCTGGAGTCTGAGAAGTTTGGGTTATCAAAACTTTATTGAAGGATATGCAGGGGAGAATTTTCTAGTGAACTAAGTCCTTCTCAAATAATTATGGTTACAGTATCCATATCTATACTTCCCTGAGAGTTAGCGATGCATCACAAATACCTGATAAGACTGAGTTTCTATGACCTATATTATTCCAACCAACCCAATTAGTGACTGTAAAATTCAAACAATTGTAATTTAATTAGTTCTAAAAGTCATCAATTACAATTTGGCCCCATTAACAGTTATAAAACCAACAGGATGCTAGAGATCTGAAACAAACTAAAATAGAAATTGCTATAGAAATTCAGCAGTTTTGGCAGCATTTGTGGAGAGAAAACAGAGTTAACGCTTCGAGTCCAGTAACTCTTCTTCAGAACACCAGCTGCATTTGAAGGCCCTTCCGAAGGATTAGATCTGAAAAGTTTTCTCTCCACAGATTTTGCCAGACCTACTGAGTTACTCGAGTAATTTCTGTTTTTGTTTGTACTGACTCGTAGTTGCCTCATACTGCAGCTGCCAATGTGTACTGCATTACGTCTCACAGTCAGCATTTAAGTATACCTTTGAGAAACACAGTATGACAGCATCCCCAGAATAAGACATGCTCATGGTACATCACTGTATCATAGCATGTGACCTGAGAGTATAACATGGTTGGTTCACTCGCTGAGCAGATTCATTAATTTGCAGACGTTTCATTACTCTGCTGGGTAACATCATCAGCGCAGCCTCCAATGAAGCATTGTTGTATTTTCCCGCTTGCTATTTAAACTCTGGGGTCTGTTGCAGTTGATTATCTTATTTCCAGTTTTTATTTGCAGTGGTGTGTACATAGGGTCTAATTAGAACAAAGAACAAAGAACAAAGAAAATTACAGCACAGGAACAGGCCCTTCGGCCCTCCAAGCCTGCGCCGATCCAGATCCTCTAACTAAACCTGTCGCCTATTTTCCAAGGATCTGTATCCCTCTGCTCCCTGCCCATTCATGTATCTGTCCAGATATATCTCAAATGACGCTATCGTGCCCGCCTCTACCACCTCCGCTGGCAACGGTTCCAGGCACCCACCACCCTCTGCGTAAAGAACTTTCCACGCATATCTCCCTTAAACTTTTCCCCTATCACCTTAAAATCGTGACCCCTAGTAATTGAGTCCCCCACTCTGGGAAAAAGCTTCTTGCTATCCACCCTGTCTATACCTCTCATGATTTTGTAGACCTCAATCAGGTCCCCCTTCAACCTCTGTCTTTCTAATGTAAATAATCCTAATCTACTCAACTTCTCTTCATAGCTAGCACCCTCCATACCAGGCAACATCCTGGTGAACCTCCTCTGCACCCTCTCCAAAGCATCCACATCCTTTTGGTAATGTGGTGACCAGAACTGTACGCAGTATTCCAAATGTGGTCGAACCAAAGTCCTATACAACTGTAATGTGACCTGCCAACTCTTGTACTCAATACCCCATCCGATGAATGAAATCATGCCGTATGTCTTCTTGACCACTCTATCGACCTGAGTTGTCACCTTCAGGGTACAATGGACTTGAACACCCAGATCTCTCTGTGCATCAATTTTCCCCAGGGCTTTTCCATTTACCATATAAACACATAGAATTAGACCCTATATACACACCACTGTTTATTGATAGCCTTCTTGGTGGAGAACCAGGCCTCTAGGAATTCCTGTGCTTGTTTGTCTCTATTTGGCTTGTCCTAGGATCCCGATGTTGTCCCAATCAAACTGGTGGTCCTCCTTGTCTGTATGTATGGATACAAGTGATTATTGGTCATGTGTTTTTGTTGCTAGTTGGTGTTCATGTATTCTCGTAGCCAGTTTTCTTCTTGTCTGTCCAATGTAATGTTTGTCGCAGTCCTTGTATGGTATCTTGTATATTACGTTGGTTCTGTCCACAGTGAATAAGGGGTCTTTGGTTCTTGTTAGCAGTTGGCGTTGGGTTGATGTAGGTTTGTCTGCCACTCTGATGCCCAGTGGCCATAGGAGTCTTCTACGTAAGATGGTAAAGAAAGTTATTTCAGAGTACAATGGGACCTGGATTAGATGGTCCAATGGGCCAAGGAATTGCAGATGGAGTTTAATTTAGATAAATGTAAGGGGCTGCATTTTGGTAAGGCATGTCAGGGCAGAACTTATACAGATAATGGTAGGGCCCTGGAGAGTGTTGCCAACCAAAGACACCTAGTTCTTTGAAAGTGGAATCACAGGTAGATAGGGTAGTGAAGAAGGCATTTAGCACCTTTGCCTTTATTGGTCAGCGCATTGAGTAAAGAAGTTGGGATGTCATGTTGTGGCTGTACAGGACATTGGTGAGACCTTTAAGAAGACTGTGTTCAATTCTGGCCTCCCTGCCATAGGAAAGATGTTGTTAAACTTGAAAGGATTCAGAAAATATTTACAAGGATGCTGCTTGGATTGGAGGGTTTGACCTATAGAGAGAGGCTGAATAGGCTGGTTTATTTTTCCCTGGAGCATCAGAAGCTGAGAGGTGACCTCAAGAAGTTTATAAAGTCATGAGGGTCATGGGTAGGGTGATTGGTCAAGGCCTTTTTCCCAGGATTGGAGAGATCAAAATTGGAGGGCATAGGTTTAAGGTGAAAGGGGAAAAATTTTAAAATGATCTGAAGGGCAACTTTTTCAAGTAGAGGGTAGTGGATGTATGGAACGAGCTGCCAGAGGAAGTGGTGGAGGCGGGTATGGTTACAACTGTATTTGAAAGGCATCTGGATGGGTGCATGAATAGGAAGGGTTTAGAGGGATATGTGCCAAATTCTGGCAAATTGAACTAGATCAGTTTAGGATATCTGGTCAGCACAGATGAAGGTTCTGTTTCTGTGCTGTATATCTGTATGACTCTATGACCTCCCTTTTTATGTGTAATTGCCAGTTGTAATAAGAGTCAGTTGGATTCTTTAATAAGATGTTATCCTAGTTTCTTATGTTACAAAGGATAACCTAAATATTTCTGCATCAGGCAGCATATCCTGCAGGATACTCTCATAATGGTAAGATTTGATGCACGCTCCAGACCATTCGGGCTTCTTAATTTCTAGTTAAGTGATGTTACCACTACACCATCAACTTCCACATTTCCTTTACACAGACCTACATTGTGCAAGGATGATGAATAATGGCATCCGGCCTCCTGTCTGGGCCTTGTTTTTTGCATTATGTGTTCTCTTTTCCTGTAGGAACAAAGAAGAACAAGGTTAGTCGCCTGTTGAACACAGACACAATTCTTAAGATCAAATATTCATTTTGGGGGCATTCAAATACATCTGACATTTGGACACATTCAACCAACCTAGCATGTGTTGACACTGTCAAATGTCAGCCTATTGACCTTTTGGCCATTCTTTTACAAGAGATGTTGGCAACTGACCGCATTTGCAACCTAGGTGGGGCTTCCACCACCAGTAATGGAATTCACATCCATTGCTACTAAAGCCCTTTAGGAAGCTGAGGTGTGTTGTACTCACTTAGGCGAAACAAAGAAATTCATTCACACTCTTGTGGAACTGCAGCTTGTGGAACTCTAGAGGACCCCATGGCTGCTGACTTCCTCTGCATCTACCTTGCTGACTTGGTCAGGCAGAGCAGTGTCCTCTCTCTCTTCCTGAGAAAGAGGACCTCCAACTTTTCCTGAGTAATCTGAAGAAGAATTAGTGGCCAGGTGTCATTAAACTTTGAGACGATCTGGCATCTTCCTTCTTCTCAGTGAATATGTGCCATTGCTCCTTCCTTCAGAAAGCTGGCTTCTGTAGTCAGGGAGCTTTCTCACAGCAGCAGTGTACACTGCATGCTTTGTCTTCAGGGCAGTCTTTGTATTTACTGCAGACTTCAGCAGTATTCAGAGAATGCTGGCAACCCTCTAATAATGTCACCAACTCCACGAGCAACACCACACAGGCTGTTCTCCCTGCTGGCTGTTATTGCATTATAATATAACACAAAATTGTTTTCTGCTTGACAATTGAGTTCCAAGTGCCAGCGGCAGCTGTTTCGAGACCTGGTAGTGGGACCTTGGACCTCCACAAAAAATTTTGGCATTTAACTGTCAGACCCTGACAGACTTGCTGACAACTTCTGGCATTTTGTCTTTTCATTTTAAATGGCAATTGATCCTTGAGAGTGATCAAAAGCCAAGCAGGTTTCAAAAACCAGAAAACTTTAACCTACAATGAGGTCACAAGGCTCATGTTATATCAAATAGCTTTCCATAACATCTTGCTTGAAGATTAATTTATTTGATTTAAGAATGTCAAACTAGTAACTAAAAATGAACTGTTTATAAATATCATCATCTGGGAATTGTTCTCAAGCAAATGCAGAAGCACAGCTGCCATTAATTTGAAATTAATTATTTTGTTGATCAAGCTCACAGCAAATATTTGACTTTCTGAAGGATTTATTTATTTACAAGTTGTTCATAATTAGCATCATGAAGAAACTGTCTCAGCGGTTCATCTCAGAAGGCTTTAGTTGGGATGCTAATATTTGTAATTGTGTTGAGACATGCAATGCTCAGACCTGTAGTTTCAAATGGGGAAATGGATTTTATTGACAACGTGCATTCTCATAAGCCTAACCAGACATACGTGCCTCTTCTGCTCTCTTGCCTTCTCACATTTCTGCCACAATTGCAATTAGAATTTACGGTATCAGGTGCATGCATGAGAGATGAATATGATCATGTCTCCTTTTCAGTAGTGAAAACTAGTCTTAAGTTGACAATACTGTACATTATGAATCATGGAATCCTGCCTACAGTGTGGAAGCAAGCCATTCGGCCCATCAAGTCCACATTGACCCTCTGAAGAGCATCCCACCCAGATCTACTCCATCCCTGTAACCCTGCATTTCCCATAGCTAATCCACCTAGCTTACACATCCCTGGACACTATGGGCAGTTTAGCATGGCCAATCCACCTAATCTGTACATCTTTGGACTGTGGGAGGAAACTGGAGCACCCAGAGGAAACCCATGCAGACACAGGGAGACATTCACAGCCAAATTTTTCCTGCCCAACTTTATTGTTGTTAGTGTTTGACCATGTATGGGTTCTTTGAGTTTCAATTCAAGCTCCTGCCAGATTTCTTAGTAGCTATTAATGCATGTTTATTGTGACATAATATATTTAATGCATAATAGTAAGGCTGTGCAGCAGAAGGCTCTGTGCTGTACTGAGTTCATCCGCTTACTGGAGCTCTAATATATGGGCCACTAGATCACAGTGATAAAAATCACTGCTTACTTTAGAGACCCATTTCTATAATATCACAATATCTCTCACCAAATACTTTTCCAGTTTCCAACTAAAGGTAATTTCTTAACACTGTTAGCTAAAGCAGTTAAATAAAGACATCCTTATTAAGAGGGAATGTTTTCAGCCACATCCTCTCCCCCATAAAGTTGATTTTTCACAAATTCAGGCATTAAGGAAATCTTGCAATTCTCCCTGACTTGGTCATGCATTATGACCTAGCAGGACAATGGTAAGAAGGCTTGTCTGAAACTGTACTTGCAGGAGCTAAAACAAAAAGAATAGGAATCATTGTTTGATAGTACAGAACTTGAGTAATGCTAGAAAAAGTTCACAGTTTATCGTTACCCTTTTCATGCTTGAGCTATTTGCTCACCATGCAAGTCTGATGGTGAAATAGGGTAGGTTAAAGATATCCTGTGGGATAATGGCTACCCTGATCAGATCATTTCTTGTTGTACATGGTGCAAACTCATGTGCGGGTCTAAGACTATCACTTTTAGTCCTGACAAGTGTCCAGTCTACCTCTGATTATGGGTAAGGTATTTTAAAAGTTTCAGCAGCAGGTAAAGCTGACTAGATGAAGGTTGGCAGTAACAATACGAGTGGTGTTCACTACTAACAGGATGCTAGTGTCAAGCCAAAAAGGTGTTCTGCTCATAACAGCAATAATTAATGTGGTATATCAATTTCAGTGCTGGTGTGATGCCAGGTATGGACTGTATGTCCCAAAGATTGCAAATCTTATTAAACAGTGTATCCATTCAGCTGATCACAATAGCAACATACTGAGATGCTATTTTCCTTGCAGCGTCAGAGGCTGAGGTGTGACCTTATCAAGGTTTATAAAATCATGAGGAGCATGGGTAGGGTAAATATGCAAGGCCCTTTTCCCGGGTTGGGGGGGGTCCAAAACTAGAGGGCATAAGGTGAGAAGGGAAAGATATAAAAGGGACCTGAAGAGCAACTTTTTCACAGAGAGAGTAGTGCATTTATGAAATGAGCTGCCAGGGGAAGTGGTGGAGACTGGTATGATTCGCACATTTAAAAGGCAAATGGATGGGTATATGAATAGTAAGGGTTTGGAGGGATATGAGCCAAATACTGACAAATGGGACTAGATATATTTGGGATAGCTGGGCGAGTTGGACTGAAGCGTCTGTTTCCGTGCTGTATATCTCTATGACTCTATGATTCTATTACCAGCCCAAGCTTATACAACTTACAACAGGGTCTAATATTAGATGTTACTTCATGATTGGACAACATTTACCAAATGATTTAGGATTGAATTAGGATTTGGAACTATTTACAATTGGTAGTCAGGCTCACGTTGTAGTGCACTTGTGCTATTAGAATCAAAATATATTAATACACAGAGTTCTGTTCTTTGCAAAAAGTAAGACTGTGTACACACATTGTACTTGTATTAACTCAACAAAATAAACGATAGCCATTTACAGGAAATAACTTGATCCATCAGAGTTAAACTGCCTGATTTAAAATTTAATGAAGCTTAGCAGTTAACTACCAGTCATCTTTAAACAAAGCATTCTCTATGCCACTACCTGCACCAATTAGAGTCCACTTGCCAGCACTCTCCACCCATCAAGAGAAAATGATGTTTACTCTTTGGTGTGATATTTCTTGCAAATCATCCTGATGAATCGAAGATGAAAAGCTTTTGCAAAATATATATATTTTCAGAAAAGAACAGTATTAATAACTATACCATAGCACTTTAAAGGATAGTGGCAATTGGGCTGCTCCAACAAAATGAAAACAGGCAAGTGGGTACCACTTCTACTTGTCAGGATTCCAGTTAATTTTATGTTCTTTACAATAACTTCTAATGAAGAGGACACTTGACAGTGAAAGACAACTGAATGGTGACATTACATTGTTGAGAATGGGGTGGCATAGTGGCACAGTGGTTAGCACTGCTGCCTCACGGTGCCAGGGACCTGGGTTTGATTCCACCCTTGGGCAACTGTCTGTGTGGAGTTTGCACATTGTCCCCGTGTCTGCGTGGGTTTCCTCCGGGTGCTCCAGTTTTCTCCCACAGTCCAAGATGTGCAGGCTAGGTGGATTGGCCAGGCTAAATTGCCTGTAGTGTTCGGGGATGTGTAGATTGGGTGGGTTATAGGGGGATGGGTCTGGGCGGGATGCTCTGAGGGTCGGTGTGGACTTGTTGGGCTGAAGGACCTGTTTCCACACTGTAGGGATTCTATGATCAGAACTGGGGAATATTGCCTTTGGACTGCAGAACATAGTTTTATTCTTTCAAAAGACTTGCAAAAAGACTAAAAAGAACCAATGAATATCTCTTCAAAGGTGCTGCTTTCACTGGAAGAGTCATAGTAAAAACATCTGGATCTGCCAGAAAACATTCCGGTTGAAAGAACAAGATAACAGGCATGTCAAAATTGCCAACTGTCACATCTGACAGTGTTTCTGGATCACTAGAGGAAGACAAAGAATTTACACATTTGTACACATTTATATGCATTATATGCTCTGTACACATTTAGAAGCAAATGGATTTATTCTATATGCATTTAGAAGTAAATGGACTTATTAGTAATAGACAGCATGGTTTTGTGCTGGGAAGGTTATGCCTCACTAACTTGATTGAGTTTTTTCAGAAGGTGATGAAGATGATTGATGAGGGAAAAGGGGTTGATGTTGTCTACATGGACTCCAATAAAGCCTTTGACAAGATCCCTCTTGGCAGACTGGTACAAAAGGTGAAGTCATATGGTATCAGGCTTCATAGGAGACAGAGGGTAGTGGTGGAAGGATGCCTTTCAGAACAGAGGGTTGTGACTAGTGGTGTTCCACAGGAATCAGTGCTGGGACCTTTGTTGTTCGTAGTCTACATAAATGATTTGAAAGAAAACATGGCTGGTCTAATTAGTAAGTTTGTAGACGATACAAAGATTGGTGGAGTTTCAGATAATGAGGAGGATTGTCAAAGCATACAACAGGATATAGACCAGTTGGAGTCATGGGCAGAAAAATAGTAGATGGAGTTTAATCCAGACAAATGTGAAATGATGCATTTTAGAACATCAAATACAGGTGGAAATAATACAGTGAATGACAGAACCCTTTGAAGTATTGATATGCAGAGGTATCCGGGTGTGCAGGGTCACAGATCACTGAAGGTGGCAGTGTAGGTAGATAAAGTAATAAAGAAGGCCTATGGCATACTTGCCTTCATTGGAAGAAGCATTGAGCATAAGAATAGGCAACTTATGCTGCAGCTTTACAGATCTTTAGTTAGGCCACACTTGGAATATTTATACAGTTCTGGTCACCACATTACCAGAAGGTTGTGAATGCTTTGGAGAGGGTGCAGAAAAGGTTTACCAGGATTTTGCCTGGTATGGGGATTTTAGCTATGAAGAAATGTTGGATAGACTGGGATAACAAGGTGTAGAGCTGGATGAACACAGCAGGCCAAGCAGCATCAGAGGAGCAGGAAGGCTGATGTTTCGGGCCTAGACCCTTGGGATGAAGGATGACCTGATAGAAGTTTATAAAATTATGAATGGCATGGGTACAGTGGAAAGTATGAGGCCGTTTCCCGGCTGTAGGTGTAAATTACTAGGCGACACAGGTTCAAGGTGCGGGGTGATGTTTAAAAGGGATGTGCGATGCAAGTTTTTCACATGAAGTGTGCTGAGTGCATGGAAAGCGCTGCTAGAGGAGGTGGTGGAAGCAGACATATTTGCAGCACTCGGGTGAATATATGAATAGGAAGGGAATAGAGGGATCCAAATCCTGTAAGTGAAGACAGTTTTAGCATGGAAGGGCAAAATGTGTCGGTGCAGGCTTGGAGGGCTGAAGGGCCTGTCCTTGTGTTGTATTGTTCTTTGTTCTTTTGTTCCAATTATCTGGGCTTGCATAAAAATTTAGAGCCTTATTCTCATACTTGAGTACAGACATAGAATGATTGAGTCATACGGCACAGAAACATACCTTATAGTCCCACTCGTCCACAATGTCCAGACATCACAATCTTATCTAGTCCCATTTGCCAACATTTGGCCCATATCCGTCTAAATTCTTCCTATTCATATACCCATTCAGATGTCATTTAAATGTTGGCATTGTACCTGCCTCCACCACTTCCTCTGGCAGCTTGTTCTAAACGCACACCACCCTCTGCATGAAAAAGTTACCCATCAGGACCTTGTTAAATCTTTTGCCTCTCACTTGAAAGCTATGCTCTTTAGTTTTGAACTCCCCACCCTTGGGAAAAAGACCTTGGCTATTCACCCCATCCATGCCCCTCATGATTTTAAAATATGTAGACCTTTTGTTGTCTCGATCAAACTCATTATGAGCATTATAAGTGCTGCTGAATAAAACTCCCAAATGAACACTCCTTAAAAATGAATATATTGGGACTTCTTCAATATGTAGTGTTTCTTCATTAGCCCTGCCAGTCATTTAAACTGGCCTCCTCTCAACACTAGGTGAACAATTCTGCTCCATCTGTTCTGGAGGAAGCTTAGCATCCCATGTCAAGAACTGAAGAGCCAGGTACCACATGGTCTACTTCTGGATATGATGACAATGATGTATGATCAGATTCCTCCTCTTGGCCACACTGTGTCTACTGGCTAGAAGAAAGAAGATGCTGTTTCTGTTTTGGTCAATATTACAGGCCATTCACAAAGGAAGCAACATGGGACCCTTGGTACCTCGACAGCCCTCCAAGTGGTGGGTAAGACCCCAGCCCCAAACACAGATACACACACACACACACACACACACACACAGCGTGGATAAAATAAAGTCTACTGTCTTATCAAATTTGTTTATATCATTAAACAAGCTTTGATCTCTCAGATAGTTCAGAAACTTATCTCATTTCTAAGCAATAAAGCTTTTTTTCAACATATTTCCTAATTGGGCCTTCCCATCAGGAAGTGACACGGAGTTTGGGAAAACATTGACCTGTAAATTATGATTTTCCAGTTACTTAAATAAATAGATAGGAAATCAGGGCCATGACTCCATGACTCCTCAAACAGTTATTTCTCCAAGCACTCTTTCACACCACAAACATCTAATTAGGAAATCATTCCTTTTAGTTCAAATGCTTAATGTAATTTTGGTACCTACTCAATTGATGGATAATTTTTTTATTGTTGGCTGAAAGCATTACAGGAGCTAAATTGGATAGGCCTGGAATTAGGTACGTGATTGCAGCATACACTTAACCTGTCCATATTTAACATGATGCAGGCAGCACATAAACCATCTTCTGCTGGCTAATTACAATATTTGAGATGTGTAGACCAGCACTGAAAGTGCTATTTGTTGGCCATACAATAAACAACTAGGAACTAAGTTTTTACAAGATTGGCGTCACTTAAAGCCTCCTAAAGGAAATGTATCCTGACAGCATCAGGGCTGGACTTGGTTGTGGAAGATTTTAAGACCATCAGGAATATATAACATGCACAGATTTGAGGCAAGAAGCCAGAGGTTGTTCCCTACAGCCCTCGGATGCCATGCTGGAGGATATGTTTAAGTATTAAATAGATAGGCCTGTAAAAGGCAAAGGTGTCTATGGATGTGAGGAGAGAGCAGGAGTACTGTATTGAGATGGAGGGTCAGCCATGATCATGTTGAATGGCGGAGCAGGTTCAATGGGCCAAATTGCCTACTCCAGCTCCTAGTTTCTATGTTTCCGGGTTTTAAGAAGTTCTCCAGGCACGTCCTGCAAAGACTTGTGAGAGGGTATCCATTACAGTCAATACCAGCAGTTTGGCACAAAGGACCTGCATGTGATTCAGGAATAAGTTTAATGATCTCATATGGGTGTTAATGGCCAATGAGTTTATATTCACATTTTGAATCCTACACACTGCACCACTAGTCTCTCACATTCAGATTAATTCACTGGTTCCTCCTACAATCTCAGTTAACCAAGATTCAAATGTCACATTTGTGGCTTCAAGCACCCTAGCAGACTTGCAGACTTTAGCAGCTATTTAACTGTGGTAGGTACATCCAGCTGATGCATTTTTTCACATCACATTTCACTCTTGTTTTGCAGTCTGTTACAATTTTCCCGCTGCAGGTGAAATAAATTTTTTTCTTCAATTTTCCTATTCTTCTCTCAACCTAACACTGCCCCGAAACTTGATGCCTTTAGAGAGACGAGGACACCACCTGGCCAGACAGTGCTGCAGGAGGCTGGAAACCTAGGGGAAGAAGAGCGACTGATGAAGAAGAAACACAATCAATCAAGCAGAATAGAATCACACAATGCAGAAGAGGCCCTTTGGCCCATTAAATATGCACCAACACATGAAAACCACCTGACATTCAACCTAAGAGATAGTAGGAACTGCAGATGCTGGAGAATCCGAGACAACAAGGTGCAGGGCTGGATGAACACAGCAGGCCAAGCAGCATCATAGGAGCAGAGAGGCTGACGTTTCGGGCCTAGACCCTTCATCAGAAAAGGGGGAGGGGAAGGGGGTTTTGAAATAAATAGGGAGAGAGTGGGAGGCGGATAGAAGAGGGATAGAGGAGAGGATAGGTGGAGAGGAAACAAACAGGTCGAAGAGGCGGGGATGGAGCCAGGAAAGGTGAGTGTAGGTAGGGAGTTAGGAAGGGGATAGGTCAGTCCAGGGAGGACGGACAGGTCAAGGGGGCGGGATGAGGTTGGTCGGTAGGAGATGGAGGTGCGGCTTGAGGTGGGAGGAGGGGATAGGTGGGAGGAAGAACAGGTTAGGGAGGCAGGGACGAGCTGGACTGGTTTTGGGATGCGGTGGGGGGAGGGGAGATTTTGAAACTTGTGAAATCCACATTGATACCATTGGGCTGCAGGGTTCCCAAGCGGAATATGAGTT
>NC_063334.1:50524200-50578067 GCF_021869965.1 Rhincodon typus
GCCGGGTGTGGTGGAGCTGGAGGGGAGTGTGGAGCGGACAAGGGAGTCACGGAGAGAGTTGTCCCTCCGGAAAGCAGATAAAGGTGGGGAGGGAAAGATGTCTTTGGTGGTGGGGTCGGATTGCAGATGGCGGAAGTGTCGGAGGATGATGCGTTGGATCCGGAGGTTGGTGGGGTGGTACGTGAGGACGAGGTGGATTCTTTTTTGGTTTTTATTGCGTGGACGGGGTGTGAGGGATGAGGTGCGGGAGATGTGGGAGACACGGTTGAGGGCGTTCTCGACCACCGAGGAGGGGAAGTTACGGTCCTTGAAAAACGAGGACAACTGAGATGTACGGGAGTGGAATGCCTCATCCTGGGAGCAGATGCGGCGGAGGCGAAGGAATTGGGAATAGGGGATAGCATTTTTGCAGGAAGGTGGGTGGGAGGAGGAGTATTCTAGGTAGCTGTGGGAGTCGGTGGGCTTGAAATGAATATCGGTTTCGAGGTGGTTGCCCGATATGGAGACAGAGAGGTCCAGGAAGGGGAGAGAGGTGTTAGAGATGGTCCAGGTAAATTTAAGGTTGGGGTGGAAGGTGTTAGTGAAGTGTATGAACTGTTCGAGCTCCTCGTGGGAGCACGAGGCGGCACCGATACAGTCATCAATGTAACGGAGGAAGAGGTGGGGTTTAGGGCCGGTGTAGGTACGGAAGAGGGATTGTTCCACGTAACCTACAAAGAGGCAGGCGTAGCTTGGGCCCATGCGGGTACCCATGGCTACCCCCTTTGTCTGTAGGAAGTGGGAGGAATTGAAAGAGAAGTTGTTGAGTGTGAGGACGAGTTCGGCTAAGCGGATGAGGGTGTCAGTGGAGGGGGACTGGTCGGGCCTGCGGGACAGGAAGAATTGTGCACAGAGCCACCTAACGATGCATTTGTATTAGAATTTGGATAGTGTTCATCATTTGAAAGCTTTTATTTTCAGAAATGACAAACAGACCTTATAGACTGGACTAATCGTGGAAAACTGCTAAGAAATTATTGCTGAAGATATTAATGGGTATTGAATTCAATTCCAAGTTATCAAAGGACTAACACCTTGTTAACACAATGAACAGATAAATGTTACCTGTATCTACTAAACACCAGCAATCATTTCTAGCCTGGTTATTTTAGTATTTCAAAACCAAAAAAAGAGCAACCAGAGGATGGTCAGAACAAACTCAATGATGAATCAGGAAATATAAAACATCTTCAGATATGAACAGAGTGACATACAGCAGATGCTGGAAAATTTAAATAAGAATAGAAATTATAGAAATTATGGAATTATGCCAGTTTGAACTTGTGGAGAGAACAAACAAACTGACATTTTATGTTCACTGTCCTGCTTTGATATAGCTGAAATGTTGACTACAGTTTGCTACACATAGTTGACTCTGTATCTGCTCACATTCTTCATGTGGCCAGGTTATAATCCAACAGGTTTAACCTGGTGTCGTGTGATTTCTGACCTTGTCCATCCCAGACCAACACCAGCACCTCCACATCATTCTTCATGTAGGTTTGATCTTTTCAGTGTGAAAGGGAAATAAATACTCTGTTCTGATTCTTCACCTCTTGATATCAGCTCTGACATCTTTAAAAATTCCACTTCTTGAAAGCGCAACAATACATATGACGTGTATCGGCCAAAATAAAAAGTTGTCTTGGATCGCTAAGACTTAATGAGTGCTCAAGGCTTCGTTTGAACTGCTTGTTTATACTATCAGTTTTGCTACCCCACCCCACCCCCTGCAGAGAGAAAAAAACAGGATGCTGCTAATTAGCCTGATAAAATAATGGTCTGTTAGGTTAATTCAAAATTACTGAAAGGATGTGTACATCAGCACTAATACATAGTAAATTATTATCATTGTAATTTTGTTTATGTCAACCAACTGCTCTGTGTCAATATAATAGAAGCTTCTAAAGTGCTTATGTAAGGTGACAAAAAACAATGCAAGAGATAAATTCTAATAGTATTTGGTAGAGTCAATTGATGCAATATCTACAACAAAATTAAACCTGTACAGGTCAGCTTTATTATTTTGAGGTGCATCTAGAATACATTGACATAATATTAAATATCAAAAGTACTTTTACACTTTTCTGTTAACCAGTTTCAGGACCCCAAGGTTCCACATAATCTACTCCAGTCATTGTCTCAACTTCACGCTTGAAACAGATATTTCAGAAAAGTAGTTATCTCAGTACGTGACAATGAAAGAAGAAAAGACAACAACCTGGGTGCTGTTTGGAATACACCAGAACAGGGGTTAAAGGTCACTTCAGTCCTGATCTGTGTGTCCTTATGAGGAAAACTTGCAAGTGAACTGAGATGCTGAGGTACTCATTTTTTTCTTGCATTTAGCAACAAATAACCCCACCATCCGTTAATTCAAGAAAGCTTGGCTGCATTGGTTCCTTTTAAAACATAAATTTACTTGGTCTGAGGGTAATGTATCCAGAAAGGAGGGGATCCACAGTAAATAGTTGTGACTCGCTGAGGGGGTGGGTGATTAAAGAAGGAGAGCCAGTTTCATCCTTCCTTACCTGGGAGTCTGACAATTTGGGAGACCTCATCTGGGCTCTGGTCATAGCAATACATCAAGTTGGGTTTGTGAAAACATATGTTTCTGTTTTTTGGGCTGTTTGATTTTACCCACAAATGTAATTCTAGCAGTCTGTGGTGTTAATGAGTACTCATGACATGTGACAAAATGCAAAACTCATTCCTAAACATGAGGTCAGGAAAGCTGATCCACCTGAAAATTTCTCAGACATTAACAGCACTATCAAGAAGTTGAATTTCAGCATCCTGTGCCATACTGTTCCTCCGCCTACACTTCTAAAAGTTCTGGGCATGTTTAGAAGGTTTGGGTGGAATTCCTTGAAGTCTATCAATGTAGGATCCATGAAGGGAGGGTCTGTAGAATCGTACAAGAGCAGGCAAGTCAGAATCTCTCTGTTGGAAGCTGACAGTGGAGTTCAATGTCCAGCAGGAAAGTAGCAGGCAGTGAACATATGTAAGTAGGGTAAGAAGTCAATTACGATTGATCAGCAGTTAAGCAGTTAAGAGTAATTTTCATGTTACTGAACATTATCAAAAATATCTTTTGGAAATGTAAGAGTGGTGGGCAGCTCTCACAGGCTGTCAAACAGTCAGCCAGTGAGATCTGCTGGCATTGAAGTGAGATGTCTTTCCACAGTGGAAAGTCGGTCATGTTACAGATGCCTTTCACAGGAGGACAGGGAGAGCTTGCAAAGTTGTAATGAAGGGTGTGAATAGACCCTCAGTATGCAGACACCAAGCGCCACTATGCACTGAGGTTCTATCTGTTCCTGGTGTTGCGAAGGATGGCTCTGGCCTCTTGCCATGGAATACTCCAAGCAGTTGTACTGTTCTGTACCACCTGTCCTTCGTGGAGAAATTTGCAAAAAGAAACACCTTTGGTCACAAGCCTTTCAGGAAATGATAAGCACATGGTGTCCTCGAGACCCTGCGGGTAAAGGAGAGGGTGGATCCTGTCATGTGGTTTCCTGAGCAGACTGTCAAATTCATTTGGCAGAATGCCTCATCACCAAAACTTTCCAACAACACCAAGACATTGCTTGGCTGGTGGTGAGAAGGGAACAACCTGTATCATCCTTCTTGTATGTCCGGTTTGTCTGTGCCACCGCATGCTGCCCTTGAAGCGTTTACGGGGGAGGATAGAGACTGTCACACATCTCATTCTGGAATGTGCCATTGCAAAGGAAGTTTGGAGAAATGTGCAGTGGTTTTTGTCAAGGTTCGTCCTGAGAAGCTCTGTGATGCAAGACTCTGTGCTCTACGGTTTGTTCCTCGGGGTGCACACTGAGATAAACATTGACTGTGCCTAGATGACTGTTAGCTCAGTGAAAGAGGCTCTTTAGTCTGTCCAAAACTTGTTGATCTTCCAGAGCAAGGAGTTAACCCTGACCAAATGTTGCAGACTGGCACATTCCAAGGTCCAGGACTACGTGCTGAGGGAGGCAGTAAAGCTTGGGGCAGCTGCCGCCATGGCACATTGGGGAAAGACCACTGTCTAAGATCTTTCTGCTGAAGTTAAATGGGGTCCATTCAATTATCAGACCTTCCTGGTACCTCAAATATATGTAAATAATGTCTTCTACAAGTAAGGGATGGTTTTGATTTGTTTGTTGGATAGAGTCAAACTACACTGTTCGTTTGTTTCGTTGATTTGCTACTGGACAGAACCAAACTGCATTTGCGACTATGTACATACGCAAAGATATCTTTTATGAATAAAGTATATTTTTGAAATAAAAAGGAAGTGAAGGGCATAGACTTAGTGGGAGGATTTGATGCGGCAGTAATGCGAGAGGTTCTTTAGCACTTAAAATCTGGGGTCAACAGCCAGTGAGAGAGCTAAAATTGAGCGAGGTCAAGAATGTTTTGAAAATGTGAGCAGTAAAAGAGCAGCGGTGAGGGGGATGATGAATCTTCTGCTTCCAGATGTGGCCAGCTTGGAAGTGACATGAACCTCAATTCAGTGAGGTGGTGCTGTATCCAAACTCCGCCACTTTCTTACTTCCACCAGCATTGTGTCCTGGGTGGAAGGTCATAGGATGATTTTTCCGCTTCACCTCCAATTGAAGCCCTCAACGGTGCAGTTAAGGATCACCTAAAGGCTGCATCCTACCTCTTCTGGGAATAAACCAGCTGCAAGAGGACCTGTTGTCATGTGGCGTGCCCCACAGGTCAGCCTGTCTGGGTGTCTTGGTGGCTCACTGGGCGCAGTGAATCTCTTGATCAGAGGCAGTCAGTGCCTGAGCAGGGGAGTGTGCAACAGATAGTGATGGTCAACACAGTGTAGAGCTGGAGGAACATAGTAGGCCAGGCAGCAACAGAGGAGCAGGAAAGTTGACGTTTCAGGTCAGGACCCTTCTTAAAAAATGGGGAGGGGCAAGGGAGGTGGGAGATCAATTGAGAGAAGAGGGGTGGGGCTGGGGAAAGCTCAGTAGGATGGTGATAGGTTGGATGTAGGTAGGGGGTAGTCAGTGGGAATGGTAGGGTGGGTAGATGGGGAAGACAATGTACAGGTTGTGTCAGGTCAAGGAGGCAGCAATGAGAGGGATGTTTGGACGTGGGATGAGGCCAGGGGTGGGGAGATTTTAAAACTGGTGAATTCTATGTTAAGGCCATCGGGCTGTAGGCCCCGGAGGCGGAATATAAGGTGTTGTTCCTTTAGTTTGTGTGTGGTGTTATTGTGACACTGGAGGAGGCCCAGGATGGACATGTCACCCAGAGAGTGGGAGTGGGAGATAAAATGGTTGGCCACCGGAAGGTGTTGTCATTTGTCACGTGCAGAGCGCAGATGCTCCACAAAACGATCCCTGAGGATAGAGGTGGCTACATCGGGAGCAACGGATACAGTGGACCAAGTTGGAGAATGTACAGATGATGCCCTGTCAGATATGAAAATTTTGCTTTGGGCCTTGAATGGAGGTGAGGGGGGAGGCATAGGGGCAGGTGTAGCATTTCCTGTGGTTGCAGGGAAAAGTGCCAGGTGTGGTGGGATTAATGGAGAGTGTGGAGCAGTTGAGGGAGTTGTGGAGTGAGGGTCCCTATGAAAGGCAGTTAGGGTTGGGGAGGGAAATATATCTTTGGTCGTGGGGTTGGATTGTAGGTGGTGGAAGTGGTGGAGAATGATACACTGGATGGGGGAGTTGGTGTGGTGGTATGTGAGGGCCAGGGGGAGTTCTGTCTTTATTTTTGTTGGTGGAAGGAGTTTTGAGGAGAGAAGTATGGAAAATGCAAGAAATGCAGTTGAGGGCACTTTTGATCACCGGAGGGGGGATTGTTGCGGTCCTTGAAATAGGAGGCCAGCTGGAATTTCCTAGAACGCTGCATCTTGGGAGCAGATGCAGCAGAGGCGGAGGAATTGGGAGTAAGGGATCGCATTCTTGTGGGAGGGTGGGTGAGAGGAGGTGTAGTCCAGGTAGCTATGGGAGTCAGTGGGCTTGAAATAGATGTCAGTGTTGAGGCAGTTACCAGAGATGGAGACAGCGAGGTCCAAGAAGGGGAGAATCAGAGATGGTTCAGGTGAATTTGAGTTTTTGGTGAAAGGTGTTAGTAAAGTTGACAAATTGTTCAAGCTCCCCGTAGGAGCACGAGGCAGTGCTGATACAATCATCAATGTAGCGGAGAAATAGGTGGGGAATGGTGCCAGTGTAACAGTGGAAAAGAGACTGTTCCTCGTATCCTACGAAGAGGCAGGCATAGCTTGGGCCCATGCGGGTGCTCATGGCCACCCCCTTAGTCAGTAGGAAGTGGGAGGAATTAAAGGAGAAGTTGTTCAGGGTAAGGACGAGTTTGGTTAAGTGAGTCAGGGTGTCGGTGGAGGGGGACTGGTTGGGCCTATGGGAGAGGAAGAAGCAGAGGGCTTTTAGGCCATTTGTGTGGGAGTTACAAGTGTATGGGGATTGGATATCCATAGTGACGATGAGGCGTTGGGGGCCAGGGAATTGGAAGTCTTGGAGGAGGTGGAGGGTGTGGGTGGTGTTCCGGACGTAGGTGGGGAGTTCCTGGACCGGGGGGAGAAAACAGAGTCGAGATAAGCTGAGATATGTTCAGTGGGGCAGGAGCAGGCAGAGACAATGGGTCAGCCGGGGCAGTTGGGTTTGTGGATTTTGGGAAGGAGTTAGAAACGGGCAGAGCAGGGTTGGGGAACGATGAGGTTGGAGGCTGTGGATGGGAGGTCACCTGAGGTGATGAGGTTATGAATGGTTTGAGAGATGATGCTTCGGTCGTTGGGGTGAGGTCATGATCGAGGGGACGGTAGGAGGAGGTGTCAGAGAGTTGGTGCCTGGCCTCGGTGATGTTAAGATCAGTGCACCATACCATTACTGCATTTCCCGCCCCCTCCTCCCCCCTTTTCTGTGGTTTTGATGGTGAGGTTAGGGTTAGAGCGGGGGGAGCAGAGGGCTGCATGTTCCATGGAGGAGAGGTTGGAGTGGGTGAGAGGGGTAGAGAGGTTGAGGTGATCGATATCGCGACAGCAGTTGGAAATGAAGAGGTTGAGGGAGGGTAGGAGTCCATGGGGTGGTGTCCAGGAGGATGGGGTTTGTTGGAGGTGGGAGAAGGGGTCGGCAGAGGGTGGGTTAGACTCACGGTCGAAGAAATAGGCACAGATGTGGATATGGCGGAAGAAGAGTTTTACATCCAGATGTGAATGGAATTCTTTGTTGTGTAGTCTGAGGGGAATGAAGGTGAGTCCTTTGCTGAGGACTGACCATTTGTCCTCAGTGAGGGGGAGGTCTGGGGGGGATGGCAAAGACCCGGCAAGTCTTGGTGCTTGTGTCGGGTGTACAGCTGGTGCTGGGAGTCGGGGTGGAGACTGTTTCAGGAACAGAAGTGACATTTTCGGCACCCCACTAACCCCACCACACCTGGCACCTTTCCCTGCAACCACAAGAAATGCTACACCTGCCCCTACACCTCCCCCCTCACCTCCATCCAAGGCCCAAAGCAAACCTTTCATATCCAACAGATGTTCACCTGTACATCCACCAACTTGGTCTACTGTATCTGCTGCTCCCGATGTGGTCTCCTCTACATCGGTGAGACCAAGTGTAGACTCAGGGGCCGTTTCGTAGAGCTCTGTACATGACAAACGACAACACCTTCTGGTAGCCAACCATGTTAAAACACCCTCCCACTCCCTGGATGATGTGTCCATCCTGGGCCTCCTCCAGTGCCACAATAACACCACATGCAAACTGAAGTAGCAACACCTCATATTCCGCCTCCGGAGCCTACAGCCCGATGGCCTTAACATAGAATTCATCAGTTTTAAAATCTCCCCAACCTCAGCCTCATCCCACGTCCAAACATCCCTCTCATCCCTGTCTTCTTGACCTGACACAACCTGTCCACCTTCTTCCCCACCTATCTGCCCCACCCTTCCCGCCGACCATTTCCCCCTCAACCCCTATCTGCATCCAAACTATCACCATCCCACCTACCTTCCCAGCCCCACCCCTCCTCTCTCTATTTATCTCCAAGCTTCCTAGCCCCTCCCCATTTCAGCTATGTTCCTCCAGCTCCACACTGTTGTCTCTGACTCCAGATAGTGAGGGTTTGTGTTGTAACCCATCCACTGCCTTCACTTTTGACACTCTCCCCTCCCAACTTGAGATAGCCCCCAACACAGAAATTAAGTAATCTGAGTCCTGAGTCTGCTGCAATCCTGAGACTACAGAGGTGCTCTTCCAGCAGCAACCTCCTCCATGATGTTGTCAAGTACACAATTTGCCAGCCTCTGACTGGTCAATAGCTCTGGCTGGGTGGGATTTCTATGTCTGAGGTCTTGATACCAGGTTAAGACTTATCAGAGATCTCTCTAGTGTATGAATGTGTGAGCTTTACCTACAACAAGCACTGGTGAGTGTCTATCTGACTCTTCAGTTGGCTTTGAGAGCCCTGCAGCCTCAACAAGAACCCACCTGTGATATCTACTGAGGCCAAGTTGTTGGGAGGCTGGAGCAGCAACCTGTCCTTGCCATGTAATTGGATGAGTGTCATGCTTCACTTAGCACCTAAGTTAGCTTAGGCCATTCTTGTAACATGCTCCCTAATGGAAAACTCCTCCCTGTCCACTTAGGAATCCTGGTGCATTCTATGCCCACTAGTGGGACCCCTGCCACCTGGATTATATTCTATCTTTTCCAAGAAATGTAATGGTTTCATTCTTTATTTTTAATCATTCAGGGATGTGAGCATTGCTGGCTAGGCCAGCATTTATTACCTATCCGTGATTGCCCAGAGGAGACATATAAAGAGTCAACCATATTGCTGTGGGTCTGGAGTCATATGTAAGCCAGACAAGGTAAAGGTGACAGATTTTCTCCCCGCAGGACATTAGTGAACTAGATGGGGTGTTATAATAATTGACTGTGGGTACATGGTCACCATTAGACTAGCAATTTATTTCAGACCTTTATTGAATTCAAACCTCAACATCTGCCATGGTGGAGTTCAAGTTAGCCTGGGATTCTGATCTAATCCAACAACATTACCACAATGCCACGGCAACCCCTAAATTCTGCAATATTTAGAGTGACATACATGCTCAGGAGGGAGGGAGCTGCTTTTGATTTTTACATTAAATAGGAGCACTAGCTGACAGATTACTGTGAATGGTTGCAGTTCTCACACTTTTGCTGGGGTGAAAAGGTCAAACCTGAGAACATTTGACAGGTCTATGAGTAAGTGCCTAACCACTGAGGCTTCATAAAACATCATCCTGAGAAAAAAGCATTTTATTATGCTCCTGGGTCAAGCTACTGTTGTTTCTGCTGTTTAAACTAAAACTAAAAGCCAATAACAAATACATTTTATCAACTGATGTCTACTTTCTTAGTCATCAGTTTGTCCATATCAGTCCTGAATATTTGGAATTACTGCAGTCTATCTTTCTGTGGTCTTGTGCTACCCAAGGTCATGGGGCCATACTTGTAAACAGATAACGTACCTTATGGGACCCAGGAGATTTGACCTTGGGAGACCTGACCTCAAAAAAAGAATAAAACTCAGTCATCCACTTAACACCCAACGTAAACACTTTACTGCATAAAGACACCAATGCTCTTGTGAAAACAAATATTTGTTTAGCTTTGGAGTGATTGATGTGGTTAGTAGATTAGCAAATGGTGCAGAATTCTTTCTTTATTATCTGATTGGCACCAGGTAGTTCCAGTGAGCTGAGACCTGTAGAAACCAGAATATTTTCTACTTGTGGGTTTTGTGGAAACAATGCTTTTCCAAACAATAATTAAAAGAATAAGGGCTATGAAGGAAGTATCAGTTTCAATACTTCCCCAAATGAATGTGGATTGACAAATTAGGACGGAAATAGTTTCCAAAGTTATGCACAATGATCTAGATTTAAAGACACTTTTTATGGCAGGAAAAATGGCAGCTGGGCCAACTTAATCACCAAAAAGGGCTTTCATCAGTCTCCCAGTGTCAGCCAAACCTGCTCCTGATTAAAATGGAGGGTGGATGGTCTGGCGTGAGATTCTTGAGACTACTCGTGGAAAATGTCGATTTGGCTCATTGTGAGTAAATTGATACCCATTAGCCCACCTCAACTGAGTTGTGTCTCAGGGAAATAAATAGGGACAGTGTGGCTTTTCTTCACCAACCGAAGGTCGTTGTTGGGTTTTTCAGTGGTCTCCTGACTGTGGGTGAGAAGTGGTGTAGGGTGTTTACTAATAGTTCTGCACTCTGATGTCTGTTTGAAGGATCCAGTATTGAGAAGGTGGGAAACCAGTGCTGAAATCCAACCCATTGCCCCAACTTCCAATCCCCCTGTACCTCATCCCTCTCCCAAAGCCCACACCCTGCAATGTCAATATCACCTTTACTCACATTTGGTTTGAGGTCTTAGTGGGTGCATTGTCACTGGCTCCTCTCAGTCCTGCTGGAATCAATAGCATGAGGAGCGGCTGGCTCTGACTGGCCAGCAGCTCTCAGTGAACAGAATTTCCTTCCACTGCCAGAGATGTCAGTTATAGGGAAGGGCAAATGAACAACCACTTAATTATCTGAAGAGTGTGCCATTCCTTAGAGCTATCCCACAGGAACCTCAGGGATTTACACAAGGGACCGATAGACGACACCCTTGTCAGCCCTGGCAGAACATCAGCATGATATAGTCTCTCAGAATGTAAAATGCTGTTTTCAAACCCACAAATGCTTACTGCATACCTTGTAATAGAAGTTACAGGTTTGAGAAAAATTACATGCAATAAATCAGCACTGCTGATTGTGCACTGCTAGATATCTTTTACTGAAATCTTAATTTGCAGATGAGACTGAGTTTTAAGCATTCAGGAAAAAGTTGCCAATTCTCAAATCTGATTAAGATATGGACAGTACACCTTTAAAAACAAATTCAACTGGAAAACACAAACTGCGAACTATGTGGAAATTTCTGTCCAATGTTATTGGAATGTTCTATTGACATTTTTCTTCCGATGATAGACTGTTTTTTGATCCCTTACCATTAGAATCTAGGGTGAGGCACTCACTGCCATGCTGGTAGCATATGTATCTACTTGGTATAAGGATACTAGTTAAAGCAAAACTAGCATAATCTCCGAACGGAAAGAACTGCAGATGCTGTAAATCAGAGACAGAAACAGAAATTGGTGGATAAGCTCAGCAGGTCTGGCAGCATCTGTGAAGAGAAATCAGCATTAACCTTTTGGATCAAGTGCTCCAGCCTCAGAAGGGTCACTCGATCCGAAAGGTTAACTCTGATTTGTCTCCACAGATGCTGCCAGACCTGCTGAGCTTATCCACCATTTTCTGTTTTTGTCTCTAGCATAATCTCTGTCCTGAGGAACGTAATTCCATGAAAACACCTTTTTGTGTGATATTATGTTGGGGAGTACTGTCAAATTGCGTTGCAAAAAGTTCATTTTTAAAAAAAAAATTGAATGAAACTGTATTGAGACAGAACCTGGGGTTGGGTTCTGCCTCAAGTTCTGGATCACTTCCTTATTTAAGTTAAGAGTATTTTGGTAATCATCTAGATATTGCTGCTTCCAACATTTGTTTGATATACCATCTTACTGCAGACATTAATCCATTTGCTTTCAGCAGTCAAACCCTCAATTAAACTTGCAGAAGAATGTATATGAGCCTATTAAGAGCCCATTCACTAATATTATCAACAGTAATTTCTAGGTTTTGTTCTCAAAATCATTGATGTTAAAATAATAACAACAGTCTTTATTACTCTAAAACCCAGAGTTGAATGATCGTCATCTGAAATTACCCTGACATTGTATTGTTTCTCATCTTACACTCTTGGAATAAAATTATAAATGAAAACACCTTTTATGTTAAGTCAAAAATAAGGGACACTACTGGTGGAAGCACATTATTAGATAAAGTTTTGGTAGATCACAGGTCAGTAGATTGTACAGATTATTCAAAAATGTAAAGAATGACTAAAAGGTGGTGGAGAATTAGAGAATGAGTAAAAGCTAGCTGGAAATATAGAAATGATAGTAAGCATTTCTATAGATACTTAAAAAAGAAAAAATGGGTAACAAAATGAGCATTGATTCAATGGAAAGTTGATCTAGCAATTTAATAATGGAAAATACGCAGTTGGTAGTTGAATTGAACAGGTATTCTGCATCAGTTTTCACGGTAGAGGATTCAAGTAATATTCCAGAATAAGCTGTAAATCAGGAAATAGAAGGGAGGAAGAACAAAATAATTACAACTGCCACAAAAATGATATTGAGCAAATTGTTGGAGCTTGCAGCTGACAAATCCTTGGGTCCTGCTGGACTTACGACAAGCATTATGAAAGGAGCGACTGGTGAGATAGTTGATCATTTTAATTTCCTAAAAATTTGGATCAGTCATGGGAAATGCAGGGGATTACAGGAATAGGGAAAGGGAGTGGTCTTTTTGGGATGCTCTTTGAGGGTCAGTGTGGACTTGATGGCCTGAATGGTCTGCTTCCACACTGTGGGGATTCTATGATTCCTAGATTTGCAAATTAGCTAGGTAAGAAAGTAAATTGTGAAGATGAAATGTAGAGGGTCTAATTAGTGGCATTGAGAGCAGCCTGCAGGTGGGGCCTGGTAATTGAAGATTCTTTGAAAAGGCAACCAAAACTAGGTTTTCCATTAAATGGAGCAATGAAGCAGCAGGGACTTCAGAGTGCCAGCATTCATGACTATGTGTCCCAGGGCAGCAATACAATTGTCAGATGCTTCTCTGGTTGCAGTTTCTGACATGAGAGCTGATTTATTTCTAGCATTTGGAAGAAATAAAATCTGCCCAGAGAAAAGAAGAATGCATGGAAGGAGGTAGTGATGGAGGATGGTAGCTGGAGCGTCACTGTGGGTCCAGTGCAAATAAAGCGTGGGATGCTCAATCTGTTTCCTTGTGTGCATAGTTCTTTATTTCTCACAGCCTTTATGTGTATGCATGACGTCTTTGTGTTTCTTTCTTTCTATCCCCAAATTCCCATGATCTTTTTTCTTTTTTAATAATTTGCCTACTCTCCTTCTAATATGAAATGTGTGTGTAGAGGCATTAACCATGTGTCTTGCAGCACAGCTATTCCAATCAATATCTCCAACACTACTTTAGTCCACTGTGCCATTCACAACTTTGTTTTGCAGCAGATACAAATGGCATAGCAGCAAGGGAACATCCCATCAGGAGCCAGAAAAGATGGATATAGAACTAACCACCTATTCAGCAACAGAAATAGATGACGCTTTACTGGGTGACTAGCCTACTGTACTAAACATTCCACATGCCAGCTGCATAATTTACTTACATTTTTGTACATTTCCAACCCCCACTCCACATGGTTTAATGCATGAGTAACTTGATACAGAATGCATGGGGAAGAAAAAAGACTCCTTTGTTAACAGTGGATTTCAATTATACATAAATGTCACTTCTGAAGATGATTAACACAGGTCAGACCAGAATCTTCTACATCGGACTTAATTACCAAGCAAATTTATTGATAAATACAGTGCTTTTCAAAGGTAGCAAAATACAGTTGTCAAAATCAATCCAAGTTAGATCCTTTTCATTAGTGGACTTACCAGGCAAACTAGTTGGTTGAGTTTATTTGAATTGTCTTTCTTTGCAATTCATTCAGTTGACAGGTATTTCAACAGCACACAAATCCCATGCCCTTTCACATCTTGTAGGCTAGTTGCTATGCGCAAAAGTCTGTCTTTGACATGTGACCAAATCTATTTTTTTCTCGCCAAACACATCTGTAATCCTGTCTCCATTCCCTTGTTCTTCTGGTTCATGCTGTACTCCTGCATTTCTTTAATCTCTTCGGTCTATTGGCTGTGTTTTACACTTTCTGGTCAGTGGCTTTGAAGATGAGCTGGCATATAAAATCCAATGGGTAGCCTTCCCTTATCTCCCTCTCCAGAAAATTAATCGTCACTTAAGTGCCTCATTTCCCAGAATTGCAACTGTGGTGGAACGAAGCGCTTCATGTTGGAAGCCCAGCAAGTTTAGCTGTGTCAACTGGTGTTGGGCAAATGGGTAAACTGTTTGATGAGCGCCTGGAGTCATCTGTACCATTACCCAAGGTTATCTGCCTCATTAATCCCTCCACATGTGATTCTTGAACCGATCCCACCCTCCCACCTCATTCCCCTTGTGGCTCATTTAAATTGCAGATGTACCTGGCCCCCTCAATGTGATAATTACTGTTCGTAATAGGCTGACACTATTGAGACTGCAGAGCTCTTGATTAGCATCCCTAAGGTGCAACTTCTTGCGAAGAAAGGGGAAGTATTCTTGCCTTAAAGCAAATCACACTGTGCACATTGTAAAATTCCTGGGAGACAGCCATCGGGATCATGGGTGAGAGCTATTTTGTAAAGGCTTTAGGGCCTGGTGATTATGTCATGGAGCTGCTCCTCACTGGGCATAACAGTGTGGTGGAGTTAAGAGTAATAAACACATGGAAAACTTGGCAGAAGACTGAGCCAAGCCAGCTGAGATTAGAAGCGTGTGCAGAGAAGCCTGTTGAATAGACAAATTAAAGATTAAGTGGTGTAGTTCATGGAATAACTTTCTCATAATGCAACATTAAGGACTGATCTGAATATGTAATAAATAGTATTACAAAGAAACCCAAGCTTGAAGACAGTTCTTAACCTTGCTTTCTCCAGTCTGTCTTGAACCCAAATTCATGGAAGCGGGCAGAAAACAATGCGACAAAGGAGGATTCTCTTGACACTTTAGCCAGAATAAGATGGGAGCAGAACTGGATCAGTGCATCCTATGAAACTCAGCTGCATGGTTCTTTGACTTCTCTTGTTGACTTACGCTTTCCCCTAGTTCTTTGATTTTCTATACCTGCTGTACTCTCCATTTTTCTGCATATTCATGGATCCCTCCCTCTCTCCTAGTATTTCATTCCAATCCACCTTGGAATGAAAGTGATCCTCTTCTTCAATGCTGGAGTCAGAGATAACACAGCGTGGAGCTGGAGGAACACAGCAGGCCAGGAAGCATCAGAGGATCAGGAAAATTGATGTTTCGAGTCAGGACCCTTCTTCAGAAATAGGGGAGGGGGAAGGGAGCTCTGAAATAAATAGAGAGAGGAGGGGTGGGGCTGGGGAAGGTAGGTGGGATGGTGATAGGTGACTACAGGCAGGGAGTGGTGGGGATTGGTCAGTGAGGTGGGAGGAGTGGATTGGTGGGAGAGAAGATGGACAGGTTGTCAGGTCACGGAGGCGGGGATGAGAGGGAGGGTTGGTCATGGGATGAGGCCGGGGTTGGGGAGATTTTAAACTGGTAAAGTCCACATTGAGACCATTGGGTTGTAGGCTCCCAAGGTGGACTATGAGGTGCTGCTCCTCCAGTTTCCTGGTGGCGTCATTGTGACACTGGAGGAGGCCCAGGATGGACATGTCGCCCAGGGAGTGGGAGGCGACGTGAAATGGTTTGCGACTGGAAGGTGTTGTCGTTTGTTGCGAACAGAGCGCAGACGCTCCACAAAGCAGTTTCTGACCTCCGCTTGGTCTCACCGATGTACAGGAGGCCACATCGGGAGCAGCGGATGCAGTAGACAACATTAGCAGATGTGCAGATGAACATCTGTCTGATGTGGAAGGCTTTTTTGGGTCCTTGGATGGAGGTGAGGGGGCAAGTGTAGGGGCAGGTGTAGAACTTCCTGCAGTTGCAGGGAAAGGTGCCGGGGCTGGTGGGGTGAGTGGGGAGTGTGGAGCGGACGAAGGAGTCATGGAGGGAGCAGTCCCTACGGAAGGCAGATAGGGGTGGGGAGGGAAATATATCTTTGGTTGTGGGGTCACATTGCAAGAGGCGGAAGTGGCGGAGAATGATACGTTGAATACGGAGGTTAGTGGAGTGATATGTAAGGACAAGGGGAATTCTGTCTTTGTTTTTGTTGCGGGGAGGGGATGTGAGGGCAGAGGTGCGGGAAATGCAAGAGATGCGGTCGAGAGCGTTTTCGACCACTGAAGGGGGGAAGCTGCGGTCCTTGAAGTAAGAGGACATCTGGGATGTTTGGGAGTGGAATGCCTCATCTTGGGAGCAGATGCGGCGGAGGCGGAGGCAGAGGAATTGGGAGTAGGGGTTTGCATTCTTGCAGGAAGGTGGGTGAGAGGAGGTGTAGTGTAGATAGCTATGGGAGTCAGTGGGCTTGAAATAGATGTCATTTTCAAGATGGTCACCAGAGATGGAGACAGAGAGGTCCAGGAAGCCTGGGAAGGTCTAGGAAGGAGAGAGAGGTATCAGAGATGGTCCAGGTGAGCTTGAGGTTGGGGTGAAAGGTGTTAATAAAGTTGGTGAACTGTTCAAGTTGCTCGTGTGAGCACGATGCAGCGCCGATACAGTCATCAAAGTAGGGCAGGTAGAGGTGGAGAGTAGTGCCACTGTGGCTGCGGAAGAGGGACTTTCCCATGTATCCTATGAAGAGGCAGGCATAGCTTGGGCCCATGTGGGTGCCCATGGCCACCCCATGTAGGAAGTGGGAGGAGTTAAAGGAGAAGTTGTTAAGGGTAAGGATGAGTTCAGTTAAGCAGATGAGGGTGTCGGTGGAGGGGGACTGGTCGGGCCTGCGGGAGAGGAAGAAGCGGAGGGCGTTTAGACCATCTGTGTGGGGAAGCCTCCTGCCCACAGCCTCTAACCTCATCGTTCCCCAACCTGCCACCGCCCATTTCTATCTCCTTCCCAAAATCCACAAACCCGACTGACCCAGACGATCCATTGTCTCTGCCTGCTCCTGCCCCACTCAACTTATCTCTGCTTACCTTGACTCTGTTTTCTCCTCCCTGGTTCAGGAACTCCCCACCTACATCCGGGACACCACCCATGCCCTCCACTTCCTCCAAGACTTCCAATTCCCTGACCCCCAACACCTCATCTTCACTATGGATATCCAATCTCTGTATATTTGCATTCCCCATACAGATGGCCTAAAAGCACCACACTCCCCACTAGCTCCACCACCCCCGGCACCTTTCTCTGCAACCACAGGAAGTGCTACACCTGTCCCTACACTTCCCCCCTCACCTGTATTGAAGGAACCAAAAAAGCCTTTCACATCAGACAGAGGTTCACCTGCACATCTGCCAATGTGGTCTACTGCATCTGCTGCTCCCGATGTGGCCTCCTCTACATCGGTGAGACCAAGGGGAGGCTCAGAGACCATTTTGTAGAGCATCTGTGCTCTGTTGGTGACAAACAACACCTTCCAGTCACGAACCATTTCAACTCCCTCTCCCACTCCCTGGATGACATGTCCATCCTGGGCCTCCTCCAGGTCACAATGACGCCACCCGGAAACTGGAGGAGCAGCACCTCATATTCCACCTTGGGAGCCTACAACCCAATGGTCTCAATGTGGAATTTACTTGCTTCAAAACCACCCCACCCCCGGCCTCATCCCATGACCAACCCTCCATCTCATCCCCGCCTCCGTGACCTGACACAACCTGTCCATCTTCTCCCCCACTTCACTGACCAATCCCCACCACTGCCTACCTGCACTTACCTATCACTATCCCACCTACTTTCCCCAGTCCCACCCCTTCTCTCTCTATTTATTTCAGAAATCTCTTCCCCTTCCTCCATTTCTGAAGAAGGGTCCCGGCCCGAAATGTCAACTTTCCTGCTCCTCTGATGCTGCCTCACCTGCTGTCCTCCTCCAGCTCAACACTGTATTCTCTTCTTCATGTTGTCTTTTTACACCTTTTCTGTGTTTTCTTTTGCTGTATCCTTCTATAAGTGGTTTTGTTTTTATCTGTCATTGTCTTTCTGATACCTGGGTTGGGTGTGGGGGCTACCCTAGGAGGAATGGTTTGACAGACCAGGGTTTAGAAGGGAAACGGATGGAGGCATGTAAAACCCTCAGGGGAATTGGCAGGGTAAATGCCTCTATTAGTTCAGCCATTATCTTGTTGAATAGAGAGACCCAAATGACTTACTCCTGCTATTAATTTGTGCGGACATGCAGTATGTTCATGTGTTCCTTTCCTCTTCTTGTGCCTCTTTGTTTTATATCTATTTTTCTTACTTCATGTGTGTACTTTCTGTCCTCTCCTCACTTTATTCAATAATTCTTTCCATATGTGATTCTAAATCTTTCTGTTTTTATCTCAACAACACAAATAGCAACATGAGTAGACATTCACCCTTCAATACGATCATGGCTGACCTTGAGCTTCAACACTACTTCCCTCAGAAACCAAAAGTCTATCTGTCTGTATTTGTGGTTCTCTCTGTGGTTTTTTTCTGCTATTCTCTGCCTGTTACATTCTCTTTGCTTTCTTCCAAGCCTGTAGTTCTGTTGTTTTTCACTGCTGTTCTGACATTTAGTTTGCTTGCTGTAACTCTGAATGTGCCTGTATATTGTTCGCTCTGTCCATGTGGATATCTGTAACAGTGTTCTAAGATGTCTGACTACACACCATCAGGGCAGTGCAGGACTTACTGTGCAAGGGATAAATAGGTTGCAGACATGAAGTGTGTTTTGAATATGTAACACAGCAGTTTGTTCAAAATGATTCAAAGTTATTCTAGATGTCTGCCTATAGTGTGTGTTCCTCATGGTTGAGGTTACATGACTATGACTGAGCAGGAGGGATATTTGTACATGATTGATTTTCAATTCAGACTTAGTGGCCTTTTAAGATTTGTAAACATGCAGCCGTGCTACATTATAGAGGCTGTGCAGTGCAATAAACGTGTCACATACAGTGAAAGGAAATTAGATAGAACATGAGGGCTTGTGTCATTTTTCTCTGCTCTGCCATCCTGACCTTGAGGAACCCTGTTAGCTGCTCTCATAACCCCTCTCTTCTATGTTGCTCCTTTAAAAGACAAATTGAACTCTTGATACCAATGTGACAGCACGATAGTTAAATCTTGGTGCTTTTGTCTTCTGTGACCCTGACTGCAAACAATTGACAAAGATCCAAGGAGCTTGCTAAGTTTACAAAGGAAGGCCTGCCTGCTAAATTAGATCATTATTCATATAGCTAACAGTGTTTTATAAGATTGGCCACAAATAGTGTTTAGAATCAATAAAATTTCAGACAATTAGCCTTAAAGAATTTGAAAAATGATTTAAAAATCATAGAAGCTGCCCAGCTGCCCAAAGGAAATTTGAGGACAGCAAAAAAAAATGTTAAAATGGTGAATTTGAACCATTGAATAACTTGTAGATCCTGAAAAGTAACCACACAAGATGTCTAATCACTGAAGTCATAATTAATTATGATAACAAGCTGAAAAGTGACTCAATCTAATCATATAAGTTTCTTTTTAATTCATTCATGGGATGAGGGCGTCGCTGGCCAGGTAGCATTTACTGCCCATCCCATGATATAAGCTCTTGTTCTGCTTTAGAGTTTTATATTTTGTTATTGAGTTTGTTTATTTGGGATGTGAAAATGTTGACTCTGAATTGACACTCAGAACATATTTTGGCATTGAATAGTGTTTTATGTAATTAGGCCTGTGGGTATTTCATTTTTATATGTACTGTGTATATACAAACGCATGCACATAAGAATTAGGAGATGGCTGAGTCCTTCAGCCCATTGAGCTGGCCCCCACATTCAATAAGATCATGTCTGATCTGACCGTAACTTTGAATCTGCATTTCTCCCTTACCTTGATAACTTTGCTTAAAAAGAACCTATCTACCTCTGTCTTCATAGTATTCAAGAGCTCTGCTTCCACCACCGTTTCAGGAGGAGAGTTCCAAAAATGAGAATAGAAAATTTCTCATTTTCCCACATTACACATCATTTGCCAGATCATCGCCCATTCTTTTAAGCTAGCAAAGAAGGTTACTTTGGAGTACAATGGGACCTTGATCAGATGAACCAATGCGCTGAGGAGTGGCAGATGGAGTTTAATTTAGATAAGTGTGAGGTGCTACATTTTGGTAAGGCAAGTAAGGGTAGGACTTATGTAGTTAATGGTAGGGCTCTAGGGAGTGCTGTCAAACAAAGACGCCTAGTTCCTTGAAAGTGGAGTTGCAGGTAGACAGGATAATGAAGAAGGTGTTTGGCACACTTGCCTTCATTGGTCAGTGTGTTGAGTATAGAAGTTGGGATGTCATGTTGTGGCTGTACAGGACATTGGTGAAACCACTTTTAGAATACTGCGTTCAATTCTAGTCTCCCTGCTATAGGAAAGATGTTGTTAAACTTGAAAGAATTCAGAAAAGATTACAAGAACGTTGCCCGGGTTGGAGGGTTTGAGCTGCAGGGAGAGGCTGAATAGGCTGGGGCAAGTTTCCCTGAAGAGTCAGTGGCTGAGTGTTGACATTATAGACATTTATAAAATCATGACGGCCACAGATAGGGTGAATAGCCAAGGTCTTTTTCCCTAGGTAGGGGAGTCCAAAGCTAGAGGGCATAGGTTTACAGTGACAGGTGAAAGATTTAAAAGGGACCTGGGGGTAACCTTTTCACGCAGAGCGTGATGTGTGTTCGGAATGAGGTGCCAGAAGAAGTGGTGGTGGCTGGTACAATAACAACATTCAAAAATCATCTGGATTGGTATATACATGGGAAGGATTTAGAGGGATATGAGCCAAACACTAGCAAAATAGGACTAGATTAATTTAGGATACCTGGTCAGCATGGACAAGTTGGACTGAAAGGCCTGTTTCCATGCTGTACAGCTGTATGACTCTATGACTCTACCTATATATTTTTAGAGCCTTTTCTATCCTTTTCACAACTTACTTCACTACTTATCTTTGTGTCAACAGCAAATTGGGACAATAATATCTACTGCCCCTTCATTTAAGTCATTTGTATAAATTGTAAACACTTCAGGTCCTAACATCAATCCTTGAGTGACATCACTTTTTATATCCTGCCAACCTGAAAAGAAACTATTTCTGATTACTCTCATTTGCCTGTTGGCCAGCAATCTTCCAGCCATGCCAATATGCTATGATCTACACTATGACCTTTTAATTTCCACAATAATCTTTGATTGGTACTTAATCAAATGCCTAGTGAAAACCATGTCCAGTATATCTACTGGTTGGCCTTTATCCATTGCATGTGTTACCTTCTCAAAGAATTCCAATAAATTGGTTAAAAATGATCTTCCTTTCACAAAAACACTCTCATTCTGCTTGATTATCTAAGTTCTCTGCTATAAACTTCTTTAATAGAAGCTTCTAAACTTTCCCTATGGCAGACATTGTTTTCTGTCTCCCTTTTTAAGTAAAAGAGTGATATTTGTTACCTCCCAATCTAATGGGGCTGATCCCAAATCAAGAGGATTTTGGAAAGTTAAAGCTAACCATCTCATCTGCCACTTCCTTTAATACCTAAGATGAAATCTATCAGGACTCAAGCACCTGATCAGGCATATCCCAGAACTTTGTGGGAAACTAGGAAATTGATTGCTGGGCCCCTTGGGAAGCTAGGGAAGTGATTATGGACCCCTTTCTGAGCTACTTGCATCATCGATAGTCACAGTTGAGGTGTCAGAAGACTGGAGTTTGGCTAATACGGTGTCATTTAAGAAAGGTGGTATGGAAAAGCCAGGGATCTATAGACCGGGGAGCCTGACGTCAGTGCTGGGTAGGTTGGTGGAGAGGATTCTGAGGGATAGGATTTACATGTAGTTGGAAAAGCCAGGACTGATTATGGATAGTCAACATGGATTTGTGCATGGGAAATCATGTCTCATTAACGATTTACTTTTTTTGAAGAAGTGAGAAAGAAGATTGATGAAGGCAAACCAGTGGACATTGTCTATATGGCCTTCAGCAAGGCATTTGACAAGTTTCCACGTGCTGTACAGCTGTATGTCTCTATGACTCTACCTATAACTTTTTATAGCCTTTTGTATCCTCTTCACAACTTACTTCGCTACTTATATTTAGACTGGTTAGCAATGTTAGATCACATGGAATCCAGGGAGAGCTAGACATTTGGGTACAAAATTGGCTTGAATTAGGAGATAGAGTGTGGGGGGAGGGATGTTGTTTTTGGACTGGAGACCTGTGACCAGCGGTGTGTCTCAAGGATCAGTGTTGGGTCCACTGCTTTTCATCAGTTATATAAATGATTTCGACGTGAATATCGGAGAAATGGATAGTAAATTTGTTGATGCAACCATGGTGGTGTAACGGATGGTGAAGTTTATCTCAGAGTACAACAGGACATGATCAGATGGGCTGATGGGCTGAGGAATGGTAGATGGAGTTTAATTTAGATCAATGCGAGGTGTTGCATTTTGGTGAGGCAAATCAGGGCAGGACTTATACATTTAATGGTGGGTCCTGGGGTGTGTTGCCAAACAAAGAGACCTTGAGGTTCATATTTCCTTGAAGGTGGAGTAGCAGGTAGACAGGGTAGTGAAGAAGATGTTTGATACGCTTGTCTTTATTAGTCAGTGCATTGAATATGAGCTGGGATGTCATGTTGCAGCTATACAGGACATCAGTTAGGCCAATTTTGCAATACTGCATTCAATTCTTGTCTCCCTGCAATAGGAAAGATGCTGCTAAACTTGAAAAGATTCAGAAAAGATCTACAAGGATGGTGCCAGGATTGGAGGGTTTGAGCTATAGGGGGAGGCTGAATAGGCTGGGGTGATCTTCCCTGGAGTGTCAGAGGCTGAGGGGTGACTTTATAGAGATTTAGAAAATCATGAGAGGCATGAATAGGGTGAATAGCCAAGGTCTTTTTCCCAGGGTAAGGGAGCCCAAAAGTAGAAAGCATAGGTTTAAGCTGAGAGGGGAAGGATTTAAAAGGGTGGTAAGGGGCAAATTTTCATGCAGAGGGACGTGCATCAATGGACTGAAGTGCCAGAGGAAGTGCTAGAGGCTGGTACAACATTTAAAAGACATCTGGATGGGCTCATGAATAGGAAAGGTTTGGAGAGAAACGGGCCAAACGCTGGCAAATGGGACTAGATTTATTTAGGATATCTGGTTGGCATGAACGAGTTGGACCGAAGGGTCTGTTTCCATACTGTACAGCCCTATGACTCGATGACGCTAGTCAGCTGACAGGTCCAACAATTTACTCAGTGCTACATTTCCAGTGATTATGATTTTCTCAAGTCCCTCCCTTTGCACTTCCTGATTTATTGTTACTTTTGCGATGCTATGAATATTTTTATAGTGAAAACTGATGCAAATTTCTGTTCAATTCATCTGCCATTTCCTTCTTTCCTATTATTATAACCCATTCCTCAGGATGCACTTAAAAATCATATATTGTTGGAAAAGATAAATTAAGAAACAAATAGCAATCAGGAACTTAATATGATGAGTGTAACCTCAAATTGTTTCTATATCAATCACCCTAAAATACATGACAAGAAGGAAGATCTTCCTGGTCCTTTGCCTGTGCACATTGGGTGATTTGTTCAGAGCTCAAAGAGAAAATTTGAGTCAAATCAAACACTGGTAAAGGAGTCTTCCTGAACTGGTTGAGGATTTATGAAATTATGTGTTCCTTGCTACCTGCATTGCCTCTATGATCTTACCAAGAAGATCCAATATATCTCAGCAAGTTTGCACGTTTCATACGATTCACATGCTTGTTCAGGACCATCGCATCTGCCCAAACTTTATGCATCGCTAGACCTGACCTTGTGTCAACCATGCCTCTTACCCATGCCAAAGCCATTCCCTGGGTTCCTACACCAAAATTTGTCGCCTGAAGTTAATTGTCTCTCCCACTTAGTGGAGTCTTGTGTTCAGCATTGGCATTCCTGATGCCTTTTCACTCTCCTCCCAGGTCTTGGATGATCAGATTTAACCTGGTGCAGAGTCTTCTCCCCATTAGCAACTCTTCTGAAGCTATCCCTGTAGTTGCATGAGGGGTGGTTCTATAATCAAGTTTGGTGTGGCATGTCAATACTTGGGATCATAGTGTGCCATCACCTTAGAGAATGTTTCTTCACTTCCCTGAAAGCCATGGCTTGGCTATGCAACCATTTCCAAGGCTGACCCTTTAAGAATTGATGCAAAGTACCAGGACAGAGGCTAAGTTATGTATGAACTTTCCTTAATAGTTCCCAGCCCAAGAAAAGACCTAAACTCCAGTATAGATATGGGAACTGGGGCAACTTTGATTGCCTTCAACTTATCTTCCAGTCGGCTAGACTGAGAACCTATGCCAGGGAATCTTCACAGATTAAGGGTACACTTCAGTTCCAATCTCTTATGAGAAGCAGCTGGTTCGGTTAACATTGATTGTAGTAAAAGACTCGGACCCAAACTTGATGGGACAAAATTAGTTGAAAAAGATTCACCTTGATTAGCTCGATATTTTTCAATTAGAAAATGGCTGCCTGAGTGAAGTCCTAATTAAATACCCGGAAGTTTTTCAGAAAGGTCTAAGGACTATCAAAGGAGTCAAGACCACCTTGTATGTTGTCCAGGAAGCAAGACCCACCCAGTGCTCTTTGTGTCACAAGCAGAAGTAGAGACAGAAATCAGAAAGCTGGAAAATAAAGAAATCTTCGAACCAGTCCAATTTGTAAAAAGGATAGCACTGGTCATACCCATTGTGAAGCTCAATGGGTCAGTTCACCTTTGTGCGGATTTTGAACAAACGGTAAACCGCTTTTTACAGCTGGTTAAATACCCAAACCTTCACATAGATAATCTTTATGCAAAGCTGACAATGGGGGCTGTCCTTCACGAAGCTGGACATGAGCCATGCATATTTGCAATTGCAGTTAGATGAGGTTTCCCAGAAGTATATTACAATTAATATCCATAAGGATTTGTACCAATATACAACACTGCCACTTGGGCTCTCGTCAGCCTGTGAAATTTTTCAACAGATGATGCAAAACATTTTACAAAGACTTACCCCAGGTCACCATTTATCTAGATAAAGTTCTAATAACAAGGAAGGCCAATAAGGAGCACTTAGAGAATGTCCTTAGACATTTCTCCCAGAAGGGTGTATGCCTTAGAAGGAAAAATGTGCGTTCCAAGCACCCAAGTGACCTACTTGGGCTGCAGAGTCAACAAGACTTCTACAAGCATAAGCATTGGAGTCCAGAGCAAATTTTGTAAAAGACTGGTTCTACAATCACTGAAATGGCCACGCTAGTATCGACCTCCATTAGAACCAGGTGACAATTTAACCAGATGTTTATTTTAATTGGTTCTGGTTTGGATGTTGCTAAGCAATTTAGTTGTTCCAAACTGGATATGGGTGGACTTTCCAGGGTGTGCTCTCTCCAGAATACCAGTCTATGAACTGCTTTACTCAATTTAGGTCTCATGGAAGTCTTTTGCTAACTTGAGTCTGCATACCGGCAGCAACTACAAAGGCTTGCCAGCCCGGATCCTGAAGAAAGTTCTAACTGTTTGCCTGAGGTTTGGCTTTGTTTTGGAGTTTTGCAATGGGCTGACCTAGAGTCGCTCTGTTCAGGGTATGTCCTGAGTTAGGCTATGCAATTGCCTTCACTCAAATAGTGTTCCCCAAGCTCAGTTGGACTGACGATGGTGTCCACTTCCATCAGAATACCCCGCAATTCATATGCTCCGCTTGCCACATTTTGCAATGATAAAACCAGTTGTAGTGCCTGCCACTGTTTGTTATGTGGGATTAATGGTGTAACCATGCAAAAGCGCCTAATATCCGAAACCTAACTAAACTTCAAACAGTCTCTCAGCATCTCATTCAAGTTAAACCAAAGTCACATGCCTCTGCCAGTCATCTTAACCAAGTCAAAAATCCTGATATTGATCCCCCCAGTTCCCGAATTTCTGGGTAAAACTGATAGCATCTCAGAATTAGAAGAGGCTCAGGGTCATAATATTCCTTAACTACATCCATGAACTCTTGAAAGGTTTTAGAATCTGGTGCCTCAGGGGAAGTTAAGATCCTAATAATCAAAAAAGCTGCTGTCAGGTGAATTACTCATTGCTTTCCATCTGCCCCAATGTCATTTGCCTAGAAAAAAAACAATGCATTCTTTCCACATACCGTCCCAGTTTTTGAGGGCAGGATTGAATGGATAAAGCTTCCCAAATAAAAACATGGTGCCAGAAATGCTTACCCCAACTCAAAGATGACTGATAGGAGTGAATTTCTTCAGGAGCATGCTTTCATCTCATCGCCACTGAAATTACTCTGCAGAGACCAGTGTCCCGTCACCAAGTCACCCTTTATTTACACACTGAAAGTTCTTGACACTGATCCGACTGGTTCAAATAAACCTGTTGGACTATAACCTGGTGTTGTGTGATTTCTGACCTTGGCCACCCCAGTCCAACACTGTCACCTTCACATCATATTCTATGACGTCCACCTGGCTGACTTCGTTACAATCATGACACTGTCTCATACATACGTGTGAGCAAATTCTGCTTCTCCTTTCAAACTAGAGACTGGCAAACTGTCTATAATTGAATTGTTTATGAAAATGCCTGTACATGCCAAGTACACTGCAAAATCTGAAGCGACTAGATAGGGGAACCCAATCATTATCTAAAGTAGTGAATCGGCATTTAACTGAACTGCAAACCACAATGGAGAGCACTAATGCTCTCAAACCATCTGCATTTTCCACTAAGTGAACTGCTGAGCCAAATCATCTCACATCCATCCATGGCTGATGATCACAACCATTCTAATCTCTGGGTTTAAATTTTAAAGGAAGAAAGCTTTCAGTTCATGGCAGATTTGTCAGAGTAGCTGAGCAAAATGCCGGAAGCTTCCATTACAAATTGATACTCTCGCCAGTTGCTTATTGCTCCTCCATTGCCAGTGTCTGCTGTTGCGATGTTATGTATTTCATTTAGTGTGCTATCTCAAACTCATTGGTTAAATTCACCAGGATGGCACTCTTCCATTGCTGATTGCTAGAATGAACCTGAGTAGTCATGTGAAGTGAATGGTTGGCATGGTCACCAAACCCTCACCCAGCTCCTTTGCCATAGTCAGAGACATGCAAAGAGAAGACGTGCTGCTGATAGGTTATCAATACAACTTGGTGTCATGTAGCCCTCACCAGAATGTTGGGATGTAAATTCTGTTCCCAGCAAGCTTTGACGTTGGGGATTAATAGGATGGAGAGTGAAAGAAGGAAATGTTTTGTACAGAAACAAAAACAGAAAATGCTAATAGAACTCAGCAGATCTGGCAGCATTTATGGAGAGACAACAGAATTAAGACTACGGGTCCAGTGACCCTTCTTTGGAAACCTACTCATAGCTTGCACATTCATAATCTAGTGGGTGCAGTATCACTGAGCCCAGAGGTGCTGGAACCTGCAGTAAGATCAGCTTGAATTATCCTTACACTGGTAGATAATCAGTTCAATTCCAGAAGTATCTCACAGACAATTCAGCCCAGCCACAAGGATTATCTTGTGAAGGAGCTCAATATTAGTTTATGTAGCAGAACACACAGTGACTGAAAAAAAAACTAGGGTAGCACACATGGAATTGAACAGTCATATTTTATACACTGTACTTCCAATGTACACAAATAGTTTATTTTATATGGCTGGATGACTGACTGACTTGTGCAGTAAAGAGGTGTGGGCTATAGTGGGAGGGCACAGACAACTAGAGTGACAGTGAATTTGTTAAGAAGGGTAATTTCTTCTCAGGTGTAAGAAAGCCAAAGAGATAATTCCAGAGCTACACAGTGCAATATAAAAGCACAAAAGCAATGTTTTAATCATAGACTTACAGAGTCATACAGCATGGAAACAGACCCTTTGGTCCAACAAGTCCATGCCGACTAAGCTTCCCAAATTAAATTAATCTCACTTGCCTGCATTGGGTCCATATCCGTCCAAACCTTCCCTAATCATGTACCTGTCTTTTAAATACTGTAACTGTAGCTGCATCTGCCACTTCCTCTGGCAGTTCATTCCACATACAAACCACCCTCCTTATGAAAAAGATGCCCCTCAGGTCCCTTTTAAATCTTTCTCCCCTCACCTTAAAAATATGCCCCTTAGTTTTGAACTCTCCACCGTAGGGAAAAGATCTTTGCTATTCACCATATCTATGTCCCTCATGATCTTATACACCTCTATAAGCTCACTCTCAACCTCCTACGCTCCAATAAAAGAAATCCCAGCCTATCCAGCCTCTTCTTATGACTCACTGCTCCAGTCCTGGCAACATCCTGGTAAATCTCTTCTAATCTCTCTCCAATTTAATAATATTCCTCCTACAGCAGGATAACCAGAACAATACGCAGCACTCCAAAAATAACCTCGTCAATGTCCTGTACAACCTCAACATGACATCCCAACCCCTATACTCAATGATATGAGAAATGAAGACAAGCATGCTAAATGCCTTCTTAACCACCCTGTCTACCTGCGACACAACTTTCAAAGGACTGTGTACCTGGTCCCCTAGGTCTCTCTGTTTGACAACACTATGCAGGCCCTACCATTAACTGTATAAGTCCAGCCCTATTTTGTATTACCAAAATGCAATACCTCACATTTGTCCAAATTAAACTCCGCCTGCCACTCCTCAGCCCATTGGCCCAATTGATCAACAGCCCTTTGTACTCTTAGATAATCTTCTTCACTGTTCACTATACTACCAATTTTGGTGTCATCTGCAAACTTACTAACCATACCTCCTAAATTCACATCCAAATTGTTTATATAAATGATGAATAGCAGTGGATCCAGCACCAATCCCTGTGGAACACTGCTGATCACAGGCCTGCAATCCAAAAAAGCAACCCTCCACCAATGCCACCTGTCTCCTACCTTCAAGGCAATTTTGTATCCAATTGCCAAGCTCTCCCTGAATCCCAAGTAACCTAACTTTACTAATCAGTCTACCATATGGAACCTTGTCAATGTCCAAATGGACAATGTCTACTGCTCTGCTGTCATCAATCTTTTGATTCATGTCCTCGAAAAACTCAACTAAGATTGTGAGACATGATTTCCCATGCACAAAGCCATGTTGACAATCCCTAATCAGTCCATGTCTCTCCAAATGCATGTGATTCCTATCTCTCAGAATCACCTCTGACAATTTGCCCACCACTGATCCCAGACTTACTGATCTATAGTTCCCAGCCCTCTCCTTACAGCCTTTCTTAAATACAGGCACAATGTTAGCCAGTCTCCAGTCCTCTGGCACCTTACCCATGGCTGTAGATGATACAATTATCTCTGCTAGAGGCCCCGCAATTTATTCCCTAACTTCCCACAATGTCCTCAAAGGACATCCAAAATCCTTCAACCTCACACTGAATGTTGCTCGTTGCCCTTTAAAGATGTAGACCAGAAGCTCACAGTACTAGTACACACAGACAGTCCTTCAAATGAACGTAGACAGTCCTCAGGTTGTGAACAGGTTCCATTCTCATGCCTGTTTGCAATTTGATTTGTACAAAAGTCGAACTCAATGCATTTCAATATAAGGTAGCCGTTAACAAGTATAGGAATCTTGCAAATGTCGGATCTTTAAAATTACACTCTTGTATGGGATTGTGTTGGCATGTATAAGCATTGGTAAGTTGGATGCTTTTGAATCGATGGCAAGTATGCCCAGTAGTAGTCAGAAAATGAGGAAAAGGGATTTTGCCGATTTTCCATCATATCTGATTGATGCAAATGCTCCTATCTTTCAGGTGGACAAACCTCTCTTCCACCCATTTTCAACAAAATTCAACAAAAAAGGCACTGACTCAGCATTATCATCCTTCCCATCCATTTTTCTGTTAGAAGAATTAGCACACAGAGTATGTAGCAGATCAAAACCTTGTCCCCAGTATTAGTAATTTTTTTGATATTCAGTATGCTTTGCTGATCCTGGAGTCACCAACATTTAGATGTGGGCTGACGTCAATACAATACCTAAATGGCCACAGTCCTGTGTCAGCATTTTCATTTTTTATAAGCAGCTTTGAACAATTATGGAACACTTAGCTTATCCTGATGTTGTTGATATAAATGGAACATTTTGTTATGTAATTTAGCTTTTGTCAGTAGCAAGTTAGCACCTGTTTGTTACAGTAGATACATTACCTGGTCAAACCAGTCCATAGGTGCTTAGATTCACATACCTTAAATAATGACTCTTGGAAAATGAGGAAACAGCTAGTGCAGACTAGATTATTGTTACTTTGCATCTCTTCATGTGCCCACATGCAGAATGAATTGGACAACATTCAGGTTTAAATGGATAAATGGCAAGTAATATTTATGTTACCCAAGTGCTTTGCAAAGACCGTCTCCACCATGAGAAAATCTAATCATCTCCCCTTGACATTCAATTACATTATCATCTGAATCCCCACTTTCAACATCTGAGTAGTTACCATTAATCAAAAACCCAAACTCAAACAGCCCTATAACTATTATGTCTAAAAGAGAAGGCCAGACACTGGGAATTTTGTGACAAGTAACTGACTTCCTGTCTTCCCAGGCTTGTCCACTGTCTACAAGCACAATTCAGGATTGTGGTGGAATGCAACACAATTGCCTGAATGAATGTGGCTCCAACAACACCGAAGAAGGTTGATACCATCCAAGACTGAGCAGCACTTTTGATTGTCATACATCCACCACGTTATGCATTGACACTCTGCTAAGCCAGAGCTTATGGCAGCAATTTTACCGTCCACCTGACGCACTGCAGCAACTCACCAAGGTTCCTTTGACAGCAACTCCCAAACTTACAACCTCTACCGTCTAGAAGGATAAAGGTAGTAGATCTATGGAATCACCGCTACCTGCAGGTTATTTTTGGGATACTCCAAACAGGTTTGGAAATAAACCATCAGTCTTTCATTTCTAGGTCAAAATCCTTGAAGTCCCTGTCTAATAACACAATGAAAGTACCAACAGCACATGAACTGTGGCAATTCATAAAGATGGTTCACTACCACCTACTGAAGGGCTATTAGAAATGGACAATAAATGTGCTTTATACCTTGGAGATCTGCAGCGATGAAATTATTTTCTATGTCAGAAAAGGAGTTTTATTCTGAGCTGGAAGTTGTAAACAGTTTTGTGGCAGTATAAAACTTAAATATTGATGAGAAAAAAGACACGCTGTTGAAGCTTTCTGCTTTGCATTCATCAGAACAGAGGCAACAAAACTATAGTTCAAAGGAAGCAACAATTTATACTGCACGAGGAAAAGTACTGCTTGGTGCCAAATTGACTGTGAGTAGTTGAGACAGTGCAATAAAGAATACACAGGAAAATATTGTCCCTTAAGCTTTTGTTCAATTTAGGGTAATTCAGATGCCAGATACGTAGGCTTAAATGTCATAATGGCTGCTGGATTGTGCTAAGAATTAGGCTATTAACCATTTTATTTTGCTGTCTAGTCATATCTTGGTTGTTGACAGGAATGTTAGAAACAATGTATAACATTAAGTTTAACTTATTATTTGTATCTTTTTTTGTGTTTAAGAAGGGGAGAGATGATTATAGTTACATTTTTTAAAGAATTGTTATTATGGGCAGTTACTACTGGCTTTGGAGGCTTGTTTGATTTACAATGCCTGTGGTGCAGAAATGGGGTTTGGAATCTAAGTGCATTGAAAAGAATTGCTGTTGCCTAGTGACGGGGGTCCAGGGACACAGAGATACAGAAAAATCTGGATGCCGTTCAGTCAACCAGTTTGTGTTGGTTTGCCGAAGAAAGACTGCTAGAACCTGAGTTTAAGGAAATCAAGTGTTTGCTATGAAGTTAAAGAAATAGTAAGTTTGGTTTGTTGTTTTCTTTTGCTGACTTGGGTAGAGATACCAGCTGAAGGAAAAAAAACACCAAGTGAATGTGCAGAAATTCATCAGCCTATAGAGATTGTGATAACATTTTACTGGAATTTTAGTGTTTGCAAGAAATCTGCCGGGATAAAATGGATAGTGTGAAGTTAAATCCTTTTCTCTTGTCTGTAATGAAACTGCTTTAGTTTAGTTTAATGTATAGTTCATGCTCTTCTTGTTTACTAAATGTATCGTTCTTTGTTTTAAAAGTATGCTGATAGGGGAGGGCATCTCTCAAAAATATCCACTCACTTACATATATGCCTGGTGGCTATTATTCCTGTAAAGAGATAGCTAACCCTTTACTCCACATCTTACCCCAATTCACTCTTCTCATAACCTATTAACCTCATGTACCATATATGGTGTCCATCCAACTCAAATGATCCCCCTACCCCATTCAATTCTCTTACACCTGAGCCATCAATCTCCAACTGTATTCTTAGCTCTCTTGGAGGACATGTGTGTATGTTCTCTTATTGTTTCCATGGAACATTGGACAAGTGGGTTGGCAGCTGGCTCCTGGACTGTGACATTTATGATGATTGCATAGAATTCCACTGAACACCATCATTGAAAAATTAATAAAAAATGCAATCCTTCAGGATCCAAAGCAACATAACCTCTAGATGTGGAAGACAATAACAGAAATTCATATTTTTCTCTTCTTCTGCATTGCATGTCAGAGAAAGGTTAAACCATGAAAAAAAAAGCACTCTCAGCTTCCAGTGAAGAACTTTACGCTGTGTCAACCATGGCAACTGCAATGATGAAACAGCCATTCAACAACTGGTGGAATCATCTTCAGATTTGAGTGATGGGTGATGTGACCAGATTTGTGGCAGAGTCTTTGTCATAGAGTCATAGAGTCATACAGCATGGAAACAGACCCTTCAGTCCAACTAGTCCACACTGACTATATTCCCAAACTAAACTAATCCCACTTGCATTAGTCCCATATGTCTCCAAATCTTTCCTATTCACGTGCTTATTCAAATGTCTTTTAAACGTTGTAACTGCACCTGCATCCACCATTTCCTCTGGCAGTTCATTCCTCACACTAACCACTCTCTGTGTGAAAAAATTGCCCCTCATGTCTTTTTTAAATTGTTCTCCTCTCACCTTAAAAATATGTCCCCTAGTTTTGAACTGCCCCACCTAAGGGAAAAGACATTTATTATTCACCCTATCTATGTCCCTCATGATTTTATAAATCTCTATAAAATCACCCCTCAACCTCCTATGCTCCAGCGAAAGAAGTCCAGCCCATCCAACCTATTTTTACAACTCAAACCCTCTATTCCCGGCATCATCATGGAGAATCTTTTCCGATCCCTCTCCAGTTTAATAATGTCCTTCCTATAACAGGGCAACCAGAACTGCACACAGTACTCCAAAAGCAGCCTCACCAATGTGCTGTGCAACCTCGACATGACCACCCAATTCCTATACTCAAAGGTCTGAGCAATGAAGGCAAAATTGGATGAGAATTCCAGCAAAGCCAATTACGACTCTGCGAACATTTCACGCCATATTTTATACTTTTGCTCAATGGTGAGGAAAGTTTCTCAATCAGCAGAGGCAGGTTGCAATTAAGGGTTAACCTCCCTGTCAATACTGCAACTCATTAATTTTACCAACTGCGCCAAACAAGCTGGACGTCAAAAATTCTCAAAGTGGAAATCAGACCGAGTACCTGGTGACTTCAGCCCAACATTGGCTTTAGACAGCCACCATGATGCTCAGCACTAAACAACATTTCAGTGCATGATCCATGGGCACCAGACACACAGACCCCACATCCATGGTTGTTGCCATCTGACATTTGACAACACTTCACTACTATCATACCAACTCTCCAACTAGCTTCAAAAGGCTGCAGCAAGGACACTTAATAAGCATTGACATACACCCAGCTCACTCATTGAACCAAGGTGACAGTCTGGTGGTTAGGGCTAATGTGGTTAGGAAGAGGTACAGCCTCCAGTCAGAGGTCTGGGCACTTCTTGTCCAGGGCTGTCTGATTACATCGCTGAAAGGGTTGGGCCACAGTCTATTCATCGGGTTAACCCAGACAAACTGGAAAAAGGAGTGTTGGAGGGAATTGGGAAGCTGCTGCCATGGTAAGGAGACTTGGGAGCCTAACCTTCAAGTTTTGGGGCTGCAGACTGTGGGAAAAAAGGATGAAAATTGTGAAGTGGGAACCTGGTATTTATAAGGGGATACTGTAAGATGTTATTGGGAAGGGGATCATGAGGGAGTGGTGTCTATCCATGGTCAGGTGCACCCTGGTTCAAAGGGCAATGTAGTATATGTCCAGACCTGGTCTGCTAATTCATCTGTCAGGGGCTGGTGGTGAAAAGTCGTCAGGTGAAGATTCATCTATAGGTTGAATATGGAACGGGTAGATGAAAAGTCTATGGTTTGCCAGGAAAGGGATGTAGATGTTGTGGCCCTCACTGATGTATAGAGGTGGAGGCTGGAATCCACTGCCTGAAGAGCATTCACTGTCACCTTCCATTGTGCTGGAAATCAAAAATGCACAATGGGGAAAGAAAGAGTCTGCGGCCGCGCCTGAGGTAGGCTGGTTAAATGGCTTGACCTGTGGAAGAAAGAGCTGCGAGACCCATCAATGTGTGGCCCTCTAAAGGGAAACAACAGACCCATGCAGTATACAAAACACAGACTTTGTAAGCCAGACCAGGTAAGGGCAGCTGATTTCCTTCCCCAAAGGACATTGCAACCATTTAATGGCTGACCCTGAACCATCACAATTTACTAGTTGTCTCTGAATATTCGTCTGATGGCTGCAGCTCAGAATAACTCCAGCCTCTTTGATTCTTGCATGGCTGTGTGGCCTTATCGTGATCCAACTCTTCAAGATCTTTGGCCAGAAATTCATGTTCTGTTGCATGAATCAATCACATTTCCAAATCACTTGGTTGTTGCAGCAATAAAAAGATGCAATCCTAACTGATTTAGTCAGTGCTGTGGCCTACACTGACATGCAATGGAATTTGTAGCTGCATTACAACATGTTAAAGCTGTGCTAGTATTATTTGACTTCTTTTTCAGCAGCTGTTTAAAACCTACACCCCATGAAGAGACATTGAATGGTACAACAACCAGTATTTTTAAAAGTGGAAAACAGAATAGAATTCATAAGATACATGTTTGGGTTTCACCAACACAAAATGTAACACCATCTCTTAAAATAAATATGAATCGAAGGGAGCGCAATTGTTTTAATCTCAAGTTACAACATTTATACAACTACTTCCAGTCACTAGCTGTATTTTGAAAGTGAAAGGTCAAATTGTACATTTGTTTGAAATAAATATGTTACCCTTAGACAGGAAACACAGTAAGAATGATTAATTAGGGTCATTCTCCAAGTTCTGTTCAGAACTCACTATTCAATAAAATAGATTGTTTTTGATTAGATATAATGGCCTTTGTTGAATTTGAGGGACAACTGAATTAAAATATGAGTGTGTTCAATAAATGAAAATGCTTCCCATTGGAATTGAGTCCAGGTTGTGAATTACTGTAGGATTTAAAAGTTTGCAATAGTTTAAAAGGGCATATATTAAGTTTTTGCAAATTTACGTTAGGCAAATTTTGAGCTGATTAATCAATGACTGAAGCAACTGCAGAGTAGCTTGCTGTTTTGTTAGGACCAAAGAGATTATTCTTGAGGAAATGAGCCTTATGAAGTTATCATTATTTTGGGATTTAGAGCCATAAGGCTGAATCTTACTTTGTTTGACCTAGTGTCAGTTCCGTCAAAGTTCATGGAAGGTTTCTCTCAGGGAGTCCTCTTGAGTTCTCCTGCATCATATTTCCAAATGCACTTCATCAATTACTTCCCCTCCCCAATGGTGCCCATCTTATTTGATTCTAGCCCCTTTCTACCACTCACTGTACCTTGGACAAATTGCTACTGCTGGGATATCCAAGAATGAAAGCATCCCTCGTGCCAAAGACATCTTTACAAAGCTATTGTATATCTGGACATGCATTGTTAGCCCCAAATTGCCCTGCATTGTTCCTGACATTTGTCATGGACATGCAGATAAGGAGAAATTGGCACCTTACTTTTGCAGGCAGTGACCTGGAGTCCTAGTGAACAGGGTGGTGCAGATGTTGGCATCCTCTTCTCCCAGAATCAGCAGAGGATGCTACAACATCAGACCAAACCAACCTGGTCCAAGTTTGGCACTTGGATCAGTGTAGTCCCCGCATTATAGGACGGTTAATGATCACCTCCATTCCACCAGCGTAAGTATAACTACCTTCTCTCAATACCTCACACTCACTCTAAGTCTGCTACTGGAGCCAACCCCTATGGCTGATGCTTTACCACTCTCACTGTTGTCTGCAACATCCTCCCTCACTCACTCTCGTTCACCCCAACCCCAACACTACTAACCCTACATGCCCTCTGTGCTGCCTACTAACCTGCTGAAGACAATTTCCCACTTGCCTCAAAAATAACAGCTGTGTCACCCACTTGCATCTTCTGTAATACCCACTTTCTCCCATTCCAGGAGGAAAACAGCCCACAACAGGTCAGCAAGAGTCCAGATGAATCATGTAGTGCCTCTCATTCCATACGAGGAGAAGATCCTGATTCTGAGAGCCCCAGCAGGGCCTTAATTCATATCAGAAGCTGCCCTTGGTTTACGGAGTTGGACTACCTGAGCCAAAGCTATCCCCTTGACTTCACTGAGGAATGCTGACAACAATGGCAAATTTCCTTGCTTTGTATATGTTTTAAACAGCATGACAAGACAACAGTCAGTGGTGGGCAAATCATTGGAGAGATAGGATTTATGATCACTTGGAAAGGCACAGTTTGATTCGTGATAGTCAGCATGGATTTGTGAGGGGTAGATCATGTCTCACAAACCTTATTGAATTCTTTGAAGAGGTGACCAAACACATGGATGAAGGTAGAGCAGTGGATGTGGTATACATGGATTTAAGTAAAGCATTTGATAAGGTTCCCCATGGTAGGCTCATGCAGAAGGTAAGGAGGCATGGGATAGGGGGAAATGTGGCAGATTGGATTCAGAATTGGCTGACCCTTAGAAGACAAAAGGTGGTAGTGGAAGGAAATTATTCAACATGGTACTCAGTTAGGAGTGGTGTACCACAAGGATCTGTTCTGGGTCCTCTTCTATTTGTGATTTTTGTAAATGATTTGGATGTAGGAGTGGAAGGGTGGATTAGTCAGTTCGTGGACGATACGAAGGTGGGTCGAGTTGTGGATAGTGCAGAGGGCTGTTCTAGGTTACAAAGGGACATTGATAGGATGCAGAGCTGGGCTGACAAGAGGCAGATGGAGTTTAACCCTGAAAAGTGTGAGGTGATTCATTTTGGAAGGACAAACTTGAAAGCAGAATACAGGGTTAACGGAAAAATTCTTGGCAGTGTGGAGGAGCAGAGGGATCTTGGGGTTCATGTCCACAGTTCCCTGAAAGCTGCCACCCAGGTGGATAGAGTTGTTAAGAAGGCGTATGGTGTGTTAGCTTTCATTAATAGATGGATTGAGTTCAAGAGCCGTGAAGTTATATTCTGGCTATACAAAAGCCTGGTTCGGCCGCATCTGGAGTATTGTGTCCAGTTCTGTTCGCCTCATTACAGGAAAGATGCGGAAGCATTGGAAACGGTGCAGAGGATATTTACCAGGATGTTGCCTGGAATGGAGGGAAGGTCTTACGAGGAAAGGTTGAGAGAGCTAGGGCTTTTCTCTTTAGAACAACAAAGGATGAGAGATGACTTGATAGAGGTGTACAAAATGATCAGAGGTATAGGTACAGTAGACAGCCAGAGTCTTTTTCCTAGGGTGGAGGTAGCTATTACGAGGGGCATAGTTTTAAAGTGAGGTAGATATAGGGGAGACGTCAGAGGTAGGTTCTTTACTCAGAGAGCGGTAGACGCGTGGAATGCATTGCCGGAGAGGGTGGTGGAGTCGGCCTCATTAGGGGCATTTAAGCGGCTATTAGATAGGCATATGGATGATAGTATAAGATAGGGGTGGAGGTTAGATAGACCTTAGGATTAGGGTAAAAGTTCGGCACAACATTGTGGGCCGAAGGGCCTGTACTGTGCTGTAACTGTTCTATGTTCTACGTTAACAGTAATATGAGACTGTTATTTCTGGCTGAGGAGCAAAGACGAACAAAGAATAAAGAACAGTACAACACTGGAACAGGCCTTTCAGCCCACCAATAGTATACTGATGCCTTTCTAACCAAAAAATATTTGCCTCTATGCAGTCGGTATCCCTCTTTTCCCTCCCTATTCAAAAAAGCAAGGCAAGGAAAAACAAAGCAAGGAATAGATGCTTAATTTATAAAGGGTAGCCTTTTAAAACAATAATACCTCAAATTTGCAATGAATATATTTAACTTTCTAGAGTGTTCATCCAGAGGTAGTGTCGTGGAACAGAGTGACCTAGGGGTGCAGGTACATAATTCTTTGAAGTTTGCGTCACATATAGACAGGGTGGTTAAAAAGGCGTTTGGCACACTTGCATTCATAGCTCAGTCCTTTGAGTATACGAGTTGGGAAGTCATGTTGAGGTTGTACAAGACATTGGTGAGGCCTCTTCTGGAATACTGTGTCCAGTTCTGGTTGCCCAGTTATAGGAAGGACATTATTAAGTTGGAGAAAGTTGAGAAAAGATTTACCAGAATGTTGATAGGTATAGAAGGTTTGAATTATAAAGAAAGTCTGGATAGGCTGGGACTTATTTCACTGGAGCATAGGAGGTTGAGAGGTGACCTTATAGAAGTTTATAAAATAATGAGGGGTATTGATAGGGTTAATGGTAGTTGCCTTTTCCCTAGGATTGGGGCTTTCAAGACTAGTGGGCATATTTTGAGAGGAGAAAGGTTTAAAAAAGAATGAGGAGCAATTTTTTTACATAGAGGGTGGTTCAAGTATGGAATGAACTTCCAGAGGAAGTGGTGGATGTGGGTACAATTACAACATTTAAAAGACATTTAGATAAGTGCATGAATAAGAAAGGTTTGGAGGGATATGGGCCAGGAGCAGGCAGGTGGGACTAGTTTAGTTTGGGATTATGTTCGGCATGGGCTAGTTGGACCAAAGGGTCTGTTTCTATGCTATATGACTGTATGACTCTATGAGGTAGCGTTCATACCAAAATCTACTGCTAGCATCAAGTTTGTTGAATAAGGTTTCTCTTGGCTTGTTTCATCGTCTGAGTTGAGACACGTTGCTTGTCAGATTCTGCAGATTAATTTTGCTTCTTCCTGTAAGGAAATGTAATATTCTATGTTCAGTTTCCCAAAACATGTGATTATTTTTGGGAATTCACTGAAAAATTTATTCGAATGCTCTGTATCTACAATTTCATTCACTTTACGGATTAATCTCAGCTTTTTGCCTTTTTGTTTAGTAGAGAACATTTTTGACCGAGTGACATAATTCTGTGATTTCTCTTACATTATATCTGAACTTTGCCTGACTTTCCCTTTTACATTTAATGAGGTAGAGAATCTCATAAGTTCAAGTACAAAGATTGCAATTTTATTTGTTTAAGCCATTTTGTTGATCGATAATGCTGAAACACAATTGTAAACCTCTGAGGAGTCCATTTACTTCCAGTTAATACTCCAATATTTGATTTCATAATAAGTTTCTCAAAATGATTTTCTGATTTTGTGGGTTTTTCAACCTGTTGAGTGTAGCATTGCTTCAAAGAATGTTTCCAGTTGTTTCTATTTTGAAATGACATGGACTATTTTTTCACAGATGCAGCACTGTGCTGACCCTGCTGGACATTCTTTGCATTTGTGTGACTGCGGTTTTTGCACACTTCCTCTGAATTGTCTTGCTTGATTTTTTCCATGTCACATCAGCTTCCTTTTGAACGAACTCTGTTCTGTGTCTTGAGTTCCATTTGCTTACTGATTTGCAGCACGTTTCTAATGTTAAGTCTTTTCGGGTTTGTAAAAGATCTGACAAGGTCTCATCACCTGACTACATTTTAGTTGTAAATCAATTTTACCTTCAGTCCTTCACAAATTCATTTCTTTGCCAGCCTATAAATACCATCAACGAACGATTCCATATTTTCCAATGCTTCCTTTCGTCAACCTTCAGCCATTCAATAAATGGCTCTAAAATAAGCAAGGAATGCCTGTAATATCTATTCAGGCAATGTTGCATTCTCAAAAATGTCATGACTAATTCATCTGTAAACTAATTCTTCTGACCTTTACTATTTAATCCTGAAACAATTCTGTACCTGATGAACCAATTCTTTCCATTCCTGGGCCTGTTGCAGTCCTTCAATTATCTGGAAATTTCCTGTGATGGTTGGGTTGGCTTCTATACTTTTCCAGGCCTCTGGAGCTATTTCTGTACCTACTACTATGTTTGTACCTCTGTCTGTTTCTTCAGTTTACTGGTCACTGCTGTCCAGTCTCCAAGTCTGTTTTCTAGTCCGCTGTTGTTTCTGCAACTTCCCCAGCATCCTGGGGAATATTTGAACAATTTTCATCTATTCTTTTTGACCGTGAGGTACTTTAGTCATTGATTATGTTCCTTTGCCTTTTTTACTGCCACCATATTTTATTGTGTGTTTGGAATTCAACACTATTTAGTCTTCCAAAGTAATGCTGCTGGAGTCCATAGAATTTTCAACAAGAACTCTTTATTTACAGCTTGATCAATACATAGTTATCCTCATAATACTTTAGAGTTTTTATTCTCTTCCAACTTGCCGTACTTAATTATGTGCCTCTGACATTATCACATTATCACCATTATTATGAATTATTCCAATGTTAATACTTTATTGAAGAAAAGGGAATTTGATGCAGATGTACAAAATCATGAGGGGTCTAGACAGAGCAGACATGGGAAATCTGTTTCTATTTCCTTTTGTGGTGGTGTTCCCATGTATCTGCTGCTCTTGTCATTCTAGTATTCATATGTTTGGAAGGTGCAGTCTAAGGAGCCTTGGAAAATTTCTGCAGTGCTTCTTGCTGTTCTTCAGTATCATTTCAGACTCAAAACGTTACTCTCTTTCTGTCTCCACAGATGCTGCCAGACTTGTTGAGATTCTCCGGAATTTTCTGTTAGGTCCCCAGAACAATACTTTTCTTTTTTATTACTGCATTAATTCATATTCAATCAAAGCCTTCAAAAGAAAATTGAATAATTGTCTAAAATATTATAAAAAGGACTTAGGGAAAAGGTGATGAAGTGGGACCGGGTGAGTGTTCTTATAAAGTGCCAGCACATAAATGATGGGCTGAATGGTTCTCTTCTGTGGTGTAACCATTCTATCATTCCATGGAAATAAAGTCTACAGATTTCCAAAATCTATTCAGAACAGGTTTCCTTGGCAAAAGGATAAATTTTGAGATTTAGTAATGTGAGTGATAGCAAAACAGCAGCTCCTTCACAACTCTCTTATTTTTGTTTCCACTGAAAATCTTGAAATCGACCAGGAAGATGTCAGCTGCAAGCATTCTACAAAGGCATTCCTATCAACAGGTCTTGAAATCTATGCATGCAACTGCTATAGGACAGTTAAAGTACAATGAACCTGACAATAGTTGAGTGCATGTATGGTGTCCATTGTAGATCGACCATAACTTAAAACAATTATTTTGGTGAGATTGATGAAAGCTGAGCAAATGGCTTTTCCTGAGGGTTAATGCTCTTTAACATCCACATTCAGTTTGTGGATCTTTTCCATCATAAAGCAAGATAATTTATGATTTTCTTTTCACATCATAGGCACATTCTCTCTTTCCATTTTAGGAACAGCAAATTCATGCTTTTGTCCGTAGTTTTCTGACAACTTCTCTGACAGGAAAATGAATTATAACGTCATCTCACCCATAGGTAAAACCAGCATGATGGTATAAGTTACAAACGGATTAACTTTTTGTTTTGGAGTACTAAATTTCACCAATAGATTTATTTCTGAACCTTTCCATTTCCAGCTGTGAAAACTATCACTGGCTCAAATTGTCCCAATGATGTGGTCACAGTGCCCTGTCTTTGAAATAAACTTATGTGGAAATACAACACAAGGTTTTATTTTGAAAATATGATCTAATGCAATTTTAAGCTGACACTTGAGTTGAATAAATTTTTTACATAACTCCTATGTTTAATGTTTCAGAAGTAAAAATTATTGAACTCAATTGGGGAATAACTGCAATAATTCTGTAGATTTCTTTGAAAAAATAAACTACTGTTATAATAACAGTGCCTTAATTTTAGGCATTATATATGGGTTAAATAAAACATAGGCTTAGATTAAGTGAATGTTTTATGTTGGGTTACATTTATTCATGTAACAGTGTAAATCTGGCATAAAGATTCTCGTAAAAATTCATAAGCCTAGGGATTCAATCAGACACAAAAATGACCACACTAACAGAAGGACATGATTGCAATGGAGAGGGTGCAGAGCAGATTCAACAGGATGGGTTGACATAGATGAAAAGTCTCAGTTTATGAGGCAAGACTGATAGGCTGGGTAGTTTTCCTTGGAGCAGAAGAGGTTGAGGGGAGATAGTAGGAACTGCCAATGCTGGAGAATCTGAGATAACAAGGTGTAGAGCTGGATGAACACAGCAGGCCAAGCAGCATCAGAGGAGCAGGAAAGCTGATGTTTCGGGTCGAGACCCCTCTTCAGAAATGGGGGAGGGGAAGGGGATTCTGTAATAAGTAGGGAGAGAGGGGGAGGCGGATAGAAGATGGATAAAGGAGAAGATAGGTGGAGGGGAGACAGACAGGTCAAAGAGGCGGGGTTGGAGCCAGTAAAGGTGAGCGTAGGTGGGGAGTTAGGGAGGGGATAGGTCAGTCCAGGGAGGACGGACAGGTCAAGGAGGTGGGATGAAGTTAGTGGGTAGGAGATGGGGGTGGGGCTTGAGGTAGGAGGAATGGTTAGGGAGGCGGGGACGAGCTGGGCTGGTTTTGGGATGTGGTCGGGGGAGGAGAGAATTTTTAGTTTGTGAAGTCCACATTGATACCCTTGGGCTGCAGGGTTCCCAAGTGAAATATGAGATGCTGTTCCTGCAGCCTTTGGGTGGCATCATTGTGGCAATGCAGGAGGCCCAGGATGGACATGTCACCAAGGAGTGGGGGGGGGGTGGAGTTGAAATGGTTCGCGACTGGGAGGTGTAGTTGTTTGTTGCGAACCGAGTGTAGGTGTTCCGCAAAGCGGTCCCCAAGCCTCTGCTTGGTTTCCCCAATGTAGAAGAGGCCACAACGGGAACAGCGGATACAATATACCACACTAGCAGATGTGCAGGTGAACATCTGTTTGATGTGGCAGGTCTTCTTAGGGCCTGGGATGGGGGTGAGGGGGGAGGTGTAGGGGCAGGTGTAGCACTTCCTGCGGTTGCAGGGAAATGTGCCGGATGTGGTGGGGCTGGAGGGGAGTGTGAAGCGTACAAGGGAGTCGTGGAGAGAGTGGTCCCTCCGGAAAGCAGATAAGGGTAGGGAGGGAAAAATGTCTTTGGTGGTGGTTTCGGATTGCAGATGGCAGAAGTGTCGGAGGATGATGCGTTGGATTTGGAGGTTGGTAGGGTAGTATGTGAGGACGAGGGGGATTCTGTTTTGGTTGTTATTGCAGGTAGGGCGTGTGAGGGATGAGTTGCGGGAAATGCGAGAGACACAGTCGAGGGCGTTTTTGACCACTGTGGAGGGGAAGTTGCGGTCCTTGAAAAACGAAGACATCTGGGATGTCCGGGAATGGAATGCCTCATCTTGGGAGCAGATGCGGCGGAGGCGAAGGAATCAGGAATGGGGATGGCCTTTTTACAGGAAGGTGGGTGAGACAAGGTGTGTTCTAGGTAGTTGTGGGAGTTGGTAGGCTTGAAATGGATGTCGGTTTCCAGGTGGATGCCAGAGATGGAGACAGAGAGGTCGAGGAAGGAGAGAGAGGTATCAGAGATGGTCCAGGTGAACTTAAGGTTGGGGTGGAAGGTGTTAGTGAAGTGGATGAACTGTTTGAGCTCCTTGTGGGAGCATGAGGTGGCGCCAATACAGTCATCGATGTAACGGAGGAAGAGGTGGGGGATAGGGCCAGTGTAGCTTTGGAAGAGGGATTGTTCCATGTAACCTACAAAGAGGCAGGCATAGCTTGGGCCCATGCGGGTACCCATGGCCACCCCCTTTGTCTGTAGGAAGTGGGAGGAATTGAAGGAGAAGTTGTTAAGGGTGAGGACAAGTTCAGCTAAGCGGATGAGGGTGTCAGTGGAGGGGGGCTGGTCGGGCCTGCGGGACAGGAAGAAGCAGAGGGTCTTTAGGCCATCTGCATGGGGAATGCAAGTGTACAGGGACTGGACGTCCATGGTAAAGATGAGGTGTTGGGGACCAGGGAATCGGAAGTTTTGGAGGAGGTGGAGGGTGTGGGTGGTGTCATGGACGTAGGTGGAGAGTTCCTGGACCAAGGGGGAGAAAATGGAGTCGAGATAAGTGGAGATGAGTTCGGTGGGGCAGGAGCAGGCAGAGACAATGGGTCGGCCCATTGCTTCAAAAGCTTCAAAATCTCTCCTCCCCTTACTGCATCCCAAAACCAGCCCAGCTCGTCCTCGCCTCCCTAACCATTCCTCCCACCTCAAGTCCCACCCCCATCTCCTACTCACTAACCTCATTCCGCCTCCTTGACCTGTCCGTCCTCTCTGGACCGACCTATCCCCTCCCTAACTCCCCACCTACATTCACCTTTACTGGCTCCATCCCCGCCTCTTTGACCTGTCTGTCTCCCCTCCACCTATCTTCTCCTTTATCCATCTTCTATCAGCCTCCCCCTCTCTCCCTATTTATTTCAGAATCCCCTTCCCCTCCCCCATTTCTGAAGAAGGGTCTCGACCCAAAACGTCAGCTTTCCTGCTCCTCTGATGCTGCTTGGCCTGCTGTGTTCATCCAGCTCTACACCTTGTTATCTCAGAGGCTGTGGGGGATCTGATTGAGGGATACAAAATTTTGAGCATTGACAGGTTAGATCATGAGAATCTCTTCCCCAGGCTGATACATTTAAGACCAGAAGGCATAAGTTTAAAGTGAGGAGTAAGTGGTTTAGAGGAGATCCGAGGAAAAATATTTCACCCAGATTGTGGTAGATATATGGAATGTTCTGCCTGCGAAGCTGGTGGAGGCAAATATTCTCGCCACATTTAAGAAGCACCTGGATGAGTACTTGACATTTCTAGGGCATAGTAAACCATGGACCAAGTATAGGTAAGTGGGATTAGTGTAGTTTGATGTTTGCTGGTTAGCATGGACAGGTGGGCCGAAGAGCCTGTTTATTTGCTGAATGACTCTAGAATAGAATACAATAGAATATCTTTTTATTGCCATGCGTACATCATTGTAGGAATACAGTGAAAAGCTTTTACAATGTCTGCCTTCTCATGGAGCATCTCAGGTACAAATATCTAGGTATAGTTCTTGGATACAGCAGTAGAATAAAAATAATTGCATTACTTTACAGAGTTGAAAAATAAGTTAAAAATAGGACTTCATTAAAGGGTTGACATTAAAATAAGGTAGGAAATTTCAAATAGACATTACATTATAGCAGCTCAGCGCAGGGCCTCTGCACGTAGTCTGACTGCCTGCACCAGACCCAGTCCAACAGCCGTCCCTGCCCTGCTCCAAGCCCTAGCCCACTCCTTACCGGGACTCAGCTGCTCCAAACAAAGTTCCAGGACTGCCCCTCCTGTTTTCCGCCCAGGATTCGCTGCCTGCACGCTGCTCCAGAGCTGCTTCCTCGTGCTGCTCTGGGGCTCGCAGCCCATGCGCTGTACCAAGTCCCGCTTCTGTTCTGGGGCTTGCAGGCTACGTGCTGCAGCAGGGCACTCTGCTTGGCTGTTCTGGGGCTCACAGCCCATGTGCTGCTGCAGGGCTCGCTGCTTGCACTGTTCCAGGCCTTAAGCCCACTCGCTGCTCCAGGGCTCATAGTCTAGGCGCTGCTCCAGAGCTCACTGCTCGTGCTGTTCTTGGGCTCGCAGCCCACACACACCTCTGCCTGTAGCTGCTCCAGAGTTCTCCTCTGGTGCTAAGGGGAAAAAAGAAAAAAAGAGACAAAAGAAAAGGAAAAAGAAAGAAAAAGAACAGGCGGAGTAGAGGAGCCATCCTGCTGATGACAGCGACTGAGGTGCCAGCTGTATGGACCTATTCACATGATTGCATGAATCAAATGAAGTTGATGCCAACAGCTCATTATAATGAGCTGGATACATGACCAAATGTAACACACTGGCTGAGCTCCTATTTGGCAGGGAAATTGTGATTGACTGATCCTATTTAAACACAGTCAGTGCATCTGATAGGGAAGGTGCTCTTTGACAGTGGGCAGAAGAGAACCTTTGTGAGAGAAGAAATGGCTGTAAGAGCTCCAAGAGGGTATCCAGGTTCTCTGATGCAGCATTGGAGTGCTTGATTTAAGCAATGGACCAGGGGTCAGGCATTCTTGAAAATAACGTTTAATCATTTTGGGCTTTTTGTTGACCACTGGTTAGATCTCTCAATTCTATTAAAAATGGATGGAGATTGCACAGCCAATGCTCTAACCACTTGTATCTTAAATTTTCAATTATGGTCCTATGTTTGTCATAAGACATCAAATTGCAGATTATAACTTGTGAACCACCAGAAACAAGCAGTTGTTTCAGCCACTATTCTAAAGGCAGTGCTCAAGATGGTAATTCTTACAATGGCAAAAAGAGGAGAGTAGGTAACCCAAAACCATTTTCAGGTCATTATTGCCAGGCATAAGAAAAAGTCCAAGAGATGGATACCACTTCCCCTGCTACCAGCACACCACCCCAGCCCCCACCCCGCATCCATCAGTCATTAACAAAAAAAGTCAAAGATAATATCAAGCTCAAAGAAAATTCATATGATTGCGCAAAGACATATTGTAGGTCAGAAGACTGGTTATATTATAAAAAGAAGCAAAAAATTACTGAAAGATTAATTGGTTGGAAAAAATTAGAGTACTACGGAAAGTCAGCTGAAAATATAAAAACAGATAGGAAATCTTTCTTCCGATGTTCACAAAATATAGAGTTAATAAAATATGTCGGTCCTATGAAAACGAGTTTGTGGAATTAGTAATGGAAAATATAGAGATAGGAGATGAACTGAACAGATATGTTGCGTCAATCTTCACTCAAAAAGCTGTAAGTGTCATCCCAGAAATAGCTGTTAATCGGGGATTGAAAGGGAAAGAGAACTCAAGAAAAGGAGAACTCATGAAAATTTTAGTTACCATGGAAATAAATTGTTGGAACTATAAGTCGACAAGTCCCCAGTTCCTGATGGATTTCATACTACCATGTTAAAAGAAGTAGCTAGTGAGATAGTTGATGCATTGGTTTTAATTTTCCAAAATGCATTAGATTTGGAAAATAGCTAATGTAACTTCTTTATTCAAAAGGGAGGAAGGCAGAAAGCAGGAAACTAAAGCGCCTAATATCTGTCATAGGGAATTTATGCTAAGATAATTGTTTGCTGCTCTGAAAAAGTAATGTATGGTTCATTAAAAGGAGCTGGTGGACAGAAAGTACTTAGGTTTTCTGAAGGCATTTAATAAGGTACCACATCAAAGATTATTGTGGAAATTAAAAGGTCATGTTGTTGGGGATAACATATTGGCATTGTTAGAAGGTTGGCTGGCTAACAGAAAGCAGAGAGCAGAAATAAGGAGGTCTTTTCCTGGCTGGTAGGTTGTGCCACAGGGGTCGGTGTTGATCACTCAACTTTTTACAACTTATATAAATGTTTTGGATGAAGGGACCGAAGTCTTGTATAAGTTTGCTGATGATGCAAAGATAGGTAGAAAAGTGAGTTAAGAAGAGAACATAAGGAGTCTACAAAGGGATATAGATAGGTTAAGTGAGTGGCACAGATCTGGCAAATGGGGTACAATATGGGAAACTGTGAAATCGGCCATTTTAGCAGAAAGAATACAAATTAAGCAAATTTTCTAAATGGTGAGGGGTTACAAAATTCTGGAGATGAAGAGAAGACTGGCAGAAGTTTAGTATGAAGGTACAGGAAATAATCAGGAAAACCATTGGAATGTTCAGTTTTATGGGAATTGAATACAAGAGCGGGGAATTTATGCTTCAATTACACAGGGCATTGGTGAGACCACATCTAGAGTATTGTGTACAGTACTGGACACTGTACTTATGGAAGGATGATAATACATTGGAAGCAGTTTAGAGAAGGTTTACAAGATGAATACCTCGAATAACTGGATTGTCCTGTGAAGAATGGAGAGACAAGCTAGGTCTATATTCTCTGGAATTGAGATGAGTCAAAGATGACTTAATGGAAACATATAAGATCCTGAGAGGACCTGATTGGATGGATGTTGAAAGGATGTTTCCTCTTATGGGACAATCTAGAACTAGGAGTAATTATTTAAAAATAAGGGGCTTAAGAGCATTAAGACAAAGATAAAGAAATTCCTTTTCTTTCAGAGGGTTGTGAGTCTTTGAATTCCCTTGCTCAAAAGGCAGTGGATGCAAAATCTTTAAATATTTCTAATGCAGAGGTAAGTACATTGATTGGTTGAAAGGTTATTAGGGATATGCAGTAATTTACAGCTGAGATTAAAATCAGATCAGTTATGATTTTATTGAATGGTGGAGCAGTCTTAACGGGCTGAGTGGCCTACTCTTTGTCCTTGTTCAAATGTTTGTAAGCAGTCAAGTAAAATTTTCCCCTCTGTTGCAGTTAACTTCTAAGGTTTTGCTACATGTTTTCATTCCATATCTCCTCTGTTTTCTTGCAACCCAGACTTATTCCCAGGCCCATTTCAGGTTTTCTACAGTGTCGATTAATAATGGAGATCAACGGAGATAAAGATTTGACCCTTATGAAATCTAACATGGTTGTCATATTCATATTGCTGGTGGGAGTGCAGATAAACAGTGCTCAAACAAACATCTCTGACCTCTAACCTTTAATTGCATCTATGCGCTAGTCATCTGAACAGAAGGCTAACAGAAAGACGATGCTACGTTATAAATTTCTAAACTGTATTCTTAGGATTCAGGAAACCCTGAGCAGAATTTTATCAGCTTTGATATTTTTCTGTCCTCAACGCAAAAGTAGGTCCCAAACATCATCAGCATTGCCTGGCTGCACAGCAAATGTAACTATTATCTTCATGAAATTATTTAGCTCAAATTATTCAATGATTTAATATATTTTTTGTGTGAAAACAATTTTGAACTAATAAGATCAGACAATTGAAATTGGTTCCGTGATGTTTTACTGTGAAAGCTTAAATGTAACGTAAATTGCTATTAGAATAATTTATTAATGTTGTTTTGTTACTTAGCAATTTTATGTTTATAGAACTATCAGCTAATATTTTTCTTAAAAAGAAATTCAAGGTGGTCAAATCTCACAGACTCACTAGGTCTTCCAATCTTTAAATAATCTGAAAGAAGCAAAATGTTCAGTGCACTTTGCTCTATATTACCATATCCCTGGTTAAATAAACAGGAAAACCACGGCTGGCACAAGAAATACTATTACAAAGTCCTTAGAGATTAAATTCATTTTTACTTCAACATATTCATTGAAATGTTTCAATTTTAGATAAACATTAAAAGAGTTAATTTTAAAGGAAAAGGATCAATATCAAAGTACATGATAAACAAAAACTTAAAGAACTGTGGATGCTGTAAAACAGAAACGAAAACAGAAATTGCTGGAAAAACTCAGCAGGACTGGCAGCATCTATGAAGAGAAATCAAAGTTAGCGTTTAGGGACCAGTGACCCTTCCTCAGAATGAACATGATAAATAAAGTTGGCTGGCAAAGTAAGCCGTGAAGTGAATGCAAAGGTGTTCTAAAGATACATTGACTGGGTATGTCATTGAACCAGAAGGTAGCAGATGGACCATAACGTGGGGAAATGTTAAATTAATTCATCAAAGCAGCCTCAGTTTGGTCATTTTCTCACATGCTCAAACTTTTATTTATAAGCATTGTTTTCTGCAACACAGCACAGAATTGTACAATTCAATGTTGGATGAATTCCTGTCCACTGGTTAAAAACTGATTTCAAATGCTTGCTGCAAGTAATTGTGATTAACAACAGAACTTCATTTTCTACTTTTCATGTTATTATCAAACGTTTCATAAAATGAAGCATGTAAAAATGCAAATAATGCATAATACAGCCTCAGTATGTATTATAGCTTTATTTAAAACCGAGCTCTGAAATCAGCACAATCACATTTAGTTTTAATACAGCAGTGATTTATATTTAAATATACAGTGTATTACTATGACACAGGACTAGAAGCTCATCACAATGTTTTATGTTGTTTCTGTATGAATTCCAGTGTTATTCTTCTAAGTTCGCAGGGGATGATCGTGAGAAGCCTCTCTAGCGTAACATGTTCAAATATATGAATGAATAATTCAGTTGATATCGGAGGCCATTTTTACCCTGAAGACCTCAATGTGACTTCCTTGGGAAAAAAAGGGTAGATTGCATATACTCTTGCACAGTGGACTTCAGTTTATCATTTTTCCAGGTACACTATTTTTCATAACTGAGTTAGACTAATCACCTCCAGATAATATCCATTCAACTGTCAGAGGCTGAAAGAATTATGTACAGTGTGAGTACAGGAGTTATGAGAGATTAATTCTTTTAGGCTAAGAGCCAAACAAAATATACCCAGAGCAACTGAGGATTACAGCTGTCCTGCTCTAAGTGCCATACTCCTCAATCAGAAACCCTGATTTTGGTTTCCTGGATCAGTTCTCAGATCACTGAGAATTATTTTGCTACATTTTCAGGATGGTTCAATTTCCTAACAAATAATACAGCACAGAAAAACCAGGATAAAATTATCTTTCTTCCAGTTTTAAACAATCTTTAAAGCAGTATAGAGAAAATATAGTTTATGGAATGAGGAACTCGATAATTAATGTGAAACTGTTAAAATACTTGTTACAAAACCATGATAACAAAAAAAAAGAAAAACAATTGGTATGAGCTTGCTGAAAAAGTAAGGGTGTCTCAAGGTTATAGAAAATGCAATGAATACAAATTTTGCAATACACAAAACAGGAAATGTTTTATAATGACCATGGAATTAAAGAAAAACTACAATTTTGAATTGTTTCAAGCAACTATAGCGCACAAAGGGAGTACTAAAATAAAGAATTTAGTTTATATTTGCAAATATGACCTGTTTTCTCTGCAGTTTCTAATATTAGTTTGTTATTGTTTTATGGCTTTAGCTAAGGTTTAAACTAAAAAGGGTGGTTGATCTTGTCACTGCCTGATCGTGTAATATAGTGATAGCATATTGAAAGCCATTTTACAGCTTAGAATTCAAAAATCAAGAAAGATATATAATGGGCTCTGACTCACTATTAATAATTTTACACCATTGTACAAATTCAAGACTTAAACAGAGAAGTTTTGAAAGTTAAAGAAGTTGCTGTTTGTACCAGTGGCATTTATTGCTGAGCTGACAATTGATCCATTTATTTAATGCTGTCTACCTAATGATGTGTTATAAATATTTATTTAAATCCATTTGACAATGATCACTTGGAAAGTAATGTGAATGATAAAATATTTACTACGCCCCCGCCCATCCATACCACCATTTTCTTGCACTGACACAAAAAGAACCATAAATCTAAAAGCAACAGACCATGAACAAGAATTATTTCTAACATTATCTGGCCCTTTTTGTAAGAAATGACTAAGGAATCATCACAGTTTTTGAGTTTTGCAGAGCTTTTGTTTAGAAGAGTAAACATTCTCTAGTGCTTTAATGGAAACGAGAGTCTACGTTATGCACTTTCTTTGTGGCACAAGGAGAATATTCTTGTGGCTGGAATGTTTCATCATTGCGATAGAACTGAAACCAAGGGAGTGCAATGAAAATTAAAATTTAAAGAAATCAGTAATGTTACATTTTACATTGAAGGTCAAAAGGACAATAATGAAGCTTAAGAATACAGAAACTATTTCCTCTGATTGGTAAATTCAAAACAAGGATCATGATAATTTAATCTGAGCTAGGCCATTCAGAAGTGAAATTAGGAAGCACTTCTTATCACAAAAGATGGTGAATATCTGGAATACTCTTCTCCAAAACACTGTGCTTGCTGGGTCAATTGGAGCTTTCAGAACTTTAATGGGTAGACTTTTAGTTGGTAAGGGTATGGAGAGAAAGAGGGTAATTTAAACCACAATGCAGATCAGCTATTATAGAACAGGCTACACAAGCAGAATTAACCTTTGTCTGTTCCTAATGTACTTATGCTCCTAACTCCACCATCTCTCCAACCTATGCCAAGTTTGATTGATCTAGGTTACTTATTTTCTGTCAGAGGTCTTGTAGTGTGGATATCATCTCTAAGCCAGAAGCTATATGCTTGTTTCATATCCCACGCTTTAAAGGCCAAGGGACGTGTGTTCACAATATTGCAAAACTGTGTTGAGCATCAACCTACAAATTGTACCAACACACACCAATGGCATACAGTATGAGTGGGAGACATTCCTGGTCAACGTGTGATGGAAACATAATTGGGACCTCGACCTGTACTTTACATAGATCCATATAACATGTATGTTGCCACAGCAAACTGGCCTTCCTGAGTGAATTGTAACTTACCACCACCTCCTTTGGACAAATCCAATGCAGCCAAGCACCACCCCATCAGTCCACTCTTGATCATCAGTAAAGTGATGGAAATGTGTCATCTACAGTGCTATCAAGCAGCACCTGCTCAGCAATAACCTGTTCTGTGATGCCCAGTTTGGGTTCCGCCAGGGCTTCTGACCTCATTACAGTCTTGGTTCAAACATGGGCAAAAGAGCTGAATCCAGATGTGAGGTGAGAGTGACAGCCCTTGACATCAAGGCTGCATTCGACCAATTGTGGCATCAAGGAGCCTGAACAAAACAAGAATCAATGGGTATCAGAGGAGGCAGTGGCCTAATGGTATTATTGCTGAACTGTTAACCCATAGACCCAGCTAATGTTCTGGGAACCTGGGTTCAAATCCCATCACAGCAGATGGTGGAACAAAGAACAAAGAAAATTACAGCACAGGAACAGGCCCTTCGGCCCTCCAAGCCTGTGCCGATCCAGATCCTCTATCTAAACCTGTCTCCTATTTTCCAAGATAGTAGGAACTGCAGATGCTGGAGAATCTGAGATAGCAAGGTGTAGAGCTGGATGAACACAGCAGGCCAAGCAACATCAGAGGAGCAGGAAAGCTGATGTTTTGGGTCTAGACCCTTCTTCAGAAATGGGGGAGGGGAAGGCGGTTCTGAAATATATAGGGAGAGAGGGGGACGTGTATAGAAGATGGATAAAGGAGAAGATAGGTGGAGAGGAGACAGACAGGTCAAAGAGGTGGGGATGAAGCCAGTAAAGGTGAGTGTAGGTGGGGATTTAGGGAGGGGATAGGTCAGTCCAGGGAGGACGGACAGGTCAAGGGGGCGGGATGAGGCTAGTAGGGAGGAGATGGGGGTGGGGCTTGAGGTGGGAGGAGGGGACAGGTGGGAGGAAGGACAGGTTAGGGAGGCGGGGACAAGCTGGGCTGGTTTTGGGATGCGGTAGGGGGAGGGGGAATGTGGATTTCACAAGCTTCAAAATCTCCCCTCCCCCTACTGCCACTGCCCAAATATATCAGTTCAGTTGAATTTGAATTCAATAAATATCTGGAATTAAGAGTCTAATGATGACCATGAATCCATTGCCGACTGTGGGAAAACCCCATCTGGTTCACTAATGTCCTTAAGGGAAGTAAACTGCCATCCTTACCTGGTCTGGCCTACATGTGACTCCAAACCCACAGCAATGTGGTTGACTCTTAACTGCTGTCTGGGCAATTAGGGATGGGCAATAAATGCTGGCCTGGTCAGCGACGCCCTCATCCCGTGAATGAATAAGGGATCAGGGCAAACTTTCCAGTGGTTGGATTAATACCTGACTCAAAGGTTGTGCTTGTTGGAG
>NC_063334.1:50578567-50592571 GCF_021869965.1 Rhincodon typus
CTCCAGCATCTGCAGATCCTACTATCTCTGACCTCAGTAATGCAACCAGTCCAGTCCATGAGCTGGGTCCATCTGTCTGAGTGCAAAGTGTTCTTGTTGCAGTGTCACAATGATTGTTGCCAGTGCAACCTGAGATGCAGCATTGAAATGTAGAAATATCCTATAAGTGAATGAGGGCTCTTAGAATGTTGCACATGTCTAATATCAATTTCAGCAGATATAGTGTGCATGAGTGTGCTGCATGGTGACCAACATGTAGGTCCTTTGGAGCAAGTGGTGGTCCGAAATTACCAGGTACCTGCTCTGACCATCATGTTGAGATTTCTTGGTACCAATCTTTTTTTTCTCTTCATTTGTGGGATGTGGGCATTGCTGGCTGGCCAGCATTTCTTGCCCATCCCAAGTTGTCTTTGGGAAGGTGGTGGTGAGCTGCCTTCTTGAACCGCTGCAATCTTCCTGCTGTGGGTTGGCCCACAATGCTATTAGGGAGGGAATTCCAGGATTTTGACCTAGCAACAGTGCAGGAACAGCGATATATTTCCAAGTCAGGATGGTGAGTGACTTGGAGGGGAGCTTGGAGGTGGTGGTGTTTCCGTATGTCTGATGCCCTTGTCCTTCAAGATGGGAGTGGTCGTGGGTTTGGAAGGTGCTGTCTGAGGATCTTTGGTGAATTTCTTGGTTGGCGTATTTTTTCAAATGGAGAAGCTGAACATTATTGAGGAGAACTGGGTGGTTAATTTTCTAACAATTCCTTACTGGGATGTAGTCATCTCTGATTAGGCCAGCATTTGTTTTCCATCTCTAACTTTTCAGAGGGTAATTAGGAGTCAGCCACATTTCTGTGGGTCTGGACTCACAAGCAGGACAGGGCCAGGTAAAGATGGCTGGTTTCCTTCTCTAAAGGACATTACTGAACCAGATAGATTTTTACAGCAATCAACAGTGTTTACATGATCACCATGAGTCTAGACTTCTACTTACCTACAAATTTTACCATCTGCCATGGTCAGATTTAAATCCATGGCACCAGAGCATTAGCCAGGATTTTGAACTACTAGCCCAGTGATAGTATCACTAGGCCACCACCTCCCCATAATAAGATGTTCAATTCCTGCCTTGTGTGGCTGTCTGTGTGGAGTTTGCACATTCTCCCTGTGTCTGCGTGGGTTTCCTCCAGGTGCTCCGGTTTCCTCCCACTGTCCAAAATTGTGCACATTCAGTGGATTGGCTATGCTAAAATTGCAGATAGTGTCCAGGGATGTATAGGTTAGGTGGATGAGCCCTGAGGTTTGCAAAGATAGGGTAGGGGGGAGAGACTGGGTGGGATGCTCTTCAGAGAGTTGGTGTGGACTTGTTGGGCCAAATGACCTGTTTCCATACTATAGGGATTCTATGAACAAGTTGCTGCCTGGAGAGAAACTCACCTCACCCCTTGTCAAAAGCATAAAAGATACCTTGAGATGCTTCCAATGTTGAGATAAACTTCACTGGACTTCTCATTCACAATCTTCTACCAAACATCTGGATAATAAAATGCAACTTCAGAGAAATTCTTACCCATTACAAGTTATTTTATACATCCATTAACTTCATGCTGTAAGTACATTGTTTTAAAGTTGCAATACCTATCTTAATGCACAGTCAAAAGTTATCTAGAATACAGTTGATTTTCAGGTATAAGACCTTTTTCCATAAAGTGAAAGGATAATTATGGTTCATTAGACTAACTGTTGAGAGGAAGTAAAATATATTTTGTTCAACCACTTTAACATCAATGCTGCAGAGTCCACATCACACTTATTTGCATCAGGGAATGACAATATAGTTTTTACTGTACTATCAAAGTCTACACATGGGGCTGACATTGACAAGCCATTTCAATTTTAGTCACTTTTATAATTTTTTTCACTTCCTTTTTCAATCAAGCAAAGATTGTTCTTGCCAGTGAGTTACAGAAAACTGATACCCACGACACGGTCACAATGTCCTTGGTCCAATGTACCTTGGTCCTATTTTTGGACTTCCTTCTCTAAACCGTAACTTTCCTTTCTTCTCTCACTACCTATAAAAACCTACTGAAAACCCAACTTGTCAACCAAGCATTCATTCCTATCATGCCTTCCTCTATGGTTCAAAGCTGTTTATCTACTTTGATGTACTTTGGGCCATTTTTATGATGATTTTGGATATAAGTATGAATTATTGCTATTGTAGTGATATTTCCAAGGGAAAATTATTTTATTATTACTTTTCCAAGACTCTTGATGAATATTTTCTCAGAAAAATGTATAGGGAACACCCCTGGAAAAATGGAAGAATGGCTTTGAAGTTCCTGCTGTAGAAAATGTAGCAAAGGAGGACTGTCTTTTCTGGAACAAACACAGAAAGTATTGGAGAAACTGATCAGGTCTGGCAACATCCGTGAAGAGAGAAACATAGAATATAGAACATTGAACAGTACAGCACAGTGCAGGCCCTTCAGCCCATGATGTTGTGCCGACCTATTATCCTACTTTAAGATCAAACTACCCTGAATACCCTACATTTTACTATCATCCATGTGCCTACCCAACAGTAGCTTAAATGTCCCTAATATAAATGACTCCACTACCACCACCGGCAGCTATGCTCCATGCACCCACCACTCTCTGTGTAAAGAACCTACCTCTGACATCTCCCCTATACCTTCCTCCAATCACCTTAAAATTATGCCCCCTCATAATAGTCATTTCCGCCCTGGGAAAATGTCTCTGGTGTCCACTCCATCTATGCCTCTCATCATCTTGTACACCTCTATCAAGTCACCTCTCATCCTTCTTCGCCCCAATGAGAAAAGCCCTAGCTCCCTCAACCTTTCCTCATAAGACCTGCCCTCCAGTCCAGGCAGCATCCTGGTAAATCTCCTCTAAAGCTTCCACATCCTTCCTATGATGAGGCGACCAGAACTGAACACAATATGCCAAGTGTGGTCTAACCAGGGTTTTATAGAGCTGCAGCATAACCTCGAGCTCGTAAACTCAATTCCCCTGCCAATGAAAGCCAACACACAATATGCCTTCTTAACAACCCTATCAACATGGGAAGCAACTTTGAGGGATCTATGGACGTGGACCCCAAGATCCCTCTGTCCTTCACACTGTCAAGAATCCTGCCATTAATCCTGTAGAAACATAGCTAATATTTCCAGAGAAGTATGATTCTTCTTATATTGAACATGAAACGTTAAGTCTATTTCTCTCTCCACGGTTGCTGCCAGACCTGCTAAGTTTCTCCAGTATTCGTTTGTGCCTGTTTCAAATTTCCAACATCTGTCATATTTTGACTTCATTTGGATGTCTTTTCTGGAAAGCTGCCTGACTGAAGGTTAAGCAGAAAGTTAGTTCAGGCTTTAGGTTCAAAAGTTCTATCAGCAAAAGAGGAAGACATTTTCTGCTGTCAGAAGGAGTGCCAAGATATCCAAGTTCCCAGAAGGAAATACCAGATTAGAAAACAGCAGTGCTGGGAAATGTATGCACTTGTTATACTGATATCTATTTTGACATATAAAATTTGGACCTGTATGTCATTTGTAGGTTTTATTGTTTCTTCCTTCTGGGATTGCAAAGTTTATAGGGTATGAAGTCCTGGATATCTGTGGCTTGGTGCTTGTTTTGTCCCATAACAAATTGAGGTGAAGTTTGGGGCACAGATATTCATGCAGCTTATATTTCCTAGACATTCTGCCACATTCCTACCACTTTTACTTATGAGAGTCTGAAATGGAACTTGGAAAAAAATGTCATGGCAGGAACTTATGTGGGATGAAAACTGATAGATAACTGTATGCACCCCACTTTTGCCAAAGTAAGTCAACTCAAATGTTTAGGCCAAAGTGATTAGAAAATTGAAGTGATGCAGTAGGTTGTATACATAACTGAAATCTGTCTCCTTAGGTTGTCATTTCCTGTGGTGATGAGGATCGCTGCAGCTCTCAACTTCAACAGCACTGAATCTTTCTAGACTCCAGAAAGTAATTATAGAAAAATCCCAAGTCCCATGTGTTGCAATTATATCCATACCATAGATGCACTCCACATGAGATCACCAGATTCATTAATCTCTGTAATAATAAAGAGCGATTAAAGTACACGGATTTTTTAAGACAGGTTGCTTTCCCTGTACTCAGTTCTGTATAACAACAGATCTCACCCCATAAGCTCTAGCAATGTTACAGAGGATATACAATTTGAAAGGGAAGGATGTCTGTTTTGAATTGAAATCAATTATAGTGTGAATGATTTATGGATGTCTGTTTTATCTCCTGAAGTGATTCAAATTCAATGGATCTCAAATCAGTCCACTCCATCACAAATACAACCATAAAAGAAACAAACAGCTGTCGGCTGTGAAATTTTAAAATGTAGGCTTGGAAATTACTTAAGATAAAAAAAACAGAGATCACAAGAGTCAATGCCCTCAAAGTCATTGGAGGTGAGATCAGTTTAGGGAAGGCTGGAAATCACTGAAAAAAGGTGTCAGACTTGTAAACTGATGACTTCTTTGGTCCCTCGGAAATAATAAGGATGTGTTGACAAGTCCTCTGTTGTTGAACAATGCAGCGAATTAAAGAAGGCAATTAAGAAGATGATAAAGGGACATTTTACGATGCAATGGTTCTTTACCTATTGGCACATGGGTCACAATCATGCTGGAAATGTAGCAAGATGAGGAAGTTATGTATACAAAGACTCGATGGGCAGTTTCCCTCATGTTCAGGGTATCATTGACTGTAACCAAGTGACAATTAAGTCTGCAATGGACAGGCCAGGAGTATGTTTTAATCAGAAGGGCTTCCTTCATTCAAATACAGCCGTAAGAGGATCCCGCATGTATTCATGAGTGTTCAAGGGAATTGCCATGAAGTCTTTTTTCTCTGTCAATCTCAGATATCTCAGCTCATCAGATCTTCAAACAGCCTCAGTGAATGGTTCCTGGCTGGCAATGGGTACCCTCTGAAAACCTGCCTGCTCAGGGCATTTCCCAACCAGATAGCTACAAAACAGGTTCAATAGGTGCTTTCTCGCTACCAGGTACATAATAGAGCAACCCCTATTGGCTGGAGAGCTTTTCAATATGGGCTAGCAAAAGTTTTGTCCTTTGCAGTGGTGTCCTGCACAATCTTGCTATTCAAGGAGCAATGCAGGAAGTGTCAGCAGAGGAAAGGATGAACAGGTTACCTTGGAGGAAGAGGACAACAAGGAGGATGTGTCAGGGGAGCATGAATTTTTAGTGGCATTGACCTACATGCCAGAGAAACCTACTACACCCTTCTTCAGGTGCACTTCAATAGACGACAATGAAGCCATCATTGCCCTGTATCATTGCCATTGCCCTGGCACTCAAGCAGTATCTTCACACACCAGAGATAGTAGGAACTGCAGATGCTGGAGAATCTGAGATAACAAGGTGTAGAGCTGGATGAACACAGCAGGCCAAGCAGCATCAGAGGAGTTGATTTCTGAAGAAGGGTCTAGGCCCGAAACGTCAGCTTTCCTGCTCCTCTGATGTTGCTTGGCCTGCTGTGTTCATCCAGCTCTACACCTTGTTATCTCTCTTCACACACCATTCACTTTCTGCATAAAGATATACATGCACTGTTCAGATATCCACACATATGTCCTTAGCTCTACATTAGTGCTTGGTATGGCAACTGCTCTGCCCAAGACCACAAGAAATTACACAGAGTTGTGAACGCAGCCCAGTCCATCATGAAAACCAGCCTTCCTTCCACTGATTCTGTCTATACTTCCCACTGCCTTCGAAAAGGAGCTAACATAACTAAAGACTTCTCCCTCCTCGGTTATACTCTGTTCTGCCCTCTTCCATCAGGCAAAAGATACAAAAGTTTGAAAACATTTACCAACAGATTCAAGAACAGCTTCTTCCCCACTGACTTAAGTCAGAAGTTTTCAGACTTATGAACAGACCTCTCATAAATCAGAGTTGAACTTTCTCTGCACCTACTTGGTAACTGTAACGCTATATTCAGCGTTTTGTTCTAATACTCTGATGTACTTATATATGGTAAGATTTGTCTAGATAGTAAGCAAAATAATACTTCTCACTGTATTGCAGTACATGTGAAAATAATAAATCAAATCAAATCAATCTCAGACCACACCCGTAAATTAATCTACCTATGGTCATACCGAGATTAGAAATAAGAGAGTATGATACATTCTGGTTAACAAGATGATGTTCTCTGAAAAATAAATTTATCCTTCTGCAATGCCATTAGAAGCTGCACCTAAGTGAATCTCTTTGTGCCATTTAGACCTTTCCAGCATCCTCTTTCTCTTAGTTCTATGTAGCAGTGCTGAAAGTAGACTGTTTCCAGATTCTGTTGTTTAGATATCCATGATAGAAATCCCTAGCGATATGGAGTCCATGGGGATCCCCCAAAGACTGTCCCAACTATATCTATTTAAGGCAGCCTTGGTCATAGGTTAGAAACTGGATGCTGTGCTCCTGTCAGCGGGGTTATTGGGCAGATCAATGGCTTATGGTCACCTTGGCCTGTCATCTCTATCGATATCAAATCTCTAAGAAGCAAGCTGCATCACCCTACTAAATAAATGTGCATAAGTACCTAGATGTATTTCAATGTTGTCATCAACCAGGAAGACTACTGTTCACTCAGTGTTTTGCAACATAGTTCGCATAATACAAAGGCAATTGTTGTGTGTCTGTATTCACCCTTCGATCTTTTGCATATGAGTCTTCGTGACAACAGCCACTCTTTCCATGCAATTTTTCATGTGCTCCTTTACAGAGACTTAGCAGTACACAGGAGTGGAAATTCAACTTATGAGGCCTATCACATTTCCTAATTCCAGTATTAGAAAATTGTCTTCGTGCTATTCTCATCTATATTCTTTGCTCCTATCACTCCTTCTCATTCTCCTGCAAATGCTTGAATTGTCTTGGGGTTATGATTTTCAGGTAACTGTTTTGCTCTAAAGACTTCTTTGTACCTTCTTCCTCTGGGCTGCCTTCGCAGAGGGCACCCACTCTATAGAAATTTCTGCAAGAAAAATATTGAAAGATTTAATTATGCCCTATAACATACCATAACACCTGTTGCAGATATTTTATCCTCAAAGGGAAGCACCAGAATTCCTTGCTTTGCACAAAGGTGAGAGAAACATGGTGTAAGAAGAATTTGTTCCTTTGTACTCTGCTTTTCACTTTATCTTTGAGCCATTTCCCTTTTAAAATTGTATTATTTTCATGGGAAAATAAAGATGCAACACAAAGAGGAGGACGCAGAATAATGAAAGGGATCCTGTTAATATTTCTATGTCTGGACCGAGAAACATTAAAAATGGTCTTATCTGAACGATCTTCTCATGACATTTATACCCTGACTCATCTATTCACAGGAAAACTTAGAGCCCCAAATCCTCCCCACTTTATTGAAATAATGTAAAGGTTTCATTGTGAGATGTGCTAATTGCAGCAAAATGAAAATATATATCAGCCAAGGTTGGATTCTATTCAAAGAAATCATAATCCTCATCCTGCATTCTCCTGCTTGCTGGCCAATTGTAAGTTGTATAATACCATATATGTCCACCACTATAATAGTGGTCCTTTGGCCCTGGTTGCTAATCTCTGAACTAGCATCATGTAGTGATGAAATGAATGTCAGGTGTAGGTGAATGTATGCTGTCAAATAAGTAACAGGAACAAGAGGGTTTTTCTTCCTCTATTTCATTACCCATGCCAGGAGGCATTTCACTTACAGGGAGTACATACAGTCATAGAGTCAAAGTGGTCTAAAGCTCATAAAAATGCTCGTCAGCCCATTGTGTCTGTGCCAGTCGAGAAGAAGCCCCTAACTATTCTAGCCCAATTTTTCAACATTTGGCCTGTAGCCTTGTACGTCTTGGCATCTAAATACTTCATGTTGGGCCAACATTTAATAGCCATCCCCAATTGTTAAGAGCCAACCACATCACTCTCAGTCTGGAATCACATGTCAGACAGACCAGGTAAGGGTGGCAGTTTCCTTCTTTGATGGATATTGGTGAACCAGATGTGTTTTTCCATCGATTGAAAATGGTTTCATGGTCATCATTAAACTCTTAATTCCAGCTGTTTTTTATTGAATTGAAATTCCACCATCTGCCATGAACATTACCTGGGTTCCTGGATTAATAGGCCATCACCTCCCCATATCTATTACCCTATCTATGTCTGTCATAATTATATACATCTCAATCATGTCTCCACTCAGTTTCCTCTGCTCCATGGAAAACAACTCCAGTCTGTCCAATCTCTCTTTATAACTAAAATTCTCCAGCCCTGGCAACATATTAGCAAATATCCTTTGCAACATTTCCAGTGCTATCATATCCTTACTATAATGTGAATTCCAGAACTGCACACAACACTCTAGCTGTAGCCTAACCAATGTTTTATAAAGTTGCAGCATAATGTCCCTGTTCTTAAACTCTATTTATTTGGCAATTGTTGGAGAATTTGCATCTACAGTTTCTACAGAGTAAAATGCTTCACAGGGAATGCTTGCATTGGAAGATTTTCCAGGGTTGTTAAGCAACTGTTCCTTTTGGAAATGTCTGTACGGTTCATGTAATTTACACATTTATATTCTTAAGGTTGTCCCAGCACTTTCAGGTTAATTTCATTAAGTTGGGGTTTATAAGTTTAAAAACTAAATGAATGCCAATTCGCCGACATTGTAAGCTCACTAAAATTTTTGCTAAACTGGAGAGTAGCCAGAAAATTGGGGAGTTGCCATTCTCCGCATGTTTGACTTTCTTTCATACAGTCCTACTTGCCATGGTACCATACACATCTAGAGTTCAATTCCTTCCGTACATGATAAAAATCAAAACCTTTCTATCACTCATAAAAATCTCTCTAAAAGTCTTCTTAATGGTTCCTGCAGGAGACTTTTCTTCACCTTGTTGCATGTCTATTCTGCTTTAGGAGCAGTTTATCTTTAAATATAGCGACTGCACCCATGCTAATGTTTCAGCCTCCCTGTCCCATGTTTCCTAGCCTTCAAAGCCCATTGTAAAAATTGCTCATGAGACTTACACCTTTGTCCTGCCAAGTACTTTAAAATTTCTGATGGGGCCAAGATGGGGAGAAACATTCCACCCCTCCATACTTCCTGTGGCAGTTCACAGCCTCTCGAATTTTCTTACTGGATTCATTGCCTCCAGGCCATATGGGTTTTATTAAAACAGCCTGACCCCACATTCTATTTCTCCCTCAAGGGAAAGTCCAACTGAATTGCTTGAAACACTTTTCCTGTCAGATAGAACCGCCTCTTATGGCTGAATAAATTATGCATGCCTGTGTTTAAACATTTTGTAGGTTTAAGAAACTTTTAAAATCTGTTTACACATTGAGAAGTATATCAATGAATAAATGACTTTAAGAAGCTTATTTTAGAAATAATAGAACATGGCTGCAGTTACAGGGATTTTTGACTCTAATAGATTGAAGCATATTCGAATTATTCTGCAGCAAAATTTTCCTGTTCGAAATTTCCTTCTTATATTAGAAATCATATATCATAGAATTGCTTTGGGTGAAATTTTGTTCTCATCCCAGTGGCAAGCTGGGAAGTGCAAGGACTGTACAATGAAATGGGATAGTGGGATAAAGATCCTACTGTCTTTTCTTCCCTTCCACTGCACGCCTCCCCACACAAACCGTCACCCACCTCACCCCACCCCCACCCACACCAAGGTAAGTTTGGGGCAGGAAAGCTTAAGTGCAAGTTTCCATGGGTCATAAGTTAAAAGACATCTCACTGTTGCTAGTATTTAATAGTGATGGATGAGGCTGGACTATTTTATGGATACAATCCACGAGGTAAACTCTGACAGATAATCTGTAGCCTGTTGGGGTGCTCTTTCTGCTTGGACATACATCACTCCTGGTCATGCCCTGCTCAACTTGCCCTGTTAACTGGCCTTGGCAAGTCCAACTCAACTATTTTAACTCCAGTCTCCAATGATGATCCTGCAGTATGACTGGACTGCAATACTGGAAATGGCCACCGCTCTCGCTTTCAGATTGTCTGGCAGCTCTCAAAGATGGGAAAATCCCCTTATAACAATTAGCGATCCCTCTGAGTGGCACTTAGTCAGGTTGACTGATGGGAATGGAGGTTTTAGAATGTCCAAGACAGGATTCACCAGCTCTCCAGCTGGTTGACAGGATGTTACTGTGAGTTTTAAGTTTTACCAATTATTTATAATCTGCTTTTCTTAGATTCCCTAAACTGAGACAATAAGCTTGCAAGGAAATATTGCTGAGAGTAAGGATATACTTGTACTCATTTTCATGTGCCTATTTTTCAGCTTCAGAGCTATGGAGTCATTTTTTATGTTAATGCTCTGGGGGTGGAGCCTTACTTGATAAAAAATAGGACCAGAGATACTGCAAATTATTGTCAAATTCAAAATTAGCAAGGTTCAGATGGTATGCATCTTAGAATACTGCCTTTCTGGATTTCCTAACATATTCCTCTATGAGTTTTTAACCAAAGAGACATGTTTTGATTATCATTAATTATGCAAAGGACTTATCTTATTATAGTACTCCCACTGAATAGTTGTTCATATCCCAGAGATATACTTCACTAAATTAGATAAATCAGTCAAATATCCCACATGTGGTCCACCAAATCTAGAGAACTGCAATAATCTCAATTGTTTGAAAATCATGCACAGAATGCACAGCCTCATTACAGCTCTTAATAATAGATAATCCTGTACCAAACTAAGAGGAATGGAGAACTACTTATTCCTAAACAAAGAAAAGGCTCTGGTTCTTCTTTGGTATTTAGAAAACTTAAAGACATGATTGAAAGTTCACTGTTGTGTTTAAGGTTTTTTTAAAAATCCTATATTAGGACAATTTTTTACCCTTGATTCTCAGACAAAATTAGAACATTATTACCAAGGTGTGTGGAAAATACGTTTTGCAATTCAAAAAAGCAGTTGTAAATACCAGAAAATAAAGCAGCAAAAATATTGTAGGTATAACTTAATTGAAAAGTGAAAATTGAAATTGGTTAATTCCCACCTCTGCCACTCCTGAACTTTTCTTGTCAGCATTGCAAATTGAGAACCAATTCGAACCATTAATTTAATAAATTAGAACTGAACATATGCAAATTTCTGACACATCCCCTTGTGAAAGGTATAATTCGTTGCACTCAGTTGTATCCAACTACTATTAGTGGTTCAAAAAAGAGAATCACCATTACCTTCTCAGGGTAACAAATGATGGACAATAAAAGCTGACGTGGCCTTGATGCCTGCACCCCAGAATTGAATCTAAGTATAAATATTTCTATTGCTTCTGTGACCTACTAAAATATTGCATTTTGTAATTTACTATCCCTATTTTGATTCAAAGCTTTGCTTTGGATATTAAGAACTCAAGAGTTCTAAACTGTTGACTGTGCATAATATGTTTATCAGGCACTCAGGACAAAACCTATACTTAATAAAACTCATACTCAAGCATTCATGTATGTAAGGTTGCCTGGGCTTGTGCAAGAGTCAGACTGGAGGAAATGATCACTTTGTTCCTTCTAGTGTCCAAGCAGTTGATCAGACTTCATCCTGAGCTAGCTAGGATCACGTAATGGCTACATGTGCTAGGTTAATTATGAAGTGCTAGCTATCATGTGGTGGCATGATACCATATGTCCCGTTCAGTGCTTGCTACTCACATGATTGTCTCTGGGTAGGCCAAAACTGCCTTCTTGAGACTCAGTGATTGTCCAATTGTCTCTTGGCAACCTCATTAAGTTTTTGGCTCACGTGTAGAGGTAATTTTCAGCTCTCCAGCCCCCACACGATTAAAGAGACAATAGTCTTATCTCCACCAAATTCAAGCAACCAGTCCCCATGGCACATTTGTTTCAAATTTAACAATAAGATGATGTTATCAATTTAATATTTAATCTTATCAAGGGCACCAACTTGCAGGTTTACATCCATTCAGTTCATTTATAATAGACAGTTACACCACATTAAGCTGTTCTGAAGAAGGGTCACAGGACTCAAAATGTTAACTCTTCCTTTTCTCTCTGCAGATGCTGCAAAGGTTGATGAGTTTCTCCAGCATTTTCTATTTCAGTTTTTGCTTGTTACGCCACATTAGTCACACTACAAGCTTGGAATTAAGCTAATCAGACCTTAGGAGTTAAAATCACTAAAGCTTCAATTACTGCAAGCAAGATTCATCACAGTTCTTAGAGGTTAATTGAATCAGTTGACCAGCATATTAAAGATTCAGTACATTCCATCTCATCATCCTGTTCCTTCCTCAAACATATGTTTCTTTGTCTGAATTATTTGTTATTCATGGATACCATTTTCCCCATCACCAGCTGTCATACCTTTCACAGAGGGAGTGGAAATGTTGGGAGATCACTTACGTTTTGTGCATGTCTGGTAGTCTGGGCAAACTTCACTCATGATGACTCATTAACAAATATAACAATAAGGCACATCTACAAAACAAGTTGATTTTTTTAACGAAATAAACCATTCCATTCCAACTCCATACACCAAAACCTTCTATAATCCAAACAAAATTAAGCTTGCATGTCAATAGGCAGTGATTTCATGATCTCAATCTGTGCCTCCCCTGTAGTATTCAGACGCTGATTGCTGCTTATCGCGCAACAAAAACTGAAGCATTGATTGATCATAAGCAACTCTGCAAGTGTCTTCATGGAGGTAGCCAGGACCACCAATTCTGCATCAGACTCTTCCATCTCCTTGGAGTTTCTGGTAGGACTTTCTGGTAGGCTAGTGAATGCAACAACCATTTCTGCGTGTAAATCCATTCTGACCTGAGAACTCTGCAACAGTACTTATGTGGAACCTCAGCATCTAGGCAACTGGCATGTGCTCTGGCTGCAGCCCATTCATTCCCAATTGCACACCATGTGCAAACCTCACTCACTTGGTATCTTCTAACTCTCATGCATTGTCAGGTTCAGAACTCATGGTTGCAACTTGTGTACAGGTTATGAGGGGCATGGACAAAATGGATAAGGAACAGATGCTCCCCTTTATTGAAGGGTCAGTCATGAAGGGACATGGGTTCAAGGCGAGGGGCAGGAAGTTAAGGTAGAATGTGAGGAACAATGTTTTTATCCAGAGGGTGGTGACAGCCTGGAATGCCCTGCCTGAGAGGGTGGTAGAGGTGAGTTGCCTCACATCCTTTAAAAAGTACCTGGATGGGCAGCATGGTTCTTCAGTGGTTAACATTGCTGCCTTATAGCACCAGGGACCCAGATTCGATTCCACCCTCAGGCGACTGTCTGTGTGGAGTTTGCATATTCTCTCCGTGTCTGTGTGGGTTTCCTCTGGGTGCTCCAGTTTCCTCCCACAGTCCAAAGATGTGCAGGCTAGGTGGATTGGCCATACTAAATTGCCTGTAGTCGTTCGGGGATGTGTAGATTAGGTGGGTTATAGGGGGATGGGACTGGGTGGAATGCTGTGAGGGTTGGTGTTGACTTGTTGGGCCAAAGGGCCTGTTTCCACACTGTATGGATTCTATGATTTACTTGGCACATCATAACATTCAAGGCTATGGGCCAAGTGCTGGTAAATGAGATTAGGTTGAATGTCAGAGACAACAAGGTGCAGGGCTGGATGAACACAGCAGGCCAAGCAGCATCATAGGAGCAGAGAGGCTGACGTTTCGGGCCTAGACCCTTCATCAGAAAAGGGGGAGGGGAAGGGGGTTTTGAAATAAATAGGGAGAGAGTGGGAGGCGGATAGAAGAGGGATAGAGGAGAGGATAGGTGGAGAGGAAACAAACAGGTCGAAGAGGCGGGGATGGAGCCAGGAAAGGTGAGTGTAGGTAGGGAGTTAGGAAGGGGATAGGTCAGTCCAGGGAGGACGGACAGGTCAAGGGGGCGGGATGAGGTTGGTCGGTAGGAGATGGAGGTGC
>NC_063334.1:50593071-50604086 GCF_021869965.1 Rhincodon typus
GTGTTCATCCAGCCCTTCACCTTGTTGTCTCGCATTACTGAGGTCTTCGCTTACTGTTGTAGTGCTCATTAATTTTAAGTGCATCTAGATGTTCACAACATCCCTGCTTTGCATTGTCTTGCCATGACTTTGTATGCTTTGCCCCCTTAACCAGGGATATAAATTCATATTACTTCTGATGTTTAAACACATTGGCAGGAAGTTAGTCATTATTGTCAACAGATCACAGTCAAGTCAAGGCGGGTAGCCTTTGGTCAGGGGGATCCTAGTACAATAAACCAAGGTCAGACTCCAATATCAGTCCTTTTGGCTTAAACACTGTCAGTCAGCAACTTGCCATGGTCAGAGTCAGGATGTTATCCACATAAGGGGTGTGGAGCCAAATACTGGCATCCAGCACCTGTCTTGACACTTTTTGCCCTATTGTGGCCTGTTTTCCTTCTGGAATGGCAGCCATTAATCAAGATGAAAGAAAGTAGCACGGATGTGACCTATAGTGCAGGTGGGAAAGTGTCCCAAGCGAATGATTAGGCAGTGCAGAAGGCTTCCAGGGTTAGTGCTGTCAGGGGTTAGGGTGGGAGTGAGTAGGGAAGATATTGCAGATTTTGGTTGGTAGCATATTAACTTAGTAGGAGGGGTTAGCAGAGATCAGAGAGAAGATAGCGACACTTACACAGGAAGTGTGGAGAAAGATATTGAGCTTCTTCTTACAGTTGACCTACTCTAACCCAGTTACCCACCTCAAACCAGGCTGGCATGGTCTGTCATTGCAGTCTCATTGCTGGTCCTGCGAAGAGGAAGCCACCCATCAGCAACATCCTATCCAGCAGGATCTCCAGGTCTCTGCCTGCAAAGTGGGGTACTGATTTCCTCCTGTTCACGATATCTGGTGCAAATGTCGGAAAACGTGCAGGGCAGCATCAGATGGACAGTACTTGTCCAGGTGCACAATAGGCTTTTAAAGATGGCACAGGTGCAAGGAATGCTGATTTTTCAGCAGATATCTAATGAATGATGTAACAAAAACAAAGTTGCTGGCAGTTCTGAGGAAGGGTCCTGGACCCAAAACACTAACTCTGTTTTTCCCTTCACAGATGCTGCCAGACCTGCTGAGCTTCTCCAGCAACTTTGTTTTTATTCCTGATTTACAGCATCCACAGTTCTTTAGGTTTTTATCTAAAGAATGATTTGTTGTTTTGGAAATGATGCATGATAAGAATGGGTTAAAATAGATGTAGGGAATACCTTTGGGTAATGGTAGAAATGTAATGAGGCCCATTTTGTAAAATTTGGTGAGAAATCCCATTGGCCTTGTGGCAAGAATGCTTCCACAAAACTTGACACAATTTGTACTTAGCCAAAAATAATGTAAGATTCAGTCCAGTTTCTATCTCCACAGATGTTGCTAGGTCTGCTGAGTTTCTCGAGTATTTTCTGTTTTTATTTCAAATGTCCATAGGTTGTTTGTCCTGAGTGAATTTCACCAATCTCACAGCAGATAATTTCTTATCCAGCGTAGAAGGAAGAATGCCCCAGATACGGGCATGATGGCTCAGTGGTTAGCACTGCTACCTCACAGCATTAGGGATGTGGGTTCGATTCCAATCTTGGGTGACTGTGTGGAGTTTGCATGTTCTCCTTGTGTCTACGTGGGTTTCTGACGGGTGTTCTGGTTTGCTCCCACAGTCCAAAGACGTGCAGTTTAGGTGGATTGACCATGATAAATTGTCCATAGAATTCAGGGATGTGCAGGTTAGATAGAGTGGCCATGATAAGTCCAGGGTTATGGGATGGATTTGAAAAATAATCACAAACATACACTTAAACCTAATTTTCCAAAACATCTCAGGCACCACTTCCTTCCCAGACACATCACTGGGCTGGTACATTCAACAGTGCTATTAGAAAAGCAAGTTGATTCCTATGCTCCATTGCCCGAGGTTAAGGTCCAATGTGAAAAACTGAAATCTACTGCTCAACATAGCTTAAACACTCCATTTCATCATCTCCTGCTAATTTTTCCTCATTCTGTTCAAGCTCTTCCTGGTTTGGCCTGCCTCAAAATATGTTCTTTCACCAGTTTTTCCATTCTGTCCTAAGTATTCCTCAGCTATTCCAAATACTCAATATAACTCTTACCCAATTTTCTGCATTCAGCCTACTTCACCACTGGAAGAATCTGCAGGCAATAAGAACCTGTATTTATAATGGACCTTTAATGTAAAGTAATATTCCAATGTGCCTCACAGAGTAACAAAAGATTAAGAGAGATAACTGAAAGCTTGACAAAGAGATGGCTTTATTAAAGGTTTTTAACTGGAGAAAGGATTTTAAGGAGGAATTTCCAGAGATTAAGAGCATAACAGAAAGAGCGTTCAGTTAATAGTTTTGGACCGGCAAGGAAGAAATGCACCAGAAGCTAGAGTCAAGAGAGCAGAGTGTATGGGAGGTGATATAATGCCGCAGAAAGCAGGCAATGCAGAGTTAGCAAAGTCAGACATTATGAAAATATTTTAATTTGATCCTTTGGGGATCAGCAATCAACAGTGAAGGTGGAAATGATCGGCAAATGTAACTCACTGTTCAGTAGGCTGTAAACAGCACATACTTGGGTAATTTTGAGTTTACAGAATTAAGAGGCTATTAAGGAGCACCTCATCAAATATGACATAAGAGTACTTACAGCATTTGGGTAAAAGCGATGTTACTCATTTTAGGAAACACATTAATACTGTGTATCTCGATCCCCCAACCCCAGTTTAGCATGAATCAGCTGTGAGCTCAATTGTCATCAAGGATGCAATATTTCCTATGAAGGCCACGAACTATGACATTTCAATATTGGTGGAGGTAATTGTGGTTAAACAACAACTTATTTTTCCTCTCTTTAATTGATCATGCAGACAAAGGAAGTACAGTAGATGGTGTGGGAGGTTCTGCTAGTGAGGACAGGGTTAGTCAGACAGAAACTGACCACGTACCTGCAACTTGTGTAACCAGATGCAGCAGATAAATGAGGAAGACTGAACCTTTGTTGGATTGTTCCAGTTACACAGGCTTTGCTGAGGTGAGTAAGAGACTAAAAGGAAAATTCAAGCACAGCCCAGTGCAAGTACAGGTGGGGATGAAGTTAAGAAAATCCATAGGAGTTTACTTAAATGCAGTTAATAAGATGACAGAGAATGTCATTCATGGTTTTGACTTGGATGATCTTGCTGTTCTGGTCGCAACAGAAACTAAATTAGCAGACTTATACAGTGAGTGAGGAGGCAATAAATTTGAGCTATATTGAGATGATTTTCTGATTGGACTGCACTGAAAGTTGAGCACAGCATTTGTTACTCCAGAATAGGCCTGGAAGAACCATTCCCTCATCCAAAGAGGCAAAATACACATGAGGTCAAAATTGCTACCTGCTACAAAAACTGGATATTTACTGTTTCATCCATCCAGTCCTTACATGTCGAGCTACAAATGTGAAAATTCATGAAATATTTCAAAAAAGCAATCATTTGACAAAACAATGTACCATTGAAAACAGCCTTGAATAAAGGTCGATGATCAAAGGTCAGTTCTTAAGTTGATTGAATAAATTAAATTTCTCTTCATTTTATTCAAGATGGATCATTATTATTCACATTTTTTTAATCAGAACTTGGCTTTTTTTCAATGAAAATGGTCTTGTGGATATATTGCGGAAGAAAGTTGTGGAAATGTAATGGACTTTAGCTGCACATATACCCAATCAGTTGCACAAAACATTACCAATTTGACAGTTGTGAATTTAGAAGTTATAATACCAAAACAATGATAAGTGTTGTGCTGCTATTTCCTCTGGACTCCAGACTTTATATCCAGATGTCCTGGGATTCTAGGCTGAGTGCCGCATGTCCCTGAACTCTACGCTGTGTGTCACCATGTTTCTGGACTGTAGGCTATGTCTCTCCATGTTGTAGATTCTACACTGCATGTCCCCATGTGCCTGGACTTTAGCCTGTATATCCCCATGTCCCTGGACTCTAAGCCGTACGTTCCCATGTTCTTAAACTCTACAGTGTTTGCCCTCACGTTCCTGGACACTAGCCTGTATGTCCCCATGTCCCTGGACTCTAAATGTGTGTCCCCATGTTCCTGACTCTAGGCTGTATGTCCTCATGTTCCTGGACTCTCAGATGTATGTCCTATGTTCCTGGACTCCAGGTTCTGTGTCCCCATGTATCCGGCCTCTAGGCTTTACATTCCCAAGTTTTGGACTCTAGGCTGAGGCCCAATGTGTCCATTTGTTTCTGGACTCTGTGTGAACTAATGTTCTTGGAGTATAGGTTCTGTATCTCAATGATTCTGGACACAGATTGTATGTACCCACATTCCCAGACTCCAGGTTCAATGTACTCATGCGCAAAATTTCATGTTTAGTCAGTGTGAATTTCACCCTTTTGATTGGGTCATTTAAATATGACATATTTCTGCTGAATCAGCCTACTGACTTCTCTGAAGGCAAAAGGGATATTATAGAAAACAAGTAATCTGTCAGCCTTCCAGATCATACCAATTATTATCTTGTGGATTGAGTTGTTAATTCACTGGAAATTTTCACAGCCCATTTAATTTTATATGAGCCACATGGGAACTATGGCTAGGAATCATCACTGTGTGCTCCATAGGTCCAGAGTGGGTAAACGGTCAGCACTAGAAGGGCAAAAGAGAGTCAATGGCTACAACTGAGAAAGGTCAGTGAAGTTGACTTTTGATCAATTTGTGCATGAGTTTGTTGTTGAGCAAGTATAAGGTATAATAGTCACAGGGCAGGCTTCTGTAACAGAAGTGAGAACTGTCAGGAGATTAGTCTACCCTGATGAAGGCTCCTCCAATGAAGGAGTGGGAAGGAGATGGAGGGAGAAGAGGCACAACCAGCTAGCCAGTAATATGAGTATCATGGTGATATTGAGAGTCAGAAGCCCAGCAAGACAAATATATGCAAGTTTGTCTAAGAAGCTGACATCAACCTGAAACTAGGGTGTACAGCCAGTGCTTTACTTACATTCAGATAGTAGAGTGCCAGTACTGCAGAAGGGTACCTTTCAATAGGGATCTGCAACATGACTTCTGGGGAGATCAGTTCCACCTGATCATTTACAACAGAATCCCTGAGGCAATGACTTCTGAAGAAGGATCCCGACCCAAAACATTAGCTTTCCTGCTCCTCTGATGCTGCCTGGCCTGCTGTGTTCCTCCAACTCCACACTGTGTTATCTCATATTTTTCAACTTCTTTCAATGCCATTGAAAGTTCTAAGCTTAACGCTAAGTGTATCAAATTATTGTTGATGCTTTCTATGCATTGTAATGACGTGGTTCATGATATGGCTTAATTTCTTCCCATTCCATGTAAGTGTCTATGCATACAGGAGATTGGAAACCTGGGTGGTTGGGCTATAGGCAGCCTCAGTGTAGGAGTAAAAGATTAGAAGCAGACAAAAAGGAACTGGGAAGGTTAGATTGATCATGGAGAATTGGTTAGGCAGATATGTTTAACACAGCAAGGAAGTGGAATGGCATTTAACTTCCTATCCAATTCAATCACTCAATTCAGTTTATTTGGGGTTTCCCGAGGTTTGAGTAGCTTAGCTGAACAGTTGCAAACTTCAAATGCTTAATAAAAATGAAGTATGCAGCCTCATGATAATAGTCACATTTTCCATATGTGAGCAGATTGGCTGCCAACAGCCAACAAACCTCCATTAAAGATGATAGTGGACAGATGGATTGAGATTAATTCAAGATAATACTATAGCACCTGCACCACACACCCATCTGACCCAAACATGCCTGTTTTTTGGAGTCAAATTCCCCCCTCATATTGTCATAATTATAGGTTTTACCAACAAATCTTGACTTCAAATTCCTGGACTTTAAGTAATATGTTATCCTGGAATGTGAACTATGTATCACATAAGGAGATTGGAATTCAGTGATTCTGCAGCAATTAGGAACTCTGGTTAAATTAACTCATGATTTGTGACTTGGCTGTCTTTTTACAAAGTGCCCGGTTCTCCCAGTAACTGAACCTGGGGTGTTTCATTTTGAAATATTAGAAGAAGTATTATCTGGTTGTTGCAATCAAAAATGATTGAAGCTTCAGTGGGACACGTTCTTTACACTGATGTAGATTGCTGGTTCATGATAGGGTGCTCTGATTGCTATTTGGATGTAATCAATTGTACCCTAAACCCGTGGAAAATCAGCAATGGTAGCAAAGCATAATGCAAGTTGACTCGTATGTCAATGGGCAAAGAGATGAATTAATGGGATTTTGCAAAGAGAGCATCAGTAATCTCCTGGATGCAATAATGAGTTGACATCTTTGAACTGCCACAGAGTAGCCTTCTGAAACAATCTGCTTGCATAGACATTCAGGGCAGCTGTTACCTTTGGGTCACCACAATGGAATTGCCACCTACTCCCTGTGGCCATATGCCCTTGACTAATAGGTGTGTCACAATAGCTTGGCTATCCGGATAGCTCTTCTATACTGGGTGTTAGTCATCCACTGTTAAGAGCAATAAAACTTTCAAGATCCTGTTTCATCCAAGAGCTCTCCTTCAATGTAATAGCTCTTATCAAGCTCCTTCTCCTTCTGGAGGTAGTGCAGCAGCAAGTGGTGACCGCTGCTGCTGTTTCTCTTCTCATAGGAGCATTCAACAGTGTTCATTTACAGCTGGAGTACCATAAGAAAAATGGCAGGGGTGTTCTGTTCTGTGCTGTGCTTTTTCAACTCCAAGGAGATCTGCAAGGACAGTAAATAAATGCATTCAGTCCTATAAATGGCATACACCATCCCTGACATGAGACCTGAAGTTATGTCCTCACAGGGGTTCGTCTTGTACCTGGTCAAGTCCTTAAACACCATGTGCGCCATGTGATCCTGCATAACTGCATGGCTTGAGAGGACATCTCCTAGTAACCAACATCACGGGAGCTTTGAAACTTCCAAAATACCTATTAAATTTGACAATACCCTTCTCCATCACATTAGTCGTCCTGATCTAATTTATGTCACCCTAAAAAGAGGTGTTAATGTCTCCTTGACATGAAGCAACTGCCATAAGCACCCTCCTCCCTGAACTCTACTGCACCAGACTTATTCTACCAGTGTATAATATTATAGCTTGCAGTTCTGGTGATAAACTGCCATTGCTTATGGAAAGATGAGGTATTGATTCTTGTACACCTGAGAGATCATAATATGTCAATTAGGTCACAATGTACTTTCACTGGTAATTTACGAGCTAGGTTACAATTGAGTGATTTGAGATACTCCATTGACGGACCTCACAAAGCCCCAGTCTATTTCCGATCCACCTTTCAAATGTTTGTGACCTATCCTCCAGACTAAATTTACAAGACATTCCCAGGTGACCGATCAACAAAATCACAAGACCAGAGCTAATTTTGCTTTACCTCCAGGACTGAAAATAGCCTAATTCCCAGACTGAAAGGATGTTGATCCCAGGGCTTGAATTGTACCAAATGACTGACTAACCCTGGCCAACTCTCCAACTAGAAATGGCTCAGCCACTGGATTGACTGCGGCAGTACCAATTGTCTGACAGGCGTCTACCTTGTCCCCACGGACTCCACTGTTCACACATTGCCATGTCCTTCATCCATGTGCACTGTGTTCATGTTGACACAGTATGGTACCCTAGAGTACCCTACCACACTAAGCTATCCCTCATTCAGCAATAAGCTGCTGTTATGTTGCCTGCACTCAGCACGTCTGGCAGCATCTGTGGAGAGCAAAACAGAATTAATGTTTCAAGTCCAGTGATTCTTCATCAGAGCCTTTGCTAAGAACTGGCAAATTCTAACGAATGGTTACCTCTGAGCAGCATGCTAATCTGTTGCTGTTCTTCAGTTGGATTCTGTGATGGACAAGGAATACAGTCTGCCTTGATCCCCTTGGATGTGCCTACTGCAGTTGGAACATTTTCAGCAGGAGTGAAAACAATAAATTTACAATGTTTCATTGGAAGGAAAAAAGGGCAAAGAACTTGCATGAACTGAAGGTTTAGAAACCCAGTACATGTTTTGCTGCGGCTGCAGAGATCTGAACAAAAAAGAAAGGGTTGAAGTAACTCAGCGCTTATGGCAGCATCTGTGGACAGAAAAGCAATGTTAATGTTTTGAGTCCCGTTACCCTTCATTACAATTTGCCAGTTCTGACCAACGTTTCTGATGAGGGATCACTGGACTTGAAACATAAACTCTGTTTTGCTCACTACAGATGCTGTCAGATCTGCAGTTTCTCCAGCACATTCTGTGCTTGCTATTGCAATGGAGTATCTGAAGGGTAGAGTATCTCAATTGTGTAGACGTTAATGGGGAATGTGAGTTCAGTGAGTTCTGTAATTATTGAGACAAAAATGCACATATGTGAAGTTCTTGACACCTCATAGTGAGAGGTTGATTTACTTCTAAGGAAGGAGAACTTAATTACTCGCTGGAAAGAAACTGATTTTTGAACAATTTCCTGATTACATTCCTACACCAGCCATTCTTCTCACTTCTTCTGGAAGCAGAAAATCACATTCAGAGAGTGCTTATGCTCTGAACGTTGAGGATTCGGTTTACACTTACAATGTTAAAATGAAGAGAAACTAGAGTTTACAATAATTAATATTTCTGCATCAGAAAAGACTAAATCATAATGCTACTTAGTAACTAGTTATAGAACCATACAATGATACAACACAAGATAAAATTATCCAGCCCATCTTCTCTGAGTCTCCCCCTTGGCAAAGCTACCCAACTATGCCTATTTCTCTATACTTTCCCTATAACTGTATACTTTTTCCCCTTTGCATATTTATCCAATCCCTGTTGAAACACATTGTTGAACCTACTTCCATAACTATTTCAGGCAGTGCCCTGGTTTGGACATTGTTGCTGTGTAAAAATTGTTTCCTCATGTTACTACAAGTTCTTTTGTCAGATAGCTCTTTCGATATAAGTATAACTAAACTTGCCAGTACCTATTGCAAGACATGAAATGATGCTTAACCAGACTGCAATCATCAGAAAATATTACAAATTTTTTGAAAAACTGTTTACCATCCCTTCCACTCCAATACAATATGCACTGTACTACTTTGATAATTAGACAAATTATGTTTCCATGCAGGAGAATGGTAAGTTGTAAAAGGAACTGACCAATTGAGTATTATTGATGTCAACTGAATTCATCTATTTAATGTTCATACTTATCACTATCACCCAAAAATGCAAGTTAAATTGCCCTATGCTACAGTAATAACTGACCACTGACTGTACAATAAAAAGGGCTACATTCATCTAATGTACAGAGTGTTTCTCATAGAAACAATAAGATTGGATGCTGTAATAGACTTAATCAAATGTAAATTCCAACAACAGGGAATGTTTCAGAGATTGAAATCAATTTATAGGCATCTGGTCATAATCGACACAGGAAACATACTCCTCGTGTGTACGAGAGAAAACATTTCCTCAAGCATAAGTCAAATTCTGGGCAAAACTGTCTCTTATAGCTAAACTTGAAGTCAGGTCAAAATGCATTTGACGAAATTTAATTCTCAAACCAAAGACAGCTGACAGCGACAACATAATCAATTGACTTCCCACAATAGATGTTTGTCCAGTTATCCTGGGTATTGTGTTTTCATGGGTGGTAACGTTACCGCCATATCTGGTGCGAGGGAGTATCACTTTAAGTGGATTTATGTGAAAACAGTGTAAATTAGAATTGCAGAGATACATTGTTCAGTAATTTAGAACTAAAATGCTTCTTAATTTTCTTTTCCACTTATATATGTTGCCTTTAACAAATGTTCTGTCATGACTTATCTAACTCTTAGTTCTACCATTTCATTGAACATTGACATGCCATGCATTTAACTTTCACAACATGACATTTCTCAATTACCACTGTACTCCCAACCTTAATGGTGAGTGGATTGGAGGGGAACTTGAAGGTGATGGTGCTCAATATATCTGCTGCCCTTGTCCTGATTAAATTCAATAACATATTGAATTAACTGAGGCAAATAATTTAGTTTACAGCCAATTTTGACTAATGCAAGATTAAAAAAAATGATGAGACAACAAGGTGCAGGGCTGGATGAACACAGCAGGCCAAGCAGCATCATAGGAGCATAGAGGCTGACGTTTCGGGCCTAGACCCTTCATCAGAAAAGGGGGAGGGGAAGGGGATTCTGAAATAAATAGGGAGAGAGTGGGAGGCGATAGAAGATGGATAGAGGAGAGGATAGGTGGAGAGGAAACAAACAGGTCAAAGAGGTGGGGATGGGGCCAGGAAAGGTGAGGGTAGGTGGGGAGTTAGGAAGGGGATAGGTCAGTCCAGGGAGGACGGACAGGTCAAGGGGGCGGGATGAGGTTCGTCGGTAGGAGATGGAGGTGCGGCTTGAGGTGGGAGGAGGGGATAGGTGGGAGGAAGAACAGGTTAGGGAGGCAGGGACGAGCTGGACTGGTTTTGGGATGCGGTAGGGGGAGGGGAGATTTTGAAGCTTATGAAGTTCACATTGATACCATTGGGCTGCAGGGTTCCCAAGCGGAATATGAGTTGCTGTTCCTGCAACCTTCGGGTGGCATCGTTGTGGCACTGCAGGAGGCCCAGGATGGACATGTCGTCTGAGGAATGGGAGGGGGAGTTGAAATGGTTCGCGACTGGGAGGTGCAGTTGTTTGTTGCGAACCGAGCGTAAGTGTTCTGCAAAGCGGTCCCCGAGTCTCCGCTTGGTTTCCCCGATGTAGAGGAAGCCACACCGGGTACAGCGGATGCAGTATACCACATTGGCAGATGTGCAGGTGAACATCTGCTTGATGTGGAAAGTCTTCTTGGGGCCTGGGATGGGGGTGAGGGAGGAGGTATGGGGGCAGGTGTAGCACTTCCTGCGGTTGCAGGGAAAAGTGCCGGGTGTGGTGGAGCTGGAGGGGAGTGTGGAGCGGACAAGGGAGT
>NC_063334.1:50604586-50737629 GCF_021869965.1 Rhincodon typus
TATTCTTGGTACTTTTCCATGAGAGTGTGTTCACTCATTCGAAGAGGAACCTGTGTGGATGAGGTTTACAGTTGAAAATTGTATATTTTTTTTTAAAGTGCACTTGTGATTTTGCATTTTTTTTTTGTTGTTGTTTCATTACGTGAAAGTTAAGTGTTGTTTTGAAATACATTTCTTACAATAATTTTTTACCACTTAAATTGGCCAGTATAGGAATTCCTTTGTGATTTCAATCACATTTCTAAATTTATAGAGGGACAAACATTTTGGACTGATAAATGATTGGCATGATTATAACTTATCTGATATATATGTAATTATTTTTATTGTTAGACTTGCATATGTTTCCTGGGCACATTTTCAACATCTGTGCTTCAGACAAAGCTGTCACACCGCTGTGCCATATCCTGGAGTTTAAATTATGTCATGACATGGATATTCCCATCCAATAAACCATTACATCACAAAATGTATCCTGATTTTGGATATGAAATCAGCCAGTCAATTGCTCGCAGGTACATGAAATATCTGCTTGCAATAGACAACATTTTCAACATTCCAATTTAAGAAATCCAACTTGATAGGGTGCAGTAGGTGTCTTGGTCTTGAGGCTTCCCACAGGAGGATGTGGATTTTGGTTATACTATACACTTTTGAGCTTGGCTGTTGTGTGTGTGTTTATGGGTTTGTGGTAGGTACAGTGAAAAGTGAAGAGAGCAATTGTCCCTGCACTTATTTCTTGCAGCAGTATATCCCTTTTTCCAATGGTGAAATTGGAAGTTGGGTGCTGTACTGACTGTTCGATCATTTGATCTGTAACATGAGTTTCATGCTTTTTCATTGGTTTTCCCATCACTTCACTTTTGCCTGGTAACCCTTGCAAATTAGTTTCGTAATGATTGGTAAACATTCACATCTTTTTAAGTTTTAGAAATGCTGAAACAAAATGTTCTCCCTTAAGAGGTCTCTTATCTTTAAATCTCCTTACGTCTTTGTTATTTGTGTGCTGACCAGAATATGCATCAACCCCATTAGGGTAGATTTCAGCACAAAACCAAGGCTGAGTTTGGAGCTCATGTTATTGATTGGACTGACTGCATAACTTTAAGATGCCATGGGCTAGTTTTGCACAAACACAGCCATTCCCAGCGCAGATCATGACATTGTAAAATTGTTACTTGGTAAAATATGCTACAGTAGTAACAACTCTGAAATGCCAAAAGCTGGACAATATCAGATGCAAGTTAGAAATTCAACAGCTGCAAGCATATTTAATCTGACTGACAAATTAATCATAAATAGCTGATCTACATCCAAGGCAAAACATTTGTTGCCAAAGTAAATAATTATCACTCCGATGCACTCAGATCCATCATAATGATAATTGTTTTACAGCACGTATATGGTCAGAAGCATAGAAAATATGGAAAATGTACAGTATAGCAGCCCCATTTAGTCCATCTCATCTGTGTGGCCCACAAAGAGAAATCCGGGCCAATCAACTTTCAGCTCTTGAGTCTATAGTACTATATTTTCATAACTTCTATATTATCTGCAAGTAGATTTGAAATGTGATGAGGATTTCTATGCCTATGACCCTTTCAGACCCTGCAAATATCTGAATGAAAACATTGAGCGGAATCTTCCCAGTCCTGAACAAAACGTTTTTGATGAGAAATTTGGGAGAATTGTGTGAAAAGTTGAGTGAGCCCTTTCACAACGTTGCAATTAATTTCCAGACATCGAGATAATGTTCTCATTAATGAGCAGCTAGATTATCCATCTTTATCCTGATTATTACATAATCCGGCCTTATTAATATACATTCTCCTATTCAACTACCAACCAGCTAGAAACTAGACAAAGAATTCCTAACGTGAAAGTCTAAACAGTTACCTAGCAACTCCAACTCAGTTTGCTGCTATGGATCTTCATGTCAGACACCTGGCACCAACAACTCAGGTTACGCTATATGGGTGGAGTTGCACGAACCGCATACGTACATACATACACCGGCATCTGACTCATGGCATCCTATAAGACCATAAAACCATAAGACATAGGAGCAGAAATTAGGCCATTCGGCCCATCGAGTCTGCTCCGCCATTCAACCATGGCTGATAAGTTCCTCAACCCCATTCTCCTGCTTTCTCCCCGTAACCCTTGATCCCCTTGATAATCAAGAACCTATCTATCTCAGTCTTAAATGTACTCAATGACCTGGCCTCCATAGGCTTCTGGGGCAGTGTATTCCATAGATTCACCACTCTCTGGCTGAAGATGTTTCTCTCTAAAACGTCTTCCCTTTACTCTAAGACTGTGGCCTCGGGTCCTAGGCTCTCCTACCAATGGAAGCAGCTTCCCAACATCCATTTTGTCCAGGCCATTCAGTATTCTGAAAGTTTCAATTAGATCCCGCCTCTTCCTTCTAAACTCCAATGAGTATAGTCCCAGAGTCCTCAAACTTTCCTTATATGTTAAGCTCTCCATTCCTGGGACCATTCTTGTGAACCCCCTCTGAACCTGCTCCAGGGCCAGTACATCCTTCCTGAGATATGGAGCCCAATCCTTTTCACACTTTCATAGGCATCTCCCATTCACTTTATAGAAACAGTTCGAGACACTGGATTCTGCAAAGGCTATGGGGCCTGACAACATTCCAGCAATAGTACTGAAGACTTGTGTTCCAGAACTTGCTCCTCCCCTAGCCAAGCGCTTCCAGTACAACACTGGCATCTACCCAAAAGTGTAAAAATTGCCCAGACATGTCCTGTCCACAAAAATGCAGGACAAATCCAACATGGTATTTTACCACCCCATCAGTCTGCTGTTGCTCATCAGAAAAGTGCTGGAAGGTGTCATCAACGGTGCTATCAAGGAGCACTTGCTCAGCAATAAACTGGTCATGGACACCCAGTTTGGGTTCTGCCAGGGCCACTCAGCTCCTGACCTCAGTACAGCCTTCGTTCAAACACCGACAAAAGTGCTGAATTCTGGAGGTGAGGTGACAGTGGCAGCCCTTGACATCAAGGTCACATTAGACCAAGAGTGAAGGAGCCCTTGCAAAACAGGAATTAATGGGTATCAGGGGACAAACTTTCCATTGGTTGGAGTCATGCTTGGCACATAGGAAGATGGTTCTGGTTGATGGAGGTCAGTTATCTCAGCAGGAGGGCATCTCTGCAGAAGTTCTTCAGGGTGCTGTCCTAGGCCCAACTATCTTCAGTTGCTTCATCAATGACCTGCCCTCATAAGGTCAGAAGTGGGATGTTTGCCCATGATTGCACAATGTTCAGTGCCATTCGCAACTCCTCAGATACTGAAGCAGTCCATGTTGAATTGCAACAAGATCTGGACAATATTCAGGCTTGGACTGATAAGTGGCAAGTATCATTCGCAGTCGCACCACATAAATGGCAGGCAATGACCTTCTGCAACAAGAGACAATCCAACTACTGCCCTTTGACATTTCTGCAAATAATTTTCATGCTATATAAAATTGCTCTGCGGCTATTTTACTGGTTTCTTTAAGCAGATTAATGACGATTAAAATGGCGCAGAGATCACCCTGACTTAAATGTATTAGATGCTTGAACGAAAACCAATGTTAACCATAATTTCCACTTACAAGTTTTAATTTCTTTCTTCCTATGAACTACTCTGTTAGTTACTTTTACTAATCTTTAACAAACAAATCTTTTTCTCCTGTATTTCATACAAAAGAAAAATCTGAAAGCAGCAGTAAGTTAATGAAAATTTGCAGTTATTTTTCACTTGCTGTATTCACAATTTCCCTCACAATGACTTATTCATTAAACATCTGAGCAACATTATGCAATTGTTATTGCTGATGGGGAGGAAACTTAACCTCGACTGGAGCCAGACAGTTAACAATTCTTGCTCACAAATTGATTTTTTTTAAAAATGTACATTTATTTCTTGGCTCCAAAGTATTCCTTTATGGATTATTCATCCTCTCATATTCAAGATCATGGCTCAGAATGTGATTGATATTACAAAGCTAAAAGCAATTGATTATTTATAATAATGGTCCCCAAAGTGCATTTGTTGCTTACTTGGCTAAGAAAAGGGATGATTATGTTACAAACATCAGCAGGAGCCAAAACTAAAGGGTAGGTTGACTGAAAATGTACGTTATTGGAACCAGTACAGCTAGCATTACTTTGACTCCTACAGCTAATTGAGTCAGGAACATTTTTGGTGTTTTATAAGTCTATTTGAACTTACTTAATTACAAATTAACATTGCCCATGCAAAGCAATAAGAATTTATCCTAAGGCAATTATCAACGTAGTCCACTCTACAATGACACTATGTTACACTGAAAAAGGCTACATTTTTAAAATGATCCTCACTCAAAAATAATGTTTTGGCTTCTGAAAGGTATGCAGAGATAAATTAACAAAACTATTACGATGGGGACCATACAGCGTCCTCAATACACCACGTGTGACTTTTTCAAGAGCAACAATATTACAAACAAATGAAAACATTAACAAATGAAATCTGATGCTTAGTTTGAGTTCTGGAAGGGCCACTCGTTACAGCGGTCCTCATTACAGCCTCGGTTCAAACATAAACAAAAGATCTCCACCCCAGAGATGAGATGAAAATGATTGTCCTTGACATCAAGGTAGCATTCAAATGGATAAGATATCAAGAAGCCCTGGTTTTTCGGTTTTTATAAGATATCAAGAAGCCCTGGCAAAACATGAAAATCAGTGAGAGTCAGGTGAAAATATATTCATTGATTGTAGGCATCAAGGCCACATTTGACAGAGAGTGAATGAGCCCTTGCAAAACTGGAATTAATGGGGGCAAACTTTCTGATGGTTAGAATCATGCTTGACAGATAGGAAGATGGTTGTGGCTGATGGATGTCAGTCATCTCAGCACCAGGACATCACTGCAGGAGTTCCTCAGGATGTCCCAGACCCAACCAATAACCTTCCCTCAATTATATTGTTAGGCGTTTACTGAAGACTGCATAATGTTCTGCATGACTGGCAATTCCTTAGTGACTTGACTTCAACATGCTCTTGTAGACATGGGATTTGTATAGCTGGTCCAGTTCAATATCTGATCAATGATAACCCTAAGATGTTGATAGTGAGGGATTCAGTGATGGTAAAGTCATTGAAAGTAAAATGAGGATGGTTAGATTTTCTCTTGCTGGAGAAGGTCATTGCCCATTGCCCATTGTGTGACACATCTGTTAATTGCGATTTATCAGCCCAGGCTTACATGTTGTCCAGGTCTTTCTGCACCTGAATTGGAATGGACATTTTTACTTATGTCACATTTGATGATAAAATCTCAAGAAGCTGGATAGACTGGGACATTTTCCACTGGAACACTGGAGTTGGAGAGGTGACCTTATAGAAGTTTATAAAATCATGAGGGGTTTAGATAGGGTTAATGATAGGTGTATCTTCCCTAGGATGGGGGATTTCAAGACCAGGGGACACATTTTAAAGGAGAGAGGTTTAAAAACGAGATGGGGACAATTTTTTTACACAGAGGGTGGTTTGCTCATGGAGTGAACTTCCTGATGAAGTGGTGGATATGGGCACAATTACAGCGTTTAAAAGACACATGGATAAGTACATAAATAGAAGGGTTTGGAGGGATATTAGCCAGGAGCAGGCAGGTGGGACTAGTTTAGTATGGGATTATGTTCAGCATGGACTGGTTGCACAGAAGGCACTATTTCTGTGCTGTATGACTCCAAGTAGTCTACATTCAAGTATAATTTTCCCAGCCTTCATGTGAGTATGTTATAAATATTTGCTTCTTTAAATTCATTGCTGATATGTAAATATTATGGGCAAGGTCGGCATTTATTCTCATTCTCAAGTGAGTAAGTGAGGTGATATATTTGGGCGGTTGCTTTACCCGAAACACTACCTAGGTAGTGTCTCCCACCCATCCTCCTCCTCTAACCAAAAAAAAAGGTTCTGAGCGCTGATTTGGTAAGGCTACTAGTTTTTTTTTAATAGTCTGTTTGGGAATTCAGAACAGTGGGAATGGATGTTAGGGCAGTTGCATGCTCCTCTGTAGAATGTGGGAGGTAAGGGTCACCACTGGTGTCCCCACTGACTTCATCTGCGGGAAGTGCACCCAACTCCAGCTCCTCGGAAACCGCGTTAGGGAACTGGAGCTGGAGCTGGATGAACTTCGGATCATTCGGGAGGCTGAGGGGGTAATTGAGAGGAGTTACAGGGAGATAGTCACACCTCAGGTACAGGAAAAAAGTAGATGGGTTACAGTCAGGGGACAGAAAGGGAACAGGCAGACAGTGCAGCGATCCCCTGTGGCCGTTCCCCTGAAAAACAAGTATACCGTTTTGGATACTGTTGGGGGGGACGACTTACCAGGGGTAAGCCATGGGGTACAGGTCTCCGGCACAGAGTCTGTCCCTGTTGCTCAGAAGGGAAGGGGGGAAGAGGAAGGGCGCATTAGTCACTGGGGACTCCATAGTTAGGGGGACAGACAGGAGATTCTGTGGGAACGAGAGAGACTCGCGGTTGGTGTGTTGCCTCCCAGGTGCCAGGGTCCGTGATGTCTCCGATCATGTTTTCGGGATCCTTAAGGGGGAGGGGGAGCAGCCCCAAGTCGTGGTCCACATAGGCACCAACGACATAGATAGGAAAAGGGATGGGGATGTAAGGCAGAAATTCAAGGAGCTAGGGTGGAAGCTTAGAGCTAGAACAAACAGAGTTGTTATCTCTGGTTTGTAACCCGTGCCACGTGCTAGCGAGGTGAGGAATAGGGAGAGAGAGCAGTTGAACACGGTTTGGATCAGAAATTGGCTAGCTGTAAGAAGACAGAGGGTGGTGGTTGATGGGAAATGTTCATCCTGGAGTTCAGTTACTAGTGGTGTACCTCAAGGATCTGTTTTGGGGCCACTGCTGTTTGTCATTTTCATAAATGACCTGGATGAGGGTGTAGAAGGATGGGTTAGTAAATTTGCGGATGACACCAAAGTTGGTGGAGTTGTGGATAGTGCGGAAGGATGTTGCAGGTTACAGAGGGACATAGATAAGCTGCAGAGCTGGGCTGAGAGGTGGCAAATGGTGTTTAATGAGGAAAAGTGTGAGGTGATTCACTTTGGAAGGAGTAACAGGAATACAGAGTACTGGGCTAATGGTAAGATTCTTGGTAGTGTGGATGAGCAGAGAGATCTCGGTGTCCATGTGCATTGATCAGTGAAATTTGCCACCCAGGTTGATAGCGTTGTTAAGAAGGCGTACGGTATGTTAGGTTTTATTGGTAGAGGGATTGAGTTTCGGAGCCATGAGGTCATGTTGCAGCTGTACAAAACTCTGGTGCGGCCGCACTTGGAGTATTGCGTACAGTTCTGGTCACCGCATTATAGGAAGGATGTGGAAGCATTGGAAAGGGTGCAGAGGAGATTTACCAGGATGTTGCCTGGTATGGAGGGAAGGTCTTATGAGGAAAGGCTGAGGGACTTGAGGCTGTTTTCGTTAGAGAGAAGAAGGTTAAGAGGTGACTTAATAGAGATATGCAAGATGATCAGAAGATTAGATAGGGTGGACAGTGGGAGCCTTTTTCCTCGGATGGTGATGGCTAGCACGAGGGGACATAGCTTTAAATTGAGGGGTGATAGATATAGGACAGATGTCAGAGGTAGGTTCTTTACTCAGAGAATAGAAAGGGCGTGGAATGCCCTGCCTGCAAAAGTAGTAGACTCGCCAACTTTAAGGGCATTTAAATGGTCATTGGATAAACATATGGATGATAATGGAATAGTTTAGGTTAGATGGGCTTCAGATTGGTTTCACAGGTCGGTGCAACATCGAGGGCCGAAGGGCCTGTACTGCGCTGTAATGTTCTATGTTCTATGTTCTATGTTCTAACCCTTACTTGTCCTGAGAAGGTGATGATGAGCCTTTTGCTTGAGTCATTGAAAAGCTTTTTAATATAACTGTGTGGATTCATAGGCAATTCAGCAATGTCATACTGCATTCATATATAAGCCAGAAAAAGGAAAAAACAGCAGGTTTAACTCCCAAAGAGACATTGATAAATCTTTTGGATTTTTGACTACAAGCTGACAGCTTCATGATTACTCTGGACTTACTCGCTTCCCCAATTTTTTATTTTCAATCCTTCAATAACTAAACTTCTCAAATTTTTGGAATCAAACTATTTGCCTGGCAATATTTTATGCAATCCAGATGAGACGCAAACATCCTGCTGCTACTCATTTAAATACTAGTGCCTAGCAGGCCAGCCCTGAGAACAAAGCTAGGAGGATGCATACTTTGACAGGGGGCCCCAAGTTTGTGCTCGGCGAAAACCACTTAAAGACAATAGCTTTAAAGACAATATGCACTCCGGCTACAGTGAGTGCTGGACCTGGTTACAAAAGGATCTTTGAGTATTAAGAAGAATGTGAATGATGCAACGGGTCAGGGCCACTGGAACTTTTCGTGCATGAGGTGGATTATGAGAGAGCCTAAGAGAGCCAGAAAGCCCTCCAGATAGGAACTAAGAAGGGAGTGAGACAAATTGTTGCCATGACCAATACCAGTATTGTAGCCCTGACTACTTGGGTGCATGTATGAAGAAATTCAATTACTTTATCTAAGTGGTCAACGTCTATACATACACCTCAAGTATTACATCCTTGCAAATGAAGCACTATCCCACAATCTGCGCCATTCACCTACCAAGTAGTTCAGATCCAACAATCCTCACTTCATTGTTACAGACTTACCACTGTTATAGGTCAGTTAATTTCACAGTTTTGCACATATTTCTAGCTATTCAATGATGATAGCTGAACTCAAATCCTTTGCCCGACACTCACTTGCACAACTTCCTCTCTATAGCGGAACAAGTTGATCCATAACTTTGTCAGTAATGCCTAAATGGCAGGGGTTAGTCAGGGCTGAATGCCCACACTACACGAAGAAGATAAAACTGGTCACTACAGGAGTGACAACAACTGGGGCCATGACCAGCTGAAATCATAGAGTATGTTTCACTTGATCCAATTTCTCATATTCCACTTGAAGTACAAGATAAGCAGGGCACTTGATGAAGAAAAAGCAACATCACTTGATCTGACACTTGCGATCACCAGTCTCCAGATACAGGCGCTGCGCAAAATTCAACACAGAAATGGGATCTGCATGTGGTATGTGGCATGCATCTAGGGCATGAGGAAAGTTTAGCATGTAAAGCTATTCCCCAAGTGTGAGGTGGCAAATGAATTCTACTGCAGAAGTTTTGGAAAAGAACATGGTTGGGACAGGTTACAGAAAAATGCTTGTGGGTATTCTCTTGGTGCATTTACAGTCCTGCCAGAAAGTCTAAAGTCAAGTCAAAGATCATTGAGGAGTTTGGCTCCAATGTTGCAGAGTTTTACAGAGACCTTGAAGTCATTTTTCCAACACTGAAATAATGGTGAACTCCATCAGAACAACTGCATACTAAACCATGATGCAGTGTCAGATGGTCTCAGGTTCCATTGCAGCATGAGTTGAAACCAACAGTTGAAAGTTGTAGTGGAAACTCAGACTGAGGTCATGAAATTTCAGTTTGTGACTAGAAGCCTGTACTAACCACCTTCTTTAGCTGCAGATCACATAGTTCAAAGGATCTCACAGCAGCCCAGAAATCTGCTCCAGCAGATTATAAGAATTTCTGAGATGCTATCCATTGGAGAGGGCATAGCTTTAAAATGCCAAAAATACTGCTTCCTCTTTCAGTCACAAAATTCATTCTCCCACCATTGATACTCTCCAAGACCATCTGCAAGGCCACTTGAAGTCTTCCCATCATTGAAAGTCAGCAGCTTTCCACCAGCCATTCTGTTGCCACTAAGGTGCACAAGGACAGGAAAGGCACACTCAAGATATGGACTCAGACTTTTGATTTTTGTATAGAATATTCAATAGTTTGTTTGATCTTGTTGGTTTGAAATGAAACAAAGAACTGCGCATACTAGAAATCTGAAACAAAAACAGAAACTGCTGGAAAAACTCAGCAGGTCTGGCAGCATCTGTGGACAGAAAGCAGAGTTAATATTTTGGACCGAGTGACCTTTCTTCAGAACTTCTTGGTTTGAAATAATTGCTTTGTAACTTTTATTTCAGCATTGTGGCCAAGAGCAATGAAAAATTCAGGGTTGTGTTCTGTAGAACTGGAGTCAAATAATGAGATCACAGACAACCTAGCTCCTTTCATTCTGTTCCTGCTCCTGAGACTTTCTCCATATCCCTGGTAATACGGAGTCTGTGATTGCATTGTTTTCACTGTAAGCATGCTGGCCATGTGGTGCTGCATTGTGGAGTTAAGTTATGAGGCAGATGTTAAGTGCAAAGCCCTATCATCCAGAAGCCACTTGCTTGTTTGGTGTGATGGATCAAATACTGAGGGAATAAAGAACAAGCATGGAATAAAGGCATAATGACTGCCAGCAGGTTAACGGGAATTCATGATATACCGAGCGTGTTTGCACATGAACTGCATATTCAATGAATGATAATATTTGCAGTTGATGTGCATCTCAGTATTGAAATGTGGCATACATCAAACCATGTGTATTCTGTTGATAACACTGCATGATGGGGAAATTTACTAGCATGGCAAAGTCAATTGCACACTCTTCCTGCCTCTTTCTGGTCAGAGCAAATAGTCCCCTCTCTTGGCAAAGAAACTGTCTTCTCTTAGATACAGTTGTGAATGACAAACTGGAAGGGTTAGATATATCGCCCGCCCCAGTCTGAAAGGATTTCGGTGTAAAGAAGTCCATGGACACAGACACCTTTTTGGCAAATGCCGGAACCTTCTTGCTCAGAGGCTGCAGGTTGCCGCTTGAGCATGCAATGACAACCAGAACCAACATGTGGCTCTGTAGATAGTTGCAACCACTCTGAATGGGACAACAGGACTTACTTGGTCTTAAATAGTAGAGGAAAACCACTAGGTAGTCTAACAAGTAGGGGCCCTTGATATAAACAAGATACAGTTTATTTTATGATGGCAATCAGGAACAAGATATATTAGTAAGATCAATATTGTTATAATTAGTATTGTGAGATCTAAGATAACAGGTCTGTCATAGAATCCTTACAATGCAGAAAGAGGCTATGTGGCCCAACAAGTCTGCACCAACCCTCCGAACAGTATCCCATTCAGACCTAGCCCCCACTCTATCCCCGTAATGCCACATACCATGGCCAGTCGACCTAACTTGCACATTATTGTACTGTGGGAGGCAGTCAGAACACCAAGCAGAAACCCACACAGACAGTGGGAGATTGTGCAAACACAGACAGTCGCCCAAGACTAGAGTTGAACCCAAAGTGTAAGGCAGCAGTGTTAAATACTGAGCCACCATTCTACCACTGTGTCCCCTTTGGGATCCTAAGATCTTCTGCATTTCTCTATCCATGTCTTTATGGCATCATCAGATTGGGTGGAATTTAATATAACCTTCAGCATTAACCCTTAAACAACAGAGATTTGGATCCAAGATATGATTGATTCCTATGATGACTTCCATTGTAAAACACAATTAATCCATGCACTGGTCATGTATTGTGTGGCAATAAAAGAAATATTACTAGAAAACCCTATTTGGAAAGATCTTTTGAGATGGGAGATAGCTTTCTCCCTCTGTGGACAGTTTATCCTTCTGTTTCCTGTCTCTTCCAAATCTCCTTTCAGGTCAGAGGAGATGTTAATTATAGTACCTGCGACTAGAAGCAAGGTCTGAACAGAACTTTTGAAGTCAAAATCAAGGCCTTCTCCATGTGCAGTACCATTCCCTATCAACCTCACCAGCTTAAAATAACCCTGAAAATATCAAACATTTCCACAAACACAAACAAGAGATTATTAATCAGCAATACGAATTTATGGAGGACTTTTCCTGGTGCAGTATGCTTATTTAGCACTGCCTGTATAAGAGTTGGTGTTGGCTGAATGTTGAGATTGAAAATTGCAGCACGCGCATTAAATCACTACTACATGCAGACCGCTGTCATGATCTGTTCACTCTACATACTTCTGGTCCATGTATGTTATGCCTAATTTACCATCTTCATGAGGATGGCACTTGCTGTGGGCCATGCTGGAAATGCACGCATACGGTGGGGACACGACTGTGGTACCAAACAGTACCAATAGCACAGCTGAAACTAGAGATGTTACAGAATCCAATTTTGTGGTCAAGATTTTAATTTAATAGCCCACCTGAAGGCTGGTGCTTTTCATAAATACATATTAATAGAGAGCAAAGGAACAAGTTATAGATTCAGCAAATCTGTTTTCTCTCTTTCCTTCCTTATAAATATGGTCAAGTAAAAGCACACAAACAGATTTTCAAAGTAAGCTCAGAATACTTCTTGTGATAAACAACAATATATTTTTGTATTGAATTAAACCAACAATTTCTGGGAAAACAATAACATTGCAATACAAGGAAGACATGCATTTCCTTTGACACCGACATTGCTGCATGACCTTAGCCGCAGCTGGTCCTGAGGAAATCAAAACTTTCCAACCTAGGGAGTTTGTTGAATCATCCAAAATACATTAATTATTTCAGTCAATGCTCTCACCTCCCCTCAGGAGGTGTGGGCTCAAGCTGAAATGTGGTGATGTAAGTGTACGCAGGCCTCCATCACATTGTGGATATTCAGTTGTAAACTGTCCAAGATTTTCCAACAGGACTGCTGGCAGGCAAATAGATTGCATCATTGCTGATGGGAGGGAACACTGGGCTTCATCAGGCTAAATTATGTCATTACAGCTTGGAATAGAAATGAAGGATCTCACTAACCTTTTCCTGAGAACATTTTTGAGAATTTGTGAAGCTTTCCTTCTGCTTGTAATATAGACATGTTTAGTTATCCTGATTTGACATCGTGTATTGAAGTACGTTGCCATATATATCATTCAGCCATATACAACGTTTGGCCTTATTCATCATTTAGTTTTTGTTGGTCAATATTGCACCAGCACGGCATTCCCCTCTCAATGCAAAAATTAAAGCTCAAAATATACTTTAGATGCGTGTCTGATTTTACTTGCATTATCAGTGATGAGTGAAAGAATGAGCTATAAAGAAAGTTTCAAAGTTGCAAAATTTCATGTTAAAGTTCACATTAAATTTTCAAAGTTGCAAAAACTAAAGGTCAGAGATCACAAGACACCAGGTTATAGTCCAACAGTTATGAACTATCAGCATATAATTCTACAATTGAAATTCAACCACCTTATTAATTCCCTCCTTATATGCACATACACAGGTTATCAACATGGGTAAAAACAAGGAAAATAGGTTAGTGGTTCCTGTTTACAAGGTTTGTTGAGATGATTCTTAGGATTCTTGTGCTGCTCAGAAAGCTGCTTCTCAGTCATCCTTCTTCAGATGATTCCAAAGGTTTGCAAGAGGCATTAGATAGCTGCATCAATTATAAAAGGTCCCTGGCTTATTAATTAAAAGTCCTAGCTTACAACAGCTGCTGAAGGAAAAACAAATTGATTCTCTACAGGTTTAAAGTGACTTACAGCAGAGGACAGAGAGAGGGCTTCTATGCTGGAAGTGGCCCAAAGGTCTCTTTTTATCTTGTTCACAGGCCCAGGCCCTTCAGCTACCTAAGAATCAATCACCTAATCATTGGCAGTCAGAAGACTTTTATCATTAGTAACTAGTCACTAATTCACAAACTAATCTGCCTACTTGTTACCAGCCAAAGCTCCTTCAGCTCCTGTTCAGCCATACACATAGTGTTCACAATGAGTATCAAGTTACTTGCTTTCAAACATGCAGCAATTCTTACGATCCCTAGTTCTAGAATAATTTTCTTCACATTTCAGCCCACAATTGAAAAAGCACAAACACAATAAAGACATAGACTTTACATAGATCAGAAGATTGGACAGAATATTTAAAAAATATGAAGATTATCTAAAATATTAATAAGGACAGAATATTAGATTACAAGAGAAATCTAGCTTAAAAAATAAAAATCAAATAAGTCCCTATAGACATTTAAAATGGAAGAGTTATACTGAACATTGTTCCTGTAGAAAATGAGTCTGGGAATTAATAACGGAAAATAAAGAGAATATTTTGTATCCATCTTTTCTATAGCTATAAACCAGGAAATGGAAGCCAGGTAGAGAACGGAAAGTGGCATTGAGTGTAGCATTGGAGCTAGAGTATGACATGGCCCCAGATCATAATGGCATTCATCCTAGGGTCTCAAATGAAGTGGCTAATGAGATTGTTGATGCACTGGTTTTAATTTTTCAAAATTCTCTGGATTTAGGAAAGGTTCCATTGAAATGGAAAATATAAATATAACTCGTTTATTCAAAAAGGGAGTGAAACAGATGCAAGGAAATTACAGACCAGTCAGATTAACATTTGTCATAGGGAAGAGTTTAGAAATTAAAGTTAATGGCAGAAGACTTCCAAAAATTCAAATTAATCAGGCAGAGTTAAAATGGATTTGGACATTGAGCAGTTTTTCCGCCACCTCCGCCTCCGCGCTTACTTCTTTAATCGTAAGCCTAACGTTCCCTCTACTGACCCCTTCTCCTGCCTCCAACACACCCCCTCCTCCTGGACACCACCCCAAGGCCTCCTACCCTCCCTCGACCTCTTCATCTCCACCTGCCGTCGAGACATCAATTGCCTCAACCTCTCCACCCCTCTCACCCACTCCAACCTCTCCCCCGCAGAACGTGCAGCCCTCCGCTCCCTCAGCTCCAATCCCAACCTCACCATAAAACCTGCAGACAAGGGAGGCGCAGTTGTAGTATGGTGCACTGACCTCTACATCGCCAAGGCCAGACGCCAACTCTCTGACACCTCCTCCTACCGCCCCCTTGATCATGACCCCACCCCGACCACCAAACCATCATCTCCCAAACCATCCACAACCTCATCACCTCTGGTGACCTTCCACCCACAGCCTCCAACCTCATCGTTCCCCAACCCCGCACCGCCCACTTCTATCTTCTTCCCAAAATCCACAAACCTGACTGCCCTAGTCGACCCATTGTCTCCGCCTGCTCCTGCCCCACCGAACTTATCTCTACCTATCTCGACTCCATTTTCTCCCCCTTGGTCCAGGAACTCCCTACCTACGTCCGGGACACCACCCATGCCCTCCACCTCCTCCAGAACTTCCAATTCCCCGATCCCCAACACTTCATCTTTACCATGGACGTCCAGTCCCTATATACCTGCATTCCCAATACAGATGGCCTAAAGGCCCTCCTCTTCTTCCTGTCCCGCAGGCCCGACCAGTCCCCCTCCACTGACACCCTCATCCGCTTAGCCGAACTCATCCTCACCCTCAACAACTTCTCTTTCAATTCCTCCCACTTCCTACAGACAAAGGGGGTGGCCATGGGTACCCACATGGGCCCAAGCTATGCCTGCCTCTTCGTAGGTTACGTGGAACAATCCCTCTTCCGTACCTACACTGGCCCTAAACCCCACCTCTTCCTCCGTTACATTGATGACTGTATCGGCGCTGCCTCATGCTCCTACGAGGAGCTCGAACAGTTCATCCACTTCACCAACACCTTCCACCCCAACCTTAGGTTCACCTGGACCATCTCCAATACCTCTCTCTCCTTCCTGGATCTCTCTGTCTCCATCTCTGGCAACCACCTAGAAACCAATATCCATTTCAAGCCCACCGACTCCCACAGCTACCTAGAATACACCTCCTCCCACTCACTTTACTGCAAAAATGCCATCCCCTATTCCCAATTCCTTTGCCTCCGCCGCATCTGCTCCCAGGGTGAGGCATTCCACTCCCGTACATCTCAGATGTCCTCGTTTTTCAAGGACGCAACTTCCCCACCTCAGTGGTCGAGAACGTGTCTCCCGCATTTCCCGCAACTCATCCCTCACACCGCCTCCCCACAATAACAACCAAAACAGAATCCCCCTCGTCCTCACGTACCACTCCACAAACCTCCAGATCCAACGCATCATCCTTCGACACTTCCGCCATCTGCAATCCGACCCCACCACCAAAGACATTTTTCCCTCCCCACCCTTATCTGCTTTCCGGAGGGACCACTCTCTCCAGGACTCCCTTGTCCGCTCCACACTCCCCTCCAGCCCCACCACACCCGGCACTTTTCCCTGCAACCTCAGGAAGTGCTACACCTGCCCCTACACCTCCCCCCTCACCCCCATCCCAGGTCCCAAGAAGACTTTCCACATCAAGCAGATGTTCACCTGCACATCTGCTAATGTGGTATACTGTATCCGCTGTTCCCGTTGTGGCCTCCCCTATATCGGGGAAACCAAGTGGAGGCTTGGGGACCACTTTGCAGAGCACCTACGCTCGGTTTGCACTAAACAACTGCACCTCCCAGTCGCAAACCATTTCAACTCCCCCTCCCATTCCTCAGACGATATGTCCATCCTGGGCCTCCTGCAATGCCACAACGATACTACCCGAAGGTTGCAGGAACAGCAACTCATATTCCGCTTGGGAACCCTGCAGCCCAATGGTATCAATGTGAACTTCATAAGCTTCAAAATCTCCCCTCCCCCTACCGCATCCCAAAACCAGTCCAGCTCGTCCCTGCCTCCCTAACCTGTTCTTCCTCCCACCTATCCCCTCCTCCCACCTCAAGCCGCACCTCCATCTCCTACCGACCAACCTCATCCCGCCCCCTTGACCTGTCCGTCCTCCCTGGACTGACCTATCCCCTTCCTAACTCCCTACCTACACTCACCTTTCCTGGCCCCATCCCCGCCTCTTCGACCTGTTTGTTTCCTCTCCACCTATCCTCTCCTCTATCCCTCTTCTATCCGCCTCCCACTCTCTCCCTATTTATTTCAAAACCCCCTTCCCCTCCCCCTTTTCTGATGAAGGGTCTAGGCCCGAAACGTCAGCCTCTCTGCTCCTATGATGCTGCTTGGCCTGCTGTGTTCATCCAGCCCTGCACCACGTTGTATGATCTATCAGGTATAATACCTTCACTGAACTTTTCATGGCAACCTGCTGTACTCTTGTGAGATGTGCAAGTCACTTTGAATCGATATCTGGAAGGTTATTAAGATGGCCCAGAAACTCCTTGTAGCTTTTTCTTCTCCATATTAACAAAACTGAGATTTGATACTTGTCAGACAGTGATACCAGTTTAGTAATGCTCTTCGTTAGTGTTACTACATCAAATTCACTCATACATATGCTAGTCAATCTTTATTGGCACTGACCAAACTGTAAATAATATCTCTCATTCAAGTTTGCAAATGTCAAAAGAATATATTCTGCCAAAAAGTGGTACATCAATTGTAGTGACTGTAGGCAGGTCACCCAGGTGGACCTCATAGAATATGAGTTCTCTGATTGGGGCTGTTAATCTGGTCCAAACAGGGAACACTGGCTGACAAATATAAACAGGACTGTCAGAGGCTCTGTTCACTCTTAGAGCTGGCTCTGAGTGAACAGAGCCTCTGACAGTCCTACTTATACCTGTCAGCTCTGATGGAGCTGGATCCATGTCAAGAACTCTCCTGGTGTAAGTAAAGAATAATTTGGTGACAGGATACTGGTCTCTGTGGAGTTATTTCAGTGATGATGGAGAAAGCATGTTCTGGAAGAGATTCGCTCACAACAGTTGTCTTTGAAGTGGGGGTAAGCATTTCTGGCATCATGCCATTATTTGGGAAGCTTGATTCATTCGAACTTGCCATCAAAGACTGGGCCCAGTATATGGAAAGAATGCATTATTTTTCTGGGCAAATGACAAGGGGACAGATGAAAATCAGTGAGCAATTCTCCTGTTATCTCGTGGGCCCGCAGCTTTTTTGGTTATTAGGAGCCTAATATTCTCAGAGGCACCAGATACTTAAACCTTTCAAGAATTGATGGATTTAGTTAAGGAATATTATGACCCCAAGCCTCCTCTAATTCTGAGAGGCTATTGGGTTTACTCTGTAATTCGAGAAGCAGGGGAATCCATATCAGGATTTTTGACAAGGTTAAGCTGATAGATGGAGGAATGTGACTTTGTTTTAAATCTTAATGAGATACTGAGAGATTATTTGATATTAATGATGTAACCATGCAAAAGCCCCTACCAGCTACAACCCAAATGGGCTTCAAACAGGCACTACAACTGGCTTTATCATTGGAAATATGCGGCAGATGGAGCATATGACTTGCAGGGTAGTCTGACAGAAGTGGACACCCTTGCCAGTTTCACTGAGCTTGGGGAACACCAGTTGAGTGAAGGCAATTGTATAGCCTCACTCAGGACATATCCTGAACAAAGGGACTCCAAAACCCCAAAACAAAGTCAAGCCTCGGCCAAACAGTTAAAGTTTTCTTCAGGAACTGGGCCAGCAGGCCATTGTAGTTGCTGCAGGTTTGCAGATTCGAAACAGCCAAAGAGTACCACTGGATATAAATTGAGTAATAGAATTCATAGGCCAGTGGCCCAGAGAGTGCACACCATGAAAAGTCCATCAACACCTGGTTTGGAACAGTTAAATTGCTCAGTAATGTCCAAATCAGAACCAATCAAAATAAACATCTGGTTAAATGGTCACTCAGATCTCATGGGGTTGATACCAATGTGGCCATTTCAGCGATCACAGTTCTGGACTCTTAAAATCAAGACCTCGGGTAGACTGAGAACCTATACCAGGGAACTATGCAGGTTAGGGTTACAACTTCAGTTCCAGTCTCTTATGAGAAGCAGCTGGTTCAGTGACCACTGATTATACTAAAAGGCATGGGCCCGAGGTCGATGGGGCAAAATTGGTTGATTCACCTAGACTGGGTCAACACTTTTCGATTAGAAAATGGCTGCCTGAGTGAAGTCCTAATTAAAAACCTAAGACTTTTTCAAGAAAGTCTAGGGACTATCAAAGGAGCAAAGGCCACTTTGCATGTTAACCAGGAAGCAGTTTCATGATTCTGGATGGTCTGCAGAGTGACATTTGCCTTACAGGTAAAAGTCGAGGCAAAAATCAGAAGGCTGGAAAGAGAAGGAATCATCAAACTAGTCCAGCTTACAGAATGGGCAGCACTGGTCATATTGATGGTGAAGACTAATGGTAAACCACCCTTTGCAACTGGTTAAATACTCAATCTCTTGCCTAGCGGATTTATATGCAAAACCTTCACAAAGCTGGACATGAGTCATGAGTATTTGCAATTGCAATTGCATGAGGATTCCCAGAAGTATGCTGCCATTATTACCCATAAGGGTAAGTATGAGGCTGCTATTTGGGATCTCATCAGCCTGTGCAATTTTTCAGGGGACAATGGAGAAAATTTTGCAAGGTCAACCCCAGGTCGCCCTTTATTTTGATGATGTGCCAATAACAGGAGCACTGAGAGAATCTGGAAATAGTCCTTAGATATTTTTGTCAGTCGGGCATACGCCTTAGATGGAAAAAATGTGTGTTCCAGGCACCCCAATGGAACTGCATAGGCTACAGAGTCGACAAGACTATTACACCCAATTGAAGATAAAGGGTGATCAAAAGTGCACCATCAACCACGTCTGTGCCAGAGCTTAGGATTTTTCTTGGGCTGGTGAACTATTATGGAAAGTTCATACAAAACCTGGCCTTCATCCTGGCACCTTTGCATCAACTCTTAACAACTTTCATCCTCTAAGTGATGGCACACCATGATCCCAAATGAGATCTAGAATTGACATGCAATGCCTCCCCATATGGCATTGGGGTAGTATTAGCTCATAGGTGGCCCAATGGAGAGAAATGCCCAATCGCATATGCATCCAGAGCGTTTGTTAATGCAGGACGTGAATAGGCCCAGATAGAGAAGAAAGGTTTAGCCATCATATTTAGAATCAGGAAGTTACACCAATACCTTTAATGACTGTAAATTTGTAATAATAATGGATAATAAGCCCATTTTAGGTCTACTTAAAGAGGACAAGGCAGTGCTGCCCATAGCTTCCGGCTGGATTCAGTGGTGGGCTCTAATACTAAGTTCATATAATTACAAGTAGGAACACCGTCCGGGAGGCCAAATAATGCCACCAGTGGTTCTGCCACTTGAACAGTCTATAATGCTTTTAAATTTTCTGGACATACTTCCAGTCACTGCCGATAATATCAAACTTTAGAAGCAGAAAGATCTGGTCCCAGCAAAACTGAAACAGCTGGTGGAGAACCAGAACTGAAACCTTTTTGGACCCAGAGAGACTGTATCACAGTAAAGGATAGCATGTTATTTTGGGGAGCAACAGTGATTGTCCGAGGCAAAGGTCACCAATGACACTGGCTGAACTCCACCAGGGTCATCCAGGAGTTTCCAAAATGAAGATGTTAGGTCTGGTGGCCAGGATTAGTTGCAGACATAGCTGCGTTGGGGGGCAGTGCCCACAATGCCAACAAGGTCAAAAATTACCACCAGCAGCTGCCCCACATTCGTGGGAATGGCCGAGTAAGTGCCATTACACATTGAGCACATGAAAGGACCTGTATAGTCAATGTTCTTAGTCATTGTGGTCGCCAATTGAAAATGGCTGGATGTACACAGAGTTAATTCGTCAAACACAGGGACAACAAAAGAAAAACTGCACACATTTTTTGCAATGCACAGCTTCCCGGAAGTGTTATCTCGGATAATGGGCCATCATTTACCAGCAGGGAATTTGAGCATTAGCTAAAGCTGAATTCTATTATTCTATTCATTAATGGCAGGTCCATACCATCCATCATCCAGTGGTCTGGCAGAAAGAGCAGTCCAAACTTTGAAGGCAGGCTTAAAGAAACAATGTACTGCTTCACTAGATACCAAACTGTCCTGGTTTCTATATGATTATAGGGCCATCCCTCATGCATCTACAAAGTTAGTTCAAACAGAGTTGCTAATGGGGAGAGATTCTGCACCAATTTAAATCTGATCTTCCCAGGCCTGGCGGAGAGGGTGAAGCAGCAGCAGGAACGCCCAATGCCAGACTCAAGCTTCCACTATGCAAGAGAGACAGTTTACTTCAGGGGATGAAGTTTGGTGTAGGAACCACGGGATGGTCCTGCATGGGTAAGAGAGATTGTCGATGTGAGGTTGCATCCAGTGGCATATGAAGTTTGGGTGGGGTGATGGTCCTGAGCAAGCACGTGGAACACATTAAAGCTGCAAGCCTGCAAACAGTGTGGGAGAAAAATGTGCCTGGTTCCTCGACTGCCTTTCCCACCGTTCTAGAACCCGTGGGTTCTCGTCCAACAAGCATACCTCAGATTCAGAAATGGACATAGTGAATGTCACTGCCTTGATGCCTTCACCACCTGAAGAGGAGAATGAATTTCTTCCGAGAAGCCATTGTGTGTTACATGCTACCCGTTTCAGAGGCAGAGTTGGAGGAACATGACCCAGTGCAAAAACACCCTAGGAGGAGCTACAAAAAAAAAGGGCTGGCCTGTGTCCTAGGCCTCAGAGGGGGAGGGATTTATGATTGTAACGAGGCCAGCTAGGCGCACCTCAGAATATGAGTTCCCTAATTGGGGCTGTTAATCTGGTCCAATCAGGGAGGCCTGGCTGACAGATATAAACCAGAGTGTCAGAGGTTCTGTTTACTCTGAGAGATAGTTCTAAGTAAGCTGGATCAGTGTCAAGGACTTTCCATATGTGAATAAAGGTGATGGGACACCAGCCTCTGTGGAGTTATTTCATCAATGACCATTTACACAAAAGTAATGCTGGAAGATTGGATAAAACCTACAAAAATGCTCTTCAATAGTATTTTGCATTTTTAACCATCATTGCTTATTTGTAATGAACTGCTGCTGTTCCTCGAATATCTGGACAATAAGGATAACTACATCAAGCTTCTACTTATTTACTACACCTCTGCCTTCAACACTACAATCCCAACTAAACTAATCTAATCTCCAAACTCCAAGACTCTAATCTCCACCCTCTGCAACTGGATTCTTAACTTCCTGACCCACAGACTGCAAGCAGTGAACATAAACAACAGCACCTTCTTCACGACAATTCTCAACACCAGTACCCCTCAAGGATGCATACTCAGCCCCTTACTGTATTCCCTGTACATCATGACTGTGTGGCCAAATTTTGTCTGAACTCCATCTACAAGTTCTTTGACGACACTACCATTATAGGCCGGATAGCAAATAATGACGAGGCAGAATACAGGAAAGAGAATGTTTGGTGACTTGGTGCGAAGAGAACAACCTCTCCCTCAATGTCAGCAAAACTAAAGAGCTGATCATCAGCTTCAGGAAGCAAGGAGAAGAGCACGCCCCTATCTACATGAATGGAGCTCAGGTGGAGATGGTCAAGTGTCAAGTTCCTCGGAGTGACAATCATGAACAATATGTCCTGGACCACCCATGTTGATGCAACAGTCAACAAGGCACAACAATGCCTCTTCTTCCTCAGGAGGCAAAGGAAATTTGGTATGTTCATAAGGACCGTCACCAACTTTTACAGATGCACCATTGAAAGCATTCTATCTGGATGCATCGGGCTTGGTACAGCAACTGCTCTGCCTAGGACTGCAAGAAACTACAGAAAGTTGTGAACACAGCCCAGACCATCATGCAAGCCAACCTTTCATCCATTGACTTCTTCTACACTTCTCGTTGCCACAGAAAGGCAACCAACATCATCATAGACCCCTCCCACCCTGGTTATGATCTCTTCCAACATTTCCATCAGGTAGAAGATACAAAAACTTAAGTGCACATACCAACAGGTTCAAGAACAGCTTCTTCCCCATTGTTGTTGGACTTCTGAATGGACCTGTCAAATTTCAAATCTAATATTGATCTTGCTTTTTGTGCATCTTCTTTGCAGCTGTAAATCGGTATTCTTCACTCTGTTCAATCACTCCATCAACTTGTAATGTCATGATCTGCCTGTACTGCATGCAAAACAGAATTTTTCACAGTACTTAGGTACAAGTGACAATAAGAAATCAATAAAATCAAATCAATATAATTACTGCAGTAATACAGCGAGTTCAATTGAGGAAGCCTTTAAAAAAACCTTGAAAGAAAAATTACGTCAGGATTATTTAACTTGACCTTTAATCTGTAACTTTCACCACATTCCTTGTGTACATAGTCCTCACCATCCGTTAATAAACAAAGAATTTATCAAGATCTTCATAAGGTCTTCTGGTTTAGAAATTCCCCAATTTGTTTGATTGAATTCCTTTTCTTTCAAACAACTTTCCTCTTCCCTTACCGTATTCTTCAGCCATCGATAAGCCAGAGTGAAACTTTCAAGGATGATGTTGTAATTGTCAATAAAGATTACAATGTGAAATAAATAATCATTATACAAATTCACTTGCAGGAGTTGTTTGAATAGCTTTGACTGTGCACCTGCAAAATGTCTCTGGTAATATCGATATTTCTTCACGACAATTGGGTTACCTGTTTCTGGATTGCCTAGGAATTTGGAAAGTTGCGGCAATGTATAATTACTTTATGGCTTTTAAAAAAAAAATACTTTTAGTAAGAGTTCTAGAGTATTTGTACTCTCCACTTTGTCCGAATGTTTCATAATTCCCAGGAGTTCCTGGCAAGAGTGAAACTCACTGGAGCTTGATATTTTATATGATGTTTGCATTCCAAGATAGAAGACAAAAAAAGTTGGTAATTAGCATTCTCCACCAGCACATTAATCACTGTCAATGAAAGCACTTCTCTGGTTTTTTTTGTGCAATTTTTCTGTTTCACTTAATGAAACTGCTTCTTGCACATCGTTGGTGGCATACTCAGGATTAGGGAATGGTATGAGACATGCTACAAAAATAATTACTACAGTTTTTTTTTCAATTTTCACCAAGCCATTTTATTTTGTGAAATCTCTAAACTTTCCACAACTTAAAACTACTTGGAGATCTAAGAAAACCTGCCACGGTGTGTGGTTGCAAATGTCAGCAAGACTTCAGGCACACCCAAAGAAATGATTATCTTTCTCTTTATTCTTTTTAATGTCATATTAAAGATATTACAATCCATCAGTTTTCATCACCTTTGCATTTGTGATTATAACGCCATTCAAATAATGATACAATGCTTAATCACCCATGCTTATTGGAACACATGAATTTCTTTACCAAATCATTCATTTGAAAAAATACACTCTGCATAAGTAAGGGTATGTTGTTTATTCAATTGAATATTTTTATCAGCATGTTCGAACATACCTCCCATTATTTCTTTCAGCCCAGTACAAAAAATGTCCTATTTCAGTTCAGAATGAGTGTGATTCCAAGAGGTTGGGTGCCTCCACAGGATGTTGATTGTGAGGTTCGGGCCGTTTTTATTCTGGATCTCATTTAAATATGTCTGTGCCCTCTCTTGTGGGAATGCCATCATTCCTAAGGATCAATGGGAGTAGGAAATTAAGTGAGAGGCTGATACCACTAGGAACATAAGTGAACGTTCGCTAACACAATGATTATCGATGGTGGAAGAGAGATACAAGTCAAAGTTTGGAGCATCCAAAAGAAAGTCATACAAAAAGCATTAAAATAATAATCTTGGCCTCTTCTGACGACTCTAATGCATGCTAGTTCGCTACGAGTTACTACACATAATAAAGATTGCTACCACCACCTTCTTCAACTGTGGGAAGCTACAGGCTTGCTTGGTCTAATGCGGTGAAAAAAAACCATGTACTGGTCTGTCTAGAAAAGTCTACTGTGTTTAAAAGATATTGTTTATTGCATATTAGCAACTAAATATAGGTTACTTTGATATGCTAAATATTGTTATAGAGACTATGAGGAGGACCTGAATGTTAGATTTTACTCCTTCAAGAAGTTAACTTGTTCTGTCCACAGTCTATTTGTTATTATCATGGTGTGTGGCACTAATGGCACTGCTCAGTAGTAATGCTTTCAGAATCATATATGACACCCATCAGGTTTCTCTGGCAGGTTTGAAACTATTTTGGATTCACAAAACTTGTGTAAAAAATAATGAAAACAATGTAAAAATGATCAATTTCCAAAAAAGGAATTCTAACAGATAGTAACTGAAAAGATATAGGTTTCTTTGAATTCTTAGCAGCCTTCCAGTGTGAAACCACAGGAATCATTTCCTGCCAGTGCAGGATGACGCAATACTGATTTTAATGGAGAGATAAATGGATCAAAGCTCACTGAGACTTTGAGAACCACAATATCTTGGCAGTGGCCTCATGCCAGTTGTTTGTCCACTCCACTGAATTTACTCTAATTTTGAGGGGAAGCCTTCTCATCGCAAAATTTGCATACACTATTGAAAAAAAATGATCATTTTACTTAACTGTTCATGGAACGAAGGCTTCACTGGCAAGGCCAATATTTCCTGCTATTTAGTGATATACTTACATGTTTGGATGGAAAGTGGCTTGGTGAAGGAATTGCACATTGTGGTGTTCCTGTGTTCCTGCTACTCTTGTATCTCTCCGTGTGATAGCTCATGGAAGGTACTGCTGAGAAAGCTCTGGTGAGTTGCTAAATTTATCTTCCAGAAGTTACATGTTACCAATCACAGTACATGAGTAGTGGGACAAGTAAAGCTGTAGATGAGATGCCAATCAAGTGGGCTGCTTTGTCCTGGAGATAGCATTTTTTATGCATGAGATGCAAGCAGAGAGGAAAAGTGTTATCACAATGCTGTAAGGGAAGCCCAAGGATATATTTCAGAAGTTACCAGAGTGCCGCTTGTTCTCTTACCAGTTCTGAATATGAGTGATAGTGATCATTCCTCTGTGGTGTGCAGTCGGCACCAGATCCATGGTACTACAGTTAGTTGTGTTGTATGAGGGTAGAGAGGAACTGGATTGGGAGCGGGAAGAGTGCGACTGACACGTTGGGGAAAGCAGGATAAAAAAAATTTAGTAAACAAGTGATAGAGGATTCAATAGTGTGGAACATAAACACAAATATCTGTGGCTGCAGATATGATTCCAAAGTGAAATGTTGCCTCTCTGGTATCAGGGTCAGGGATGTCATTGAGTAGTCATACTCTCAGGTAAAAAGAGTGAACTGTCAGAGGTCAAGATCCATATTAATGTCTTCAATGTTGGTAGAATGAGAGATCAGATTCTGCAGGCAGGTAAATTAGTTTGCAAGATATCTAAGGTAATAAGTTCTAGACTATGTCTGGTGCAACATGTTTGTGTTAATGGAAATAGGAGAATAAGAAAAGTGAATGGCCCCTTGTTCAAAAAAAGTGGCAATCCAGCAATTATAAGCCAATAAGTTTAAATTCAGTGGTGGGAAAAATTTTAGAAACAATGTTGTAGAACAAAATTAATAGTCTTTAGTGTAGTGATTGTAATGAGGTCTGCCAGGTTGATCTCATTGAATATGAGTTCCTTGCCTGGGACTGTTAACTTGGTCCGATCAGGGAGCCCTGGTTGACAGATATAAACAGGAGTGTCAGACATTCTGTTCCCACTGAGTGCTGGCTCTGAGGAGCTGGATCAGTGTCAAGGACTTTCCACTTGTAAATAAAGGGTGACGTTGTGATGGGATACTGGCCTTTGTGGATTTATTTCAAGTAGAACAGATATGGATTAATTGAGGAAAACAAATAAGGATTTGTTGAAGACAAACTCTATTTAAGTAACTAGATTGAGTATGTTGATGCGATAACAGAAAGGATTTATCAGGGTAAGGCAATTAATATGGTGTACATGGTATTCCACACTGAAGTTTCACATAACAGGCTTTTCAGCAAAATTAGAGTCCATAATGTAATGAAGTCAGGAGCTGAATGGCCTGATGGAACCCAAACTGGGTGTCACTGAGCAAGTTATTGCTGAGCAGGTACTGCTTGATAGCACTGTTAATGTCATCTTCCATTACTTTACTGATAATTGAGAGTAGACTGATGGGGAGGTAATTGGCTGGGTTGGATTTGTCCTATTTTGTGTGTACCAGGGCAATTTTCCACATTGTTGGTAGATGTAACTGTACTGGAAGAGCTTGGCTAGGGGAGTAACAAATTCTGGAACATAAGTCTTCAATACTGTCGCCAGATTACTGTCAGGGTCCATAACCTTAGCAGAATTCAGGACCCTCCCAGTGTGGAAGCAGGCCATTCAGCCCATCATGTCCACACTGACCCTCTGTTGAGCAGCCCAACCCATCCCTGTAACCCTGCATTTCCCATGGTTAATCCACCTCGCCTACATATCCCTGGACACTGTGGATCAATTTAGCATGGCCAATCCACCTAACCTATGAATCTTTTGACTGTGGGATGAAACCGGAGAAGCCAGAGAAAACCCACATCAAAATAAGGAGATTGTGCAAACTCCACACAGACAGTTGCCCCAAGGGTGGGGTTGAACCCGCGTCCCTGGTGCTGTGAGGCAGCAGTGCTAACCACTGAGCCACTATGCTGCCCTGTTATCATGTGAAGTGAATCAAATTTGTTGAAGACTGGTATCTGTGAAGTTGGGGACCACTGGAGAAGACCAAGATGTATCATTCATTTGGCACTTCTGGCTGAAGATTTCTATGAATGCTTCAACCTTATTTTTTGCACTGATATGTTAGGCTCTTATATCATTGAGGATGGAGATAGTTGTGAAGCCACCTCCTCTCTTGAATTGTTTAATTGTCCGCTATCATTCATGACTGGATGTGGCAGGACTGCAGAGGTTAGATCTGATTTTTTGGATATAAGGTCGCATATATGCGATGCAATAGTCTAGCAAATTGACACAGAAGCTTTGGATTGGCACGTAAAGTTTGGAAGATACCTTCTGGAATGGCGGATTACCCACACTGACTCCTGGGCCCAACCAGAAGCAGCTACTTATCCAGGAAATGTGGGAGATGTGCTGGCCTGCAGGTGAGATGGAAACAACAGGGTTTCAAGTCCCCCCTCCCCAGCATACTTCAGGAAAATGAACAAGCTACTAAAAACAAGCTGCATGAACTTAAAGCTAGACTCACCCATCAAAGGGAATTGAGAGACTGCTGTGCGCTCTGTTTTACAAAGACGTGGCTCACTCTTGCTTCACCTGACTATGCCTTACAACTTGAGGGTTTCTCAATCCACTGGATGTACCGCACGGCATCATTGGGTAAGACAAAGTGCAGATGGATCTGTCTTATAATCAAAACTTCTTGGTGCTCAATGACGACGCTGGCGAGTTACTGCTCCCCATACCTAGAATATCTAACAGTGAAGTGCTGTCTCTACTACCTACCATGTGAGTTCACTTTGCTATCCCGACAGCTATTTACATCCCACCCCATGCAGAAGAGAAGGGTACACTTGATGAAATATACACCGCTACAATGGTCCCCAAGGCCTTGTTCATCATAGGCGGTGACTTCAATCAGTTTAACCTCAAGATTGTGCTACCAAAACACCATCAATACATCTCCTGTCCCACCGGAGGCTTAAAAACAGCTGACCATTGCTACCCAAATACCAAAGGCACCTACTGCTCCATCCCCACCCACATTTTGACAAATCAGTTCAAAACTCCTTCTCCTGGCTTACAAGTAGAAACTGAACCTTCAGGATCCAGTACAAAAAGTCATACAGTGCTAGTCTGAGGTAACAGATGAGCTCCTATGTGACTGCTTGGAGTCAGCAGACTGGTCCATATTCAAGAACCCAGCAGCCAAACTAAATCAGTATGCCACTACCATCACATATTTCATCAATAAGTGTCTAGAGGATTGCATGCCAAAGAAGTGAATCTGCTTGTTTCCTAACCAGAAACCATGGATGAACCAGGAGATCCATTCCCTACTGAAGTCCAGGTCTGAGGCCTTCAAAAGTTAGATGACCCTGACCTATACAGGGAATCTAGGTAGGACCTTCACAGAGACATCAGGGATACCAAGAGACAATACCAGACTAAACTATAGTCCTGTACTAACCATATGAACACAAGTCGACTGTGGCAAGGCTTACACAATATAACAGACTATAAAGCGAAGTTGAGTAGAATTGCTGACAACAATTCATCCTTCCCCAATGATCTCAAAGCATCTATTCTCGTTTGAACAGAAGGTCAGTGAAATAACGTCACCTGCCCCAACAGCATCAGGTGCACCTGTATCCATAGTTTCTATCGCAGATGTCAGCTCGGCCTTCTTGAGAGTGAAAAGTGACTATTCTAGATGGAATGCCTGGCTGCACACTCAGATCTTTTGTGGACCAGCTGGCAGGAATATTTGCAGACATCTTTAAGCTATCCTTACTCCGATCTGAGGTTCCCATCAGCTTCAAGAAGACCATCATCATCCCACTGCCAAAGAAAAATCAAGCAGTATGCCTTAATGACTACAACCCAGTGGCTCTGACATCCATCCTTATAAAGTGCTTCGAAAGGTTAGTAATAGCACACACCAACTCCGGCCTTGATCCACGCCAATTTGCCTACTGTCACAATAGGTCCATGGTGGATGCCATTTCCTTGGTCCTACACTCATCCCTGGAACATCTGGATAATACAGACACCTACATCAGGCTCCTATTTACTGACTTTAGCTCTGCCTTCAACACCATTATTCCAACCAAACTCATCTCCAAACTCTGAGACCTAGGACTCTGTTCCACCACTCTGCAACTGGATCCTTGAGCTCCTGAACTGGCAGACCACAATCAGTGAGGATAGACGACAACACCTCCTCCACGATAATCCTCAACGCTGGTGCCCTGCAAGGATGTATACTCAGCTCCTTACTATGCTCCTCATATACTCATGAGTATGTGGCCAAATTCTGCTCTAATTCCATCTACAGGTTTGCTGATTACACCACCGTAGTGGGTCAGATCTTAAACAATGATGTGACAGAGTACAGGAAAGCGATAGAGAGATTAGTGACATGGTATAAAGACAACAATCTCTCCCTCAATGTCAGCAAAACAAAAGAGCTGGTCATTGACTTCAGAAAGCAGGGTGGAGGATATGCCCCTGTTTGCATCAATGGTGCTGAGGTGGAGATTGTCAAATGCTTCAAGTTCCTAGGAGCAAAAATAACCAACAATCTGCCCACAATGACGCTATAGTTAAGAATGCAAACCAATGCTTTTATTTCCTCAGACCTAAGGAAATTTAGCATGTCCACAATGACTATTACCAAATTTTATCCATGCTCCGAAGGATGTATCATTGCTTGGTATGGCAACTGCTCTGCCCATGGGTACACAGAATTAGAGTTGTGAAAGCAGCCCTATCCGTCATGAAAACCAGCCTTTCATCCATTTACTCCATCTATACTTCCTACCACCTCAGAAAATCAACCAACATAACGAAAGACCCTTCTGACCCCGGTTATACTATCTTCCACCCTCTTCAGTCTGGCAAAAGATACAAAAGTTTGAAAACACACACCAGCAGATTCAAGAACAGCTTCTTCCCTGTGGTCAGCTCATATATTAAAGTTGATCATTCTCTGCACCTTCTGTATAACTGTAACACTATATTCTGCATTCTGTTCTATTAACCTGATGTACTTGTGTATGGTATGATATGCCTGGATAGCACACAAAACAATACTTTTCACTGTATCTCGGTACATGTGACAATAATAAAGTCAAATTAAATCAAAATTGCAGTCATGGTGTATGAATATATGAACACACAAACAGTTGTTCTCATGAACCTAAAAGTGCAGATATAAATGGCGCCTCTGCCTAAAGGACTCTATCTTTTGAAGAGATTTCATCTTTTTGTTTGAGATATGTGTTAAGATTCAAGCCATTGTTACCAAGACTATCCATGCACAATTGTAGCAGTCAAGAAAAGTCATAGTGCATAATATAGAGTAACTACACAAAAGAACACCATGGGCATCTCAGCCACTCGGACACCTTCTCAGGCAGTCTGTCTCCTCATGTACTCCAAGTCACAGGGGAGCATCATTGTAGGATTCCTCAAAGAAGATAGAGAAGTGACAAGAATATCACAAAGTGTTCAACGGGTACACATTATAAAGATGTTGTTAAATCTGTTCCATGTCATTTGAGTTAAATAGGTATGTTGAAAAAAATTGCATTGACATGTCATTGTTATTGGGATGGGCAACATCATTTTTGGTCCTGGCTGTGTGTGAAGTCTGACAATTCCAATGCAGGTGTTAATGTGGTCTGAGCTGATTGACTGACTTTCCTGACAGATTGCCTCAGCAGTTATTCAATGGGAAGCTGGTGCCTTTATACATGAATATCACATGTCATGATGTCACATGATTTGACTTAAGCTTTATTGTCATGCATACTCAAGTACAGGAGTACAGTGAAAAGTGTATAATGTTGCCACACATGGTACCATCTTTAGGTACGAAGGTACCTCGATACAAAAATTTCAGTACAAGTTGTCACATAGAGAAACAAAGTTAAAAGTAAAGCATAATCGTTGTTCTTAGTATAAGTGGCAAAATAACAAAATAATGTTAAAAGTTAATATTACAGTCTTTCCTAGGTTTAAGTGGTAAAATAAAGGAATAAAGGTGGAATGTTCAACAATCTTTCTAAAGTGCATTTCCTGCAAGGATTTGGTCTCCTCTGCTTTGGCCCACTCTTTGGGAAACCTCAGGCTTCCTGCTCTCAATGCTGCAGATGTAGTGCGGACTTCCCTCACTGACACTTCAGCTCGCTCTAACCATGTTGGGGCCAGGCCCACAGACACCTCCACACACTGGACCTCCAGCCGACACTGCTCCAGGACCATAGCCTCAACGTATCATCACTTAGCTATAATAAAGTGATATACTTGTCTGATCATAGATACTTATTAAAACAACCATTACAAAGTATTTAAAAAGCAATTCTTTTAAAATGTTGTTCTTGTATGTGCATGATGGGTGGCAATAATCACTTTACAGATGTAAAGAAGAAGTTAATCATTGTGTTTAATTTAAACATAAGAAGAACAAATATGTGAGAGAGTTTCAGTTCTGTAGTTAGCAAGCATGCTGCTATCCTGATTCTCTTCCAATTTCACCACTAATGTCCTGAAGCTAGTGAGCTGTGTTGGGTTATGGTGCACAGATACAAACAGTCCTACCTATAACTCACTCACATGTCCATTCTTCATTTATGAGCCAAGACAGTGATTTGAGCACGCTGTTTAATCATGAAATAAGTATCATGAAACTCAAACCTGCTCTCATTTATTACAACGGTACAAGTATTCTTTTTGGCTGGTGGTGGAATATCACCAAGACCTGGCTGCTTTTTCTTTCAGCTATCTTGAGCCACTGGCACCAATGACAACACACTGATTGCTATCATGTCTGGTCAGCTAATTCACCATAGTCATCAGTCTGGATCTTTTTGTTTGGTTGTTGTATAACAATGTGTGCTTTTTAAGTTTCAAGACAGCCCATGAAGATAGTTCTAGAGACCACAAAGACTCAGTGCCAGCAGGAGTTACAGCATTGTATCTCGAAGCCAAAAAAAGACTCCATCTTGCAAGAACATTCTTTCTTAGACAAGCACAGAAATTGAATAATTGACTGCTCTTCCCTCCATCCAAGGTAAGGCTTTATACAGTTCTGTCATCTCCAAAGATATGCAGGTTAGGTGGATTGGCCATGGTAAATTGCCCGTAGAGTTCAGGGATGTGTAGCTTAGGTGGGTTCTAGGGGGATGGGTCTGGTTGGGATGCTCCAAGGGTCGGTGTGGACTTGTTGAGCCAAAGGGCCTGTTTCCACACTGTAGGGATTCTATGATTTTGTGATCTATGAACTCTGCTTTAATATTTTCTCGAGTTTATCACATGACTCAAATATTCCAATCGATCGTAGGCCACTATTACCATCATTTGTACACATTTATTTTACAATTTTTGATTTTAACATTTTTCAAAACATCCTAATGTTGAGACATTCATGTCCATAAATCTTTATTTGTTTAATAAAGTATAAGATGTATGTGAAGGGAGATCAAATACTGGGCTGCTAGCAATTTTATCAAAATAAGAGAGAAATCCATCAAGTTAGTAATTTTGCCCAGACATCCAAAAAGCACAGCTATCCTTATCATTACACAATGTACCCTGATTAATTGTGGAATTGCTGCAAAAAAATGCAGATTTTACTTATGCCTGTTCTGGCCAGTGCTCAAATCAGACTATATTAAAGAATGACCTGGAAAAAGTGTCAGCAATTTCTTAGGATTGAAAGAAAATTGAGCAGTCTGTAATGTACTTGTAGTGTACGCAGCACTGTAATAAAACACAAATGTTCTCAGTGTTCCTGCTGCAGAGCTTTTTCACCAGGAGTTTATACCTGGGACTCAGGTGTGTGTCCAACTTATGTGTTCGTTTTTCTATCTTATAAAATTTTGAATTCCAATTAGCATGCTTCAACTTTTCGAATTCTGGCATTTGCAGGACCTAAATCTCAAACTAGGAATTACAATTAAACCGTTGAAAAGTCTCAAGGCAAAAACAGAAGGTAAATAATTATGATGAAATTTTAAAAATACATTTGTTGATGTATCTGAACTCAAGGCTGTTGGATTCTTGGCGGATTATTTTGAGAAAAGTATGAAAATAATCTAAGTGAATGTTCTGCTGATTAAACATATATGTTTAAAAAATTGGTTTAACTGATTTTGGACCTAATGGTTGTAATTTAAATCTATTTGAGGCAATTAAATCTACACATTTAGCATTGAAGCATTTATTAGGAACAATTTTCATGAACTGGTATATCTAGCCTCACAAACATAACTACAGAAGGCATCTCAATTTGTTGAGATTGTTGATGTTAGCAGAAAACTTTTATTTCAGACTTCTTAGTATTCGATTCTCTAAGAAAATTTAAAGATGTTCAACTGTTGATTTTGGCAAGGTATCCAACAGAACCTTACTTGCCTTTCTCATGCTCTGTTCCAGAGCACAAGTAAATGCCAGGGACTCTGTCTCAGAAAACCACTCAATAATATTATATGTCACAGTTGACACCTCCTACTTGCACAATGCTTTTCCAGCAACAGTCACTGGATTCAAGCTATTTTTCCCCTTTCCTATAGTGAATTTGTAATATTTAAAAATACACTTAGTCACTCAGTGAATTGTCAGTCACCATTTATTTTTGATAAAGCACAAAACTCCAACATGCATCCTTGTCATCCATATTGAAATGTCAGACACGTTGAGAATTAGTTTTGATTTTGCCCAATGATGATATCTTATTGACAACTTGTTATATACCTCATCTGATTTTCCCTTCCATTGACTTCAAATATTTTGCCCATTTTACACCAATTCAGTGATTTTTAATACCACACAAGACAAAAAGTGACAATGACTGGAGATGAAGAAGAATTATGGTAATTATCAAAATCACTTAATATTCCTTAATTTATAGTGTCCATGACATAAGGCATTAATAAAATTATATCATAGTGATGGGCTGAATGGCCTACTCCCACTCTTATTTCCTATAATTCTGAAATCAGGATAAACCTAAACTCAGATGGATAAAAGAAGATATCTACAGCACTTCAGTCTTAGTAACATTAGCACATCATCACCTGTTCTCTTAAGTGAAAATAGATGTACTTCTCAGAAAGACTTTGACAGTGTCCTTTACACTCAAATCAAGTTGATGAGCATGGTATCATTGGAGGTCATTTGAAAATTGAAGTTAATTGGCCCTGAAATTCCATGGCCTCAGATCTATCCTGTAAAGAGGGAAACCATAAATTGAGAACTTTTCTGTCTTCGCAATCCTACCTTTGACCCAACAGTTTTGGCTGGTAGGATTTTAAAAAGTCCACCTTCGTTTCCAACGATATTGTGAAGAATGTTTTATTTATTCTTTCACGGCACTAATAGGGCCGATATATATAGCTTATCTGACCGTCTAACTAGGGATTTCATCATACATTTTAAAAGTCAGCCTGAAGAACATAAGACATAGGATTAAAAATATGCCATTAAACCCATTGAGTTTATTCCATGGCTGATCTGATAACCCTCAATTCTGTTTTCCTGTCTTTTCCCCATAACTTTAGGATTATAGAGCCAGATGGGGTTTTTAAATAGTTTCATAGTCACCCTGACTGAGGCCAAGTTTTAATTCTAATTTTATGACTTGAAATTAAATTCTACTAGCTGGATTGGAACACATATTCCCAGATCATTAATTTGGTCTGTGGGATATTTGTCCTGCGACATGACTGCAACAATACTGACTCCTCTGGTGTCAGACTTGGAGGCATTTAACTTGTACAGCATACTTGAACTCCACCACCTCCTGCCTTTGCCAGATTTAAATTTTGGACAGGAAGACTCATGATTGACCTATTCTGGCACCAATTGGTGATGTTAGTTAGACTTTAAGAGTGTAGTGAGAGTAGAGAGAGACTGCATTTTAAAGACAATTCCAAGAAAGAAGGAAGCAAATTCAACAAGACCACATGGAGAAGGGAGAGGCTGCAATATAAAAAAATCTTTGGAAAAAGAGTCAGTAAATTCAACAAGAGTGGGAATGAGCTTCATTGTTAAACCAGCACTGAAAAAAGAATGCAGCATGTACAAGAAATAGAGGGGAGAGTCTTCATTCTAAACACAGCACTGAGAGAGGAGGTAGAAATTACAAAAAAAGAGTGGGATCTATACAAGTCAGATGATCTGTAGCTCCATAGGATCAAGTTCAATGTCCATGCTGAGTTTGGCAGATGCTGAAATTTGAATTCAATAAAAATAAAAACTGGAATAAAATGCTAGCCTAGTGGTGACCATGTAACCACTGTTGATTGTTGTAAACAATTGTTGCTTTTGGGAAAGTGACTGACTCTTGTGGTCATCACAAGAGTTAAAGGTTTAATCAAAGTATACATAGTCTCCAGTTTATCAGATAGAATCATTTAACAGAAAATCTGGCCAGGTTCCATAAGACTATAAGATAAAGGTGCAGAATTAGGCCATTCGATCATGGCTGATATATTTCTTAACCCTATTCTTCTTCCCATAACCTTTGATCCCTTTACTAATCAAGAGCCAATATATTGTCAGTCTTAAATACATTCAATGACTTGGCCTCCACAGCTTCTCCAGCAATGACCTCCACAGATTAATCACCCTATGGCTGAAGAAATTCACATACCTGAGAAGACCTAACATTTATTATAAATAACGCTATCAGTTGAAACTCTAACCCCTGTTTAAGCCCCTACATATACAGATAGATACAGACAAACAATAAAAAGGTGTTATGCATGGATGGATAAAAAGGGAAATATAGTTCAATAGCAGCAGTCCACAGGGTTTGATGAAATGTTTCTTACGGTTCCCAAGACTTTGATCTCCATTCTCCAGGTTCTTTCACTTCTTTGGAGGAGGCACAAAGCTACTGAGATCTTAATTACAAAGTCTCTTAGTTACTGGTTAAAGGCAGCAGCTTACCACAACAGGTGGTAGAAACTAACTGACTTTTTTCAGACTTCAGGTACTTTTAATGCAGAGAACTAGAGATACAAAACCTGCAGTCCAGAAACTTCTTCCCCTCTATTGTAAACACGAAAAAGGTTAATCTGTTCCAGGAGTTGGTGAGAGGATTCTCATCCAGGCTAATGATCTGCAGAATCTACAAGTAGTCACATTTGCACATAGCAATCAGCTGCCTGCTGCCAGCCAAATCTTATTCTGCACACAAACCCTATTGCTGTGCTATCTTGTATCTCCTCCCACACTGCTTAAACAAAGCAGCAGTGTTTTAGACTCTTAGAATTATAAATATAACTAGAATTTGAATTTGAATCAGAATTAGAATTAGTTTTAACTGTCATGTGCACCCAAGTATATAGGTGTCAAGTGAAAAGTGTACAAAGTCGCCACTCCTGCTGCCATCTTAGTTACAAAGGAACCTAGGTACAAAATCTTAGGTATAAAATAGAAAAAATAATTAAATAAAGTTAAAAGTTCAACATTACAGTCCTTCTTACTTGCTTAGCCATGGGCCTGGATCCGGGATCTTCCACCCCGATGCTAGGGCCATCACTTTATTTTAAGGATTTTCAAAGTGAGGAATCTCCATCTCAAGCTGGGTACAGAAGCCTTCAAAGTACGGAGCCAACTTCTTCCAAACTCTTAGGAGGTGGTTTTAATAGAAGGTAGGATGAGAATGGTTTTTCTCTAACAGTCTGACTGAGATAAACTGGAATTTCCTCTCAGAAGGCTTGATATTAGAGAAATCAAAATGTTTATCTTCCACCTGCACATACATGCTGTAATGGTTTTATATGCAATCTTGATATTGTCTCAGATTGAACCATAATTTATTGAGCTTTGTACTGGGCTTTTGCCCTGATGTCCTCTCCTACCATAAAGATGGCCTACTTCTACCTCTTGCCTGCCACTGGCCATGTTAGCTTTGCTCCTCCTAAAATCTATATATTTTTTTCACTTCCAGATCCAAGGATATCAGTATTCTACTGAATGACTTCTCATCCTCCACAGTAAGAAACTTTCACCAAAACATAAAATTATGTTCACTATACACACTGTTCACACATAATGTTACACTCAGTCATCACTTCTAACCTTATTGCCCTATTTTAGTTTAATTCCTAATACCCGGTATTTCTAACGTAGAATTCTCACTCCCATGGTTGGTTTCCTTCAGGGCCTTGCTTTCCTTATCTCGGTAACCATCTGCAGACATGCATAATTTAACAATTCTCTTGGAGCTCTCCATTCCTCCATTGTGAAGCGTGCATCCCTCATACTTCAGTCCATATTGACATCTGTGTCTTCATCTGTCAACCCTCCATTATGTAACTTCTTGCCTAATCATACCAGTTTTTCTGCTTCACTTCATTTAAAATGCTCCTTAAAGCTCATTTACTTTTATCATATCATTATATGTTGTGGCATATAGTTAAATAAGTTCAGGCAAACAATGGTTTCCACATATTTTTATTAATGTAATTGCAAGTTACTCTAGCCTATCTATGTATCCATATAAATTTCTATCAACCATTTATGTGAATGTCTCAGTGCTGCAGGTCCTTTTCTAACAGACACTTAAGCAGGGGTTCTCACTGTCCTCTTAGATCCATCCCCCGTGCTTTGACATCAATGACATGAAACAAGACCATGGATACAACCTCCACTTCATGTGGAAATACCTTATTAACTCCCTAAGCACTAGTACATATTCACAATATCTATTGCTGAGTAAGTCTCCATGTACAAAAGTTTGTTATTGTATGATCACTCAGCTAATGAATTCTCAGCATATCTTCCCAGGGCCAGCCATATTATGATTCTGACTGCACTAGTGATGTCCTGCAGGTCTGTGGCTTTATATCCTATCTGGACCAGTGGATGTATCAGGCCATGACTCAAATCAGATCATTCAGTTTTTTTTTAATTTCCCTAATCGTTACGCAAAACCATCTATAAATCCTGCTGTCAGTAGGGTGTGTCGCCAGGTACATGTCAGCAACGGATTTGATTTCTATGCCTTGGTAAGAGAAGAAGGAAGCCATTCACACGGGTATGAGAGGACACTATCTAGGTAAGTTGCTGTAGTCAGACTGTCTGACAATTAGCCACCAACATAATGATATGCTCTCACATATCTGTGTGCACTCACTACAGATGGTCCTGGAAGTAATTAATCTACTCATGTGTATGTGCTATAATGAATTTAAGACTAAACCCCATTGGAGTTCTGTGAGCATTGTTCCCATGTGTGTCTAATCTGCTTGCTTACTTAGTGAGACTTGTTTTACACCAATACTGAGACATGGTTTACCATGAAACGTAGTTTACTATCGTTGAAACACAAGATATATGAGTACAATTCTATAAAACCCATCTTTCCCTCTAATTTCCTGAATAACCTTACAGTTCTTAAATGTTTATGCTCTCACACTGGTTTAAAATCTGCTTTGGAAGCGCAAAATATTAAAGAAATTAATACTATCCCAATTACAGTTGGCCAAACTGAGGTTTAGACTATTTTTCCTGCTCCCAAGGTTCCTGCTTCTTGATCCTGATGTTTTGTCTGGAGTGTGTGAGAGATCCTTCTGATTTGAATGGCCTCTTTTAAATAGTTATTCTGATCATTCCCAAGTACAGTGGCTTAATATCATTTAGTAACAGCAGTTTGATATGGTAATATAATTAACATAATTCAGTTACTCCATGTAAATTGAGTTTCTTTCCCAGAAAAGACAGTATGGGATATTGTAATTTATTGATTGAATCACAGAAATTCCACCCGAAACCTTGCAGTGCTGTCTCATCAACACCACAGTGAATGCTGCAACATTCCTGACTTTATGTCTCAGTACCACTGTCTCATTAACACCTATTCAATACAATCAATCAAGGTAATCTGTCTGTCTGCCTGATCCAAGTTCCAGCACAATGTTCAGTTGGCCAGTTTCCCAGCATGCCACTTAGTTGGCCAATGTTGCTTTCAGCGTCCAAGAAGAGCTGTTATTTAGTTTAAAAGGGACATTCCACCACCTACAGTACTCTAGCAGTAAACAATTCAATAATTCAGTGACTAATATAATATTAGTCATATACAGAGTCATTTCATTTACTCGCTTTGTTCTAAACTTCTAGAGAATAGTTTTAATCAAATAATTACCCTGCATTGTCACTTGGGTTAAAACCTACTAAGATCCTAGTCATGCCCTCTTGTTGATGACACATTAGTGAACTGACAGATTACTCATTCAAGGCCAAAAGCATATTTTTCTTGGAAACGTATCAATGACATTTAAGCTAATTTTAACATTTAAAAAGTCAGCATATTCATTCAATACAATGTACTGAGCCAAGTGAAATGATTCAGATTAATCTATCTAATAATAATAATGATTACAATAACTTGGATTATGGCATGAAGATTTACATATCTTCAGAGAAAAGTGTTGATCCAATATCAGCAAATCTGTTAGCCAAGAAACACACTATTAAACTTGACGTATATACCCATCTAAAAGTGGAATCTTTGAGACCAGTTTTTTGGATCAAAGGTCATAGGGTCACATCCTGTTCTTTAGAACCCTTGATTCCCCTACTGATCAAGAATCTATCAATCTCAACCTGAAATATATACTAGGACTCTGCTCCCACAGCTCTCTGTGGCAAAGAGTTCCAAAGCCCCAAAATTCTTTGAGAAAAGAAGTTCTTCCTCATTTCAGTCTTAAATTAACACCCCTGTATTCTGAGACTATGCCCTCTGGTCCTAGACTACCACATGAAGGGAAATATCGTCTCATCGTTTACTCTGTCAAGCTCCTTACGTATTGTATATGTGTCAATGAGATCTCCCCCACTCATTCTTCTAAACTCCAATGAAAACTCGACACAACTCAGATTTAGCCAGGATGAAATAAGGTTAATTCTGATATTTGTAATACACCACAGAAGATGCAATAAGTGTATGTATTCATAAACGCTAAGTCCAAACCTGTTAAACTTTTGTTATAACTCATCCACCCATACTGATAATCATTCTAGTGAACCTTCTCTGGTTTGCCTCCAGTAAAATGATATCTTTCCTTAGATAATGGGACCAAAGGCTAGCATTGGTGATACATCAACTTGACCACATCATCATGATACATCTCCATTCCACTTAGAATACATTTCTCCACTTCAAAGCTGGTCTTTGGAATGTGCTGACATTATTCATTGTCACGCTGTTGCCAGGCTGCTTTGTGCACAGGGAACGGCACCCAATTTAAACACTGGAGCAATGTGCATTTTGGAACTTTTCATTTTCTTTCTTAGCACTCACATACTTCATGTCTATTATGATGCTAACAGCATCGCTGCCTTGCCTTTCCTTTTTAGGCTTTGCCGCCTCATTTAGAATTTATAAGCTCATGATAGATCAGGCTTGTCTTGCCTTTTAGCACAGACACAAAGCCAGATATCTTGTCATGGTTGTCAGCGATGATCACTCAAGGGGGTGGACATGTTGCTCTTTGTTAATGTTAATGCCATTCTACACCAACGTTGCACCTAGAGGCTTTTTGCCAGAGGCTTATGCAGCAAACACACTGCATGTGAATCAGCCAAATGGTTGTGTCTCAAAATCTAAGGAAAGTAGCTCCCATTCTGATCAAGTGGAACTTGCATCAATCAAGGCATTCTGAAAACTTGACACAACTCAGACTCTGCCAATATAAAATAGGGTTCATCCCGATATTTGCAATACACCAAAGAAGATATGATAATTATATGTGTTCACTAAATCTACAATTCACCAATGACATTTAGAGACTGACTTATTTCACTATTATTTGCTGTGATTCTGTTCTGTCAGTTTATTATTCCAATCTAATGAAGGGTGAGAAATTGAAGACAGGGATCATTGGGATACCTTCGGGGGAAGGTGGGGCCTGTACAGGAAGGAGGAGTTGCACCTGAACTGGAGGCGCACCAATATCCTGTGCGGGAGGTTTAGTAGAGCTCTTCAGGAGGGTTTAAACTAGTTTGGCAGGGATTTGGGAACCGGAGCTACAGATGAGAGGATAGGGTAGCCAGTGTACACGCAGATAGAGCAAGCCGAGAAACTGTGAGGAAGGATAAGCAGTTGATAGGGCAAAGTGGCAGTCAGTGCGACGGGTTGAGGTGTGTCTACTTCAAAACAAGAAGTGTCAGGAATAAGGGTGACGAACTTAGAGCATGGATCAGTACTTGGAACTACGATGTTGTGGCCATTACAGAGACTTGGATAACACAGAGGCATGAATGGTTGTTGGATGTTCCAGGGTTTAGATGTTTCAAAAGAAACAGGGAGGGAGGTAAAAGAAGTGGGGGAGTGGTATTGCTAATCAGGAATGGTATCACAGCTGCAGAAAGGGAGGTCGTGGAGGAAGGTTTGTCCACTGAGTCAGTATAGGTGGAAGTCAGAACAGGAAAGGAGCAGTCACTTTATTGGGAGTTTTCTATAGACCTCCCAATAGCAACAGAGACACTGAGGAACAGATTGGGAGACAGATTTTTGAAAAGTGCAGAAGTAAAAGGGTTGTTGTCATGGGTGACTTCAACTTCCCTAATGTAGACTGGAACCTCCTAAGTGCAAATAGTTTGGATGGAGAAGATTTTGTCAGGTATGTCCAGGAAGGATTTCTGAGTCAATATGTAGCTAGGCCGACTAGAGGGGAGGCCGTATTGGATTTGGTACTTGGCAATGAATCAGGCCAGGTGTCAGATCTCTTGGTGGGAGAGCATTTCGGTGATAGTGATCACAACTCCCTAACCTTTATTATAGTCATGGAGAGGGATAGGAGCAGACGGTATGGGAAAGTATTTAATTGGGGTAGGGGGAATTACAATGCTATTAGGCAAGAACTATGGAGCACCAACTGTGATCAGATGTTCTCAGGGAAATGCATGATAGAAATGTGGAGGTTTAGGGATCAGTTGCTACAAGTACTGGATAGGTTTGTGCCACTGAGGTAAGGAAAGGATGGTAAGGTGACGGAACCTTGGATGATAAGACATGTAGAACTCCTAGTCAAGAGGAAGAAAGAAGCTTACTTAAGGTTGAGGAAGCATGGATCAGACAGGGCTCTAGACGTCTGCAAGGTAGCCAGGAAGGAACTGAAGAATGGACTTAGGAGAGCTAGAAGAGGTATGAGAAAACCTTGGTGGGTAGGATCAAGGAAAACCCTAAGGCATTCTATGATTATGTGAGGAACAAGAGGATGGCCAGAGTGAGGGTAGGGCCAATCAGGGATAGTGGAGGGAACTTGTGCGTGGAGTCAGAGGAAGTAGGGGAGGTCCTTAATGAATACTTTACTTCAGTATTAACTAGTGAGAGGGACCTTGACGTTTGTAAGGACAGCATGAAACAGGCAGAAAACAAAAATAAAGTTGCTGGAAAAGCTCAGCAGGCCTGGCAGCATCTGTGAAGGAGAAAACAGAATTAACGTTTCGGGTCCGGTGACCCTTCCTCAGAACTGGTTAACTCTATCTGCTCCTTCACAGATGCTGCCAGACCTGCTGAGCTTTTCCAGAAACTTTGTTTTTGTTCCTGATTTAAAGCATACGCAGTTCTTTTGGTTTTTATGAAACAGGCAGATATGCTCGAACAAGTTGATGTTAGGAAGGAGGATGTGCTAGAAATTTTGAAAAAACATGAGGATAGATGAGTCCCCTGGGCCAGACGGGATATACCCAAGGTTACTATGGGAAGCGAGGAAAGAGATTGCTGCCCCTTTGGCAATGATCTTTGCATCCTCACTATCCACTGGAGTAGTACCAGAAGACTGGAGGGTGGCAACTGTCATTCCCTTGTTCAAGAAAGGGAATAGGGATAGTTCTGGAAATTACAGACCGGTCAGTCTTACTTCTGTGGTGGGCAAATTATTGGAGAGGATTCTAAGAATCATATTTATGATTATTTGGAAAAGCACAGTTTGATTAGAAATAGTCAGCATGGCTTTGTGAGGGGCAGGTCATGCCTCACAAGCCTTATTGAATTCTTTGAGAGTGTGACAAAACACATCAATGAAGGTAGAGCAGTGGATGTGGTATATATTGATTTTAGCAAGGCATTTGATAATGTTCCACATGGTAGGCTTGTTCAGAAAGTAAGGAAGCATGGGATTCAGGGAAATTTGGCTGTCTGGATACAAAACTGGCTGTCCAATAGAAGACAGAGGGTGGTAGTAGATGGAAAGTATTCTGCCTGGAGCTCGGTGACCAGTGGTATTCCACAGGGATCTGTTCTGAGACCTCTGCTCTTTGTGATCTTTATAAATGACTTGGATGAGGAAGTGGAAGTGTGGGTTAGTAAGTTTGCCAATGACACAAAGGTTGGTGAAGTTGTGGACAGAGTGGATAGCTGTTGTAGGTTGCAACGGGACATTGACAGGATGCAGAGCTGGGCAAAGAAGTGGCAGATGGAATTCAACCCAGAAAAGTGTGAAGTGATTCATTCTGGAAGGTCGAATTTGAATGCAGAATACAGGGTTAATGGCAGGATTCTCGGCAGTGTGGAAGAACAGAGGGATCTTGGGATCCACATCCATAGATCCCTCAAAGTTGCTACCCAAGTTGATAGGGTTGTAAAGAAGGCGTATGGTGTGTTGGCTTTCATTGGCAGGGGAATTGAGTTTAAGAGCTGTGAGGTTATGCTGCAGCTCTATAAAATCCTGGTTAGACCACACTTGGAATATTGTGTTCAGTTCTGGTCGCCTCATTATAGGAATGATGTGGAAGCTTTAGAGAGGGTGCAGAGGAGATTTACCAGGATGCTGCCTGTGCTGGAGGGAAGGTCTTACGAGGAAAGGTTGAGGGAGCTAGGGCTTTTTTCATTGGAATGAAGAAGGATGAGAGGTGACTTGATAGAGGTGTACAAGATGATGAGAGGCATAGTTAGAGTGGATAGCCAGAGACATTTTCCCAAGGCGGAAATGACTATTACGAGGGGGCATAATTTTAAGGTGATTGGAGGAAGGTATAGGGGAGATGTCAGAGGTAGGTTCTTTACACAGAGAGTGGTGGGCGTGTGGAATGCGCTGCCAGCAGTGGTAGTGGAGTCAGATACTTCAGAGACTTTTAAGCGACTCTTGGATAGGCACATGGAGGATAGTAAAATGTAGGGTATGCAGGGTAGATTGATCTTAGTAGGACAATAGGTCGGCACAACATCGTGGGCCGAAGGGCCTGTACTATGCTGTACTGTTCTATGTTCTATGTTCTAAAACTGAAGGGAAGCAATCAGGGCTTAGAACCTGGGACCTTTCGCATGTCTGGAATATACAAGCCCCAAATCAAGAATCATACCCCTATACTACTGAGCCATTGCCTCTAACAAGCACCTACACCAACAGCATTAGATGTAACACTTTAATAGGCCTTCATTTGTTGACTGACCAACAAAAAAATGTATGAGTGGTTTTGATACATTCTGTACCGTATTCTCGGCACTAATGGTAAAAGACCATAAAGGAAGAAGGATATCAAATCCTAGTGAAGTGGTATTAAGTGGTTGCATGGTTATTAGGTGACTGAGTGATCTAGGGGTCAATCCTAACAGAGCAAAATCCATTACTTAGTTCATTTTTCTTATTGTTTCATGAATTGCTAAAATTGGAAAAATTATAGTGGTTTTACAGGGGAATCATTGGTAAAGTCTGACTGTAGTTTTGAGCAATATTTTGTGCTATCCACTTATTTTTTTCCAATGTGCAGTCATCTCTGTCAAAATGCTTAATGGGACTTCAATTGCTGAATTACCAAGGAGACTACAGGAAGTGACCTGAGTTCTTGATGCATTTTGTGTCTGATAATTTGGTGACAGTAGTAAAACATTATAGAGGAAGCAGGACTTCAAGTCTTGTGAATATGAATTCAGATCTGTTGAAATTTGAAGCCAGTCGAATTGATGCTGGATTGCTTCTGGCTGTTATTGTCCTTGCAAATAATAGATCATTTTCACATGTTATTGATCTGTCTCTTCATTAGACTATTATAAATACTCAGCATTTTTTGAATATGTGAACTATATATGTAACAGTGGGCTATTATCTGTAATTAGCATAAAGATAATGTTCAGCATTTGCTAACATGTAGCTTAACACAAAGAATTGCAGTGGGGCACATTTTTACATGGGAACCTGATCACTAACTACAATTTCATTCATTCATCCTTTATTGAGATTTAGTTCCATAGAGTTCTTAAACTAGATAATTTACGATTACAAGATTACCTCAAGTTTTAGTAGAGGAAGCAGTTGTTCAATAGGGCCTGAGAAAAGGTCAGTTTCTTGCCAAGTGTTAAATGATTTGTTGACAAGAGTGTGATAACTTTATCACTTTGTTCTGTCAATGAGGCTTAATGAATGTAAGTATCAGAATAGATGTGTGCTTTATTTTGAGGAAAATAATGTCCAGATTACGCCCTCATCTCCTATGTACACATTGCACAAAAATTAATCTTTCCCTAATTAATCAGACATGTAATGTCTGGTGATGCTTGTGGTGACATTGTGAACTTAAATATATCCTTATTAAAAACGAAACAGAAAAAATAAGAAAATGTCAAGGAACGTATTTATTACAAAGAATGGAGAACAAGGGAAATTGTAAGGTTTGTCAAAAGAAAAAGGGAAGCATACGACAAGTCTAGGCAGCTACAAACTAACGAAGCCTGGAGGAGTACAGATAAACTTGGGAAAGAAATTAAATGCGCAATTAGAAAGGCAAAAAGTGGCCTTGAAATGTCTTTAGCAAACAGGGTCAAGGAGAATCCCAACGCTTTTTATACATATGTTAGGAGAAAGAGGGTAACAGGAGAAAGAGTAGGCCCACTTATGGACGAAGGAGGGAAGTTATACATAGAGCCACAGGAAGTGGGGGAGATCCTGAATGAGCACTTTGTATTGGTTTTCACTAAGAAGAAGGATATAACTAATGTAGAGGTCAGGGATGAGTGTGTGAATAATCTAGAGGATGTCAACATATTGAAAGAGGAAGCTTTGGGAATCCTAAATTGCATTAAGATAGACAAGTCCCCAGGACCATATGGGATCCACCCCAGGTTACTCAGAGAGGCAAGGGAGGAAATAGCTGGGTCATTCACAGTCATCTTGACATCTTCATTGGCCACAGGTGAAGTTCCAGAGAATTGGAGATTAGAGAATGTTGTTCCCTTGTTTAAGAAAGGGTGCAGGGATAATCTAGGAAACTATAGGCTGGTGAGCTTGACGTCTGTGGTGGGGAAGCTCTTGGAGAAGATGCTGAGGGACAAGATATATGCGCATTTGGAGGAAAATATACTAGTTAGTGATGGGCAGCACGGTTTTGTCCGGGGGAGGTCATGTCTCACTGACCAGATTGAATTTTTTGAATATGTAACAAGGATAATTGATGAGGGAGGGGCTGTGGATGTAGTTTATATAGACTTTAGTAAGGCATTTGATAAAGTCCCACATGTCAGGTTGGTACAAAACTAAAACCACAAGGGATTCAGGATGGTCTGGCCAGATGGATAAAAAACTGGCTTGGCCATAGAAGTCAGAGGGTAATGGAAGGATGTTTTTCAGCATGGAGACCAGTTACTAGTGGTGTTCCACAGGGGTCAGTCTTACGCCCTTTGTTGCTTGTAGTATATATAAATGATCTGGAGGGAAATGTGGGTGGTTTGATGAGCAAGTTTGCTGATGACACAAAGATTGGTGCAATTGCTGATAGTGCCAACGACTGTGAAAGTATACAACAGGATATAGATAGATTGGCGTCTTGAGCACAGAAATGGCAGATGGAGTTTAATCCAGACAAATGTGAGGAGATGCATTTGGAGGTTGAAATTTAGGTGTGAATTATATTGTAAATGGCAGAATCCTTAGGAACACTAACATTCAGATGGATCTGGGCATGCAGGTCCACAGTTCCCTGAAAGTGGCAACACAGGTAGCCAAGGTGATTAAGAAGGCATATACTTAAGAACTTAAGAACTAGGAGCAGGAGTAGGCCATCTGGCCCTTCGAGCCTGCTCCGCCATTCAATAAGATCATGGCTGATCTTTTCGTGGACTCAGATCCACTTACCCGCGTTCTCACCGTAGCCCTTAATTGTTCAAAAAATATCTACCTTATCTTTAAAAACATTTACTGAAGTAGCGTCAACTACTTCACTGGGCAAGGAATTCCATAGATTAACCCTTCTGGGTGAAGAAGTTCCTTCTCAATTCAGTCCTAAATCTGCTCCCTCTAATCTTGAGGCTATGCCCTCTTGTCCGAGCTTCACCTGCCAGTGGAAACATCCTCTCTACTTCTATCTTATCTATTCCCTTCATAATTTTATACGTTTCTATAAGATCCCCCCTCAATCGTCTGAATTCCAATGAATATAATCCCAATCTACTCAATCTCTCCTCATAAGCCAACCCCCTCAACTCCGGAATCAACCTAGTGAACCTCCTTTGCACCCCTTCCAGTGCCAGTACATCCTTTCTCAAGTAAGGAGACCAAAACTGCACACAGTACTCCAGGTGTGGCCTCACCAGCACCTTGTACAGCTGCAACATAACCTCTCTGCTTTTAATCTCAATCCCTTCAGCAATGAAGGACAAAATTCCATTTGCCTTCCTAATTACTTGTTGTACCTGCAGACCTACCTTCTGTGATTCATGCACAAGGACACCCAGGTCCCTCTGCATAGCAGCATGCTGCAACTTTTTACCATTCAAGTAATAATCCTTTTTACTATTACTCCTACCAAAATGTATGACTTCACATTTATTTACATTGTACTCCATCTGCCAGACCTTTGCCCACTCACTCAATGTATCTATGTTCCTCTGCAAAGTTTCACAGTCCTCTGCACACTTTGCTCTGCCACTCATCTTAGTGTCATCTGCAAACTTTGACACCCTGCATGTGGTCCCCAACTCCAAATCATCTATATAAATTGTAAATAATTGCGGTCCCAACACCGATCCCTGAGGCACACCACTAGTCACTGACCGCCAGCTAGAATAGCACTCATTTATCCCCACTCTTTGTTTCCTGTTAGTCAACCAATCCTCTATCCATGCTAATACTTTACTAACACCATGCATCCTTATCATATGCAGTAGCCTCTTGTGCGGCACCTTGTCGAAGGCCTTTTGGAAATCTAGGTACACCACATCTACTGGGTCCCCATTGTACACCTTGCTCGTAATGTCTTCATAGAATTCCAAAAGATTTGTCAAGCATGACCTGCCCTTCATGAACCCATGCTGTGTCTGCCCAACGGGATAATTTCTATCAAGATGCCTTGCTATTTCTTCCTTGATAATAGACTCAAGCATCTTCCCCACTACAGAGGTTAAGCTAACCGGTCTATAATTCCCCATCTTTTGTCTACTTCCCTTTTTAAACAGTGGCGTCACATTTGCTGTTTTCCAATCTGCTGGGACTGCCCCAGAGTCCAGCGAATTTTGGAAAATTACCGCCAGTGCACCTGCTATTTCTCCCGCCATCTCTTTTAGTACCCTGGGATGCATTCCATCAGGGCCAGGAGACTTATCAATCCTTAGCTCCATTAGCTTGCCCAACACTACCTCTTCTGTAATAATGATTGTTTCCAGGTCCTCACCTACCTTCGTCTCTTTGTTAATTACTGGCATGTTATTAGTGTCCTCCACTGTGAAGACCGATACAAAATACCTGTTCAATGCCTCGGCCATTTCATCATATCCCATAACTAAATTCCCCTTCTCATCCTCTAAAGGGCCAACGTTTACTTTAGCCACTCTTTTTTGTTTTATATATTTATAGAAACTTTTGCTATCTGTCTTTATATTCTGTGCTAGTTTTTTCTCATGTTCTATCTTACTTTTCTTTATAGCTCTTTTTGTGGCTTTCTGTTGACCTTTAAAGTTTTCCCAATCTTCTAGTTTCATGCTGTTTTTGGCCACTTTGTATGCCTTCTCTTTCAATTTGATAGCCTCCCTTATTTCTTTAGACACCCATGGCAGATTACCCCTTTTCTTACAGTCCTTCCTTTTCACTGGAATATACTTTTGCTGAGCACTTTGAAAAATTGCTTTGAAAGTCCTCCACTGCTCGTCAACTGTCCTACCATAAGATCTTTGTTTCCAGTCTACTTTAGCCAAGTCCTCCCTCATTCTATTGTAGTTTCCCTTGTTCAAGCACAGGACCCTGGTATTGGATTTTACCTTCACACTCTCCATCTGTATTCTAAATTCAACCATACTGTGATCACTCCTTCCAAGAGGATCTCTAACTATGAGGTCATTAGTTATTCCTGTCTCATTACACAGGACCAGATCTAGGATAGTTTGCTCCCTCATCGGTTCCATTACATACTGTTCAAGAAAACTATCATGGATACACTCAACGAACTCCTCCTCAAGGTTACCCTGACCGAGCTGGTTCGACCAATCTACATGTAGATTAAAATCCCCCATGATAATTGCCGTACCATTTTTACAGGCATTAGTTATTTCTTTGTTTATTGCCCGCCCCAATGTGATGTTATTATTTGGTGGCCTATAGACTACGCCTATCAGTGACTTTTTCCTCTTAGAATTTCTAATTTCCACCCAAATGGATTCAACCTCATTCTCCATAGAACCTATATCATCTCTCAGCACCGCCCTGATGTCGTCTTTGAATATCAGAGCTACACCACCTCCCTTACCCTCCTGTCTGTCCTTCTGAATAGTCTGGTACCCTTGGATATTTAACTCCCAGTCGTGACCATCCTGTAACCATGTCTTCGTAATGGCTACCAAATCATATTCATTTGCGATGATTTGTGCCATTAACTCATCAACGTTGTTCTGAATGCTACAAGCATTCATTTAAAGTGCCTTTATGCTAGCTTTCTTACCCTCATGATTTCCAACATCTCTAATAATAGCTCCTGAGTTATCCTTCCTTTTTGCTTCTTTCATAGTCTGCCTTGAACTTAAACCCTCCTGCACACATGCTAACCTGCTGCTTACCTTTTTATTTACCATCATACTCCGTGTCGTTTTTCCTTCCCCTTCCCCCCAACTCACTAGTTTAAAGTCCTAGTGACCACCCGATTTATCCTTTTCGCTAGAACACTGGTTCCAGATCGGTTCAGGTGGAGACCGTCCCATTGGTACAGATCCCTCCGGTTCCAAAACTGATGCTAATGCCCCATGAAATGGAACCCCTCTTTCCCACACCACTCCCTTAGCCACGTGTTTACTTCCCTAATTTTCTTATCCCCAAGCCAATTTGCACATGGCTCGGGCAGTAATCCGGAGATTATGACCCTCGAGGACCTGTTCCTTAATTTCATTCCTAGTGCTTGATAATCCCCAAACAGGTCTTCCATCCTAGCCTTGCCTATGTTGTTAGTCCCAACGTGGACGACAACAACTGGATCCTCCCCCTCCCGCTCCAATATCCTTTCAAGCCGATCAGAGCCGCTGCCCAAATATATTCCCGGCAGCCCCCTGGTCCTCGCTGTCGCCTCTCCCTCTGCTGCTGAAAAATGAAGACCGCTGACATATGGCATGCTTGCCTTCATTGCCTGGGGCATGGATTACAAGATTTGGCAAAACATGCTATAGCTATATAAAACTCTTGTTAGGCTGCATTTGGAGTGCTGTGTGCAGTTTTAGTTGCCATATTACCAGAAGGATGTGGAAGCTTTGGAGAGAGTACAGAGAAGTTTCACCAGGATTTTGCCTGGTCTCCAGGGCATTGACCATGAGGAAAGGTTAAAAAGACTAGGATTGTTCTCACTGGAAAGATGGCGGCTGAGAGGAGACCTGATGGAGGTCTACAAAATTATGAGAGGCATTAAATAGGGTGGATAGTCAGAGGCTTTTTCCCAGGGTTGAAGTTTCAATTACAGGGGGCACAGGTTCAAGGTCAGAGGGGGAAAGTTTAAGGGAGATTTGCAAGGGAACTTTTCCAAATAGACAGTGATAGCAGCCTGGAATGCACTACCAGAAGAGGTGGTGGAAGCGGGCATATTTAAGACATTTAAGTGGCACCTAGATGGGTACATGAATAGGGAAAGAATAGGGGGATACAGATCGAAACATGGCAGGTTTGTTTTTTAGATTAATTAGGGCATGATGGTCGGCACAGGCTTGGAGGGCTGAAGGGCATGTTCCTGTGCTGTACTTTTTCATTTGTTCAGGCAGCTATATATTCAATGATAACAACTTGCATTTATATAACATGTTCAACTTTATAAATAGTTCCAAAATACTTCAAAGGCATGTTATCAAATGAAATAGTGCCAAAATTGGGACAGCTGTCTCACAGACTAGTCAAGCAACAGCCTAACGTAGAGATACTCACAGAATCATACCTTACAGACAATGTCCTGGACACCACCATCACCATCCCTGGATATATCCTGTCCCACCGGCAGGACAGATCCAGCAGAGGTGGCAGCACAGTGGTATACATTTGGGAAGGAGTTGCTCTGGAAGTCCTCAACATTGACTCCAGATCCCATAAAGTCTTATGGCTTCAGGTTAAACACGGACAAGGAAACCTCCTGCTGATTACCACATACCATCCTCCCTCGGCTGATGAATCAGTACTCCTCTATGTTGAACAACACTTAAACGAAGCACCAAGGATGGTAAGGGCACAATATGTACTCTGAGTGGGGGATTTCAATGTCCACCACCAAGAGTGGCTTAGCAGCAGTACTACTGATCGAGCTGGTCGGGTCCTAAAGGACATAGCTGCTAGACTGGGTCTGCGGCAGGTGGTAATGGAACCAACAAGCGGGCAAAACGTACTTACCAATCTGCCAGCTGCAGATGCATCTGTCCATGATAGTATCAGTAAGAGCGACCACCACATTGTCCTTGTGGAGACAAAGTCCCGCCTTTACACTGAGAATAACCTCCACCGTGTTGTGTGACATTATTCCTGTGCTAAATGGGACAGACTTCAAACAGATCTAGCAACTCAAGACTGGGCATCCATGAAGCTTTGTGGGTCATCAACAGCAGCAGAATTGTACTCCAGTACAATCTGTAGCCTCATGGCCCAGCATATACCTCACGGAACCACTGTCATCAAGCCAGGGGAACAACACTGATTCAGTGGAGAATGCAGGAAGGCATGCCAGGAACAGCGGCAGGCATACCTGAAGATGAGGTGTCAACCTGGTGAAGCCACCAAACAGGACTACTTACATGCCAAACAGCAAAAACAGCAAGTGATAGACAGAGCTAAGCAATCCCACAACCAATGGATCAGGTCTAAGCTCTGCAGTCCTGCCACATCCAGTAATGAATGGTGATGGATGAATAAACAACTCACGGGAGGAGGAGGAGGCTCCACAAATATCCCCATCTTCAATTGTGGAAGAGCCCAGTACATCAGTGCAAAAGATAAGGCTGAAGCTTTCACTGCAACCTTTAGCCAGAAGTGCTGAGTGGATGATCTATCTCGGCCTTCTCCAGTGGTCCCCACCATCAGAGATTCCAGTCTTGAGCCAATTCAATTCACTCCATGTGATATCAAGAAACGGTTGGAGGCACTGGATACTGAAAAGGCCATGGGCCCTGACAACATTCCATCAATAATCCTGAAGACATGTGCCCCAGAACTTACCCACTCCCCGAGACAAGCTGTTCCAGTACAGTTACAACACTGGCATCTACCCGACAATGTGGAAAATTGCCCATGTATGTCCTCCACATAAAAAGCAGGACAAATCCAACCCGGCCAATTACCACGCCGTCAGTCTACTGTTGATCATCAGTAAAGCGATGTTTCAGTGCAGCACCCGCTCAGCAATAACCTGCTCAGTGACACACAGTGTAAGTTCCACCAGGGCCACTCAGCTCCTGATCTTATTACAGCCTTGGTTCAAACATGGACAAAAGAGCTGAATTCCAGGGGTGAGGTAGAGTGACAGCCCTTGACATCAAGGCTGCATTTGACTGAGTGTGGCATCAAGGAGTCCAAGCAAAACTGGAATAAATGGGTATCAGGAGGCAAAATCTCCAGTGATTAGAGTCATACCTGACACATAGGAAGATGAGATAACAAGGTGTAGAGCTGGATGAACACAGCAGGCAAGCAGTATCAGAAGAGCAGGAAGGCTGCCGTTTCGGGCCTAGACCCTTCTTCAGAAATGGGGGAGGGGAAGGCATGCTGAAATAAATAGGGAGAGAGGGGGAGGCAGATAGAAGATGGATAGAGGAGAAGATAGGTGGAGAGGAGACAGACAGGTCAAAAGAGGCGGGGATGGAGTCAGTAAAGGTGAGGGTAGGTGGGGAGGTAGGGGGGAGATAGGTCAGTCCAGGGAGGACGGACAGGTCAAGGGGGCGGGATGAGGTTAGTAGGTAGGAGATGGGGGTGGGGCTTGAGGGGGAAGGAGGGGATAGGTGGGAGGAAGGACAGGTTAAGGAGGCAGGGACGAGTTGGGCTGGTTTTGGGATACGGTAGGGGGAGGGGAGATTTTGAAGCTTGTGAAATCCACATTGATACCATTGGGCTGCAGGGTTCCCAAGCAGAATATGAGTTGCTGTTCCTGCAACCTTCGGGTGGCATCGTTGTCGCACTGCAGGAGGCCCAGGATGGACATGTCATCTGAGGAATGGGTGGGGGAGTTGAAATGGTTCGCGACTGGGAGGTGCAGTTGTTTAGTGCGAACCGAGTGTAGGTGTTCTGCAAAGTGGTCCCCAAGCCTCCGCTTGGTTTCCCCGATGTAGAGGAGGCCACAACGGGAACAGCGGATGCGGTATACCACATTAGCAGATGTGCAGGTGAACATCTGCTTGATGTGGAAAGTCTTCTTGGGGCCTGGGATGGGGGTGAGGGGGGAGGTGTAGGGGCAGGTGTAGCACTTCCTGCGGTTGCAGGGAAAAGTGCCGGGTGTGGTGGGGCTGGAGGGGAGTGTGGAGCGGACAAGGGAGTCATGGAGAGAGTGGTCTCTCCGGAAAGCAGATAAGGTTGGGGAGGGAAAAATGTCTTTGGTGGTGGGGTCGGATTGCAGATGGCGGAAGTGTCAGAGGATGATGCGTTGGATCCGGAGGTTGGTGGGGTGGTACGTGAGGACGAGGGAGATTCTGTTTTGGTTGTTATTGCGGGAAGGGGGTGTGAGGGATGAGTTGCAGGAAATGCGGGAGACACGGTCGAGGGCGTTCTCGACCATTGAGGGGAGGATGTTGCGGTCCTTGAAAAACGAGGACATCTGAGATGTACAGGAGTGGAATGCCTCATCCTAGGAGCAGATGCGGCGGAGGCGAAGGAATTGGGAATAGGGGATGGCATTTTTGCAGGAAGGTGGGTGGGAGGAGGTGTATTCTAGGTAGCTGTGGGAGTCGGTGGGCTTGAAATGGATGTCGGTTTCTCGGTGGTTGCCAGAGATGGAGACAGAGAGGTCCAGGAAGGAGAGAGAGGTATTAGAGATGGTCCAGGTGAACTTAAGGTTGGGGTGGAAGGTGTTGGTGAAGTGGATGAACTGTTCGAGCTCCTCGTGGGAGCACGAGGCGGCGCCGATACAGTCATCAATGTAACGGAGGAAGAGGTGGGGTTTAGGGCCAGTGTAGGTATGGAAGAGGGATAGTTCCATGTAACCTACAAAGAGGCAGGCATAGCTTGGAAGATGGTCGAGGTTGTTGGAGGTCAGTCATCTCAGCTCCAGGACATCTCTGCAGGAGTTCCTCAGGGTAGTGTCCTAGGCCCAACTATCTTCAGCTGCTTCATCAATGACCTTCCATCCATTATAAAGTCCAAAGTGGGGATGTTCACTGATGACTGCACAATGTTCAGCACGATTCATGATTCCTGAGACACTGAAGCAGTCTGTGTCCAAATGTAATAAGATCTGGACAACATCTAGACTTGGGGTGACAAGTGGTAAGTAACGTTTGCACCACACAAATGCCAGGCTATGACCATCACCAATAAGACACAATCTAACCACCACTCCTTGACATTCAATGGTGTTACCATCACTGAATCCCCCATTATCAACAACCTGGGAGTTATTGTTAATCAAAAACTCAACTGGACTCACCACATAAATGCAATGGTACAAGAGCAGGTCAGAGGCTGGGAGTACACCAGCAAGTAACTCACCTCTTAACTCCGGAAAGCCTGTCCACCATCTGCAAGGCACAAGTCAGGAGTGTGATGGAATACTCCCCACTTCCCTGGATGAATGCAGCCCCAACAACACTCAAAAAGCTTGACACCATCCAGGACAAAGCAGCCCGCTTGATTGGTATTACATTCACAAGCATCCACTCCCTCCACCACCGACGCTCAGTAGCAACAGTGCGTACTATCTACAAGATGCACTGCAGCAATTCACCAAAGATTCTCAGACAGAACTTCCAAATCCATGACCGCTTCCATCTAGAAGGACAAGGGCAGCAGGTACATGGGAACACCACCACCTTCAAGTTCCCCTCCAAGCCACACACCATCCTGACTTGGAAATATAATGGTATTCCGTCACTGTTGCTGGGTTAAAATCCCAGAATTCCCTCCCTAATGGCACTGTGGGTCAACCCATAGCAGGTGGACTGCAGTAGTTCAAAAAGGCAACTCATCACCACCCTCTCAAGGGCAACTAGCAACAGGCAATGAATGCTGGCCAGCCAGAGATTCCCACATCCCACAAAACAAATTTTAAAAAAATACAAAAGCACATAAAGAGACATTAGACAGATAATGGACAGGACATCTCTGCAGGAGTTCCTCGGGGGAGTGCTCTCGACCCATCCATCTTCAGTTGCTTCATCAGTGATCTTCCTTCCATCATAAGGTCAGAAATGTGGATGTTGTTGATATTTGCAGTGTTTAGCACTAGCTGCATGACAATTAACATCTGTGCCACATGTGACAAGCTATATCCATCACCACTTGATGTTCAATATCATTTCCATCCTTAATCTCTCACGATGGTAGCAAAATCCTTTGAAATCACCAGTGAACATGAACTGAACTGTACAAGCTATATAAAGACTGTGATTATAACAGCAGGTCGGAAGCTAGAAATCCTGCAGTGAGAAACTAACCTCCTGTCTCTACAGTGCATTTCCACCATTTATAAGGCACAAGTCAGGAGAGCAATGAAATATTCTTTATTTGCCCAGAAGAGTGCAGCTCTAACATTCAAGATATAATCGAGAACAAAGCAGCCTGCTTGGTTGTCATTCCATTCACCAATGCTGCATCATGTCAGTAGTGTGTACCATCTAAAAATGCACAGTTCCATCCCACCAAGGCTCCTTAAACAGCAACTTCCAAATCTACAACACTATCACCTAGAAGAACAAGGGTGAGGAAATACCACCACAAGCAAGTTACCTTCCAAGGCATACACCATCCTGACTTGGAACAATATTGACATCCATTCACTGTCACTGGGTCAAAATTCCAGAACTCCCTTCCTAAACAGGTGTCCCTACACCTTAAGAAGTGCGATTTAAAAAGGTAGCTCACACTACCTGCTCAATGGCATTTTAGGATGGGCAGCTAATCTCATTTCAAAACATTTCTGAGAATCTTACCTAACTTTGTAAAAGCACTTTTGCCTATTAAACAAAAAAAAACAAAGAAATGCAGATGCTGGAAATCTGAAACAAAAACAGAAATAACCGGAGAAACTCAGCAGGTCTAGCAACATCTATGGACAGGCAGCAGAGTCAATGAAATGGAAGAAAAAACTCCATACTAAGAAGGGTCACTAGACCCAAAATGTTGATTCTGTTTTCCTTCCACAGATGCTGCTAGACCTGCTGAATATCTCCAACTATTTCTGTTTCTCTTTGGCTTTTTAAATCCTTTTTCAAATTTCAGTTCTGACATCAGATGTTAGTGTATTTCCTAAATAGTTAAATTGATGCGTTCATGCTTTTACTCGTATGTTGCACTTTGGAATGTCCTTTATTTTGTCATTACCATAGCGCACTCTTTGTTGCATTTGGGCGTAAACCCACATCAATTTGACATTACAACTATATCAATTAACTTTTGCTAATCTTCTTATAGTGTAGATTAATGATATTGTACAAAATTTGGCACTGCACCAGAAAACCATCCAAATGAACAGGTACCATTATTAACATCACAAGGTTAAGTCCTAACATTCTTCAATAGACTGAGTTTTAACACTATGGATATAAGAGCAGGATATTAATTGCTTTAAGTTCAGACCACCTGCTTTTCAACTACTTAAATAATATAGATAGTTGTACTGTAATGGTTCCACCATCTGAAAATGGAAATGTGACACATGCAAAATCTGAAGTACATAAAGAAATCTGAGTAACTACCTCCTTTATTAGATTTACAAGTCATTAAATACAATTACAATTTTGATGTCATGCCATTGAAGGGATATTATGCTTTGATTTAATGCAGCTATTAAACCTGTGTATTCCAATGAGGGAACATTCAAAACTAAATGAAAATATATGATAATAGAAGTTGGACATTTATAATTGATGCTTATATAACTTATAAAGAATAAAAATTGAAAAATCACCCAGCCATGAAATAGTTGTGGCCTCAGTCTAAAGCGAACCATTGTAACATTACAAGTTCTCTCTTTCTTCTGCTGCTGTGAGGAAGTATCTGCCTTCTACTAGGTACCTCGTCATTTAGCAACTTGGAAGAATTAGTGACTAATTGCACAGAGAATTGCTGTTGTGGATAAATATCTGGCCATGCTATGATGCAGCACAGTCAATTTAAGTGCTGCTTGTTCCTTTCAGATAATTTTTTTATCACATTCTTCAGCAACCCAATGGGCGTGATTCCCTATAACCACTTTAGGTTAATAAGTAGATGTACTTAATTCATATTGGAGCACACAGATGGGCCAGCATGTCCAAGATGAAGCATATGTGAAATACATTTTCTTACCTTCAGCTGATTTGCTACTGATCTTAACAAATTAGCTTAAAATCAAGTCAAATTATTTTGAGAAACTGTCAAATACATAAAATGCATCAAACATCTAAAAAATCCTTTGAAATACAATTGTGCTGATATATAGAACCAGAAATTTAGAAAATATCAGGCAATAATTTTAAGGAGGTTCTAGGATCTAAGCAATTGAAGGCATGGCCATCAATGGTAGAGCAATTAAAATTAGAGATGCCCACGAGGTCCGAATTAGAAGAGCACAAATGTCGCTGAAGATTGTGGAGCAGGAGATGATGACAGAAGTAGGGAGGACGGAGACTACGAAGGAATTTAAAAACAAGGATAAGACTGTTGAAAGTACAAAAAAAACATGATTACAGATATACATTCATAGTACAATTGATTGTAAGGCGAGACATATTATTTTGCCCTTTAGTCTCACCAGGCCTCAATTATGCACTGTTGAGCTCAGTTTACTTGATATTGAGGCTCTGCAAAGAAGGGTCACAGAATTTCTAGTACAATATACTTTGGAACTTAATGATCAAGGTTGTCTAAAAGAACTGAGATGACTTTTGTGGCTTACTGTTAGTGTTCCTACCACTAAGCCAAGAGGTGAAGATTTAAGACCCACCTGCTTCAGAGGTATGTAAAAAAGCAGGAATTCTACACTTTAAGGAAAAATAGATTTAGTGGTATTATTAATGTTTATAATGTAACAAAGGAAGTAGATCAGCCCATGGAATCTGAGGTGAACTGTTAGCATTTGATGTCATTGCCTCTCTGAAACTGACCATGAAATCTCTGGGTTAGACACATGGGCAGATTAACTGGAAATACTGATGTCATAATTTCTCACTTCCTCCATTGTTATGTTCCTTCACTGTTGCTCGGTTAAAATCCTGGAATTTCTTCCTTAAGTGCATTGTGGGTCAACCTACAGCATACGGACTGCAGCAGTTCAAGAAGGCAGCTCACTACCATCTTCTCAGTGACAATTAGGGATAGGCAATAAAATGCTGGCCAACCTGCGATGTCCATGTACCACAAGTGAATAAATAAAAAGACTGTGTTTCTCGCCCCAGCCAAGGGAATGCAGGGTTTTAGATGGAATAGAGGGGACATATATTGCGATACACAGATATGTTATTCTGTGCAGCAGGCCAAATAGACCAAATCATATTTGACTACCCATCATTGTTCATATGCTCATATTTCTTCCATTGTGTACTCACAATATTGTGTTTAATTTTCTATTCCATACAAACGATTCAAATTATTAACCAAATTCTCAAATGTTACTACTGTTCTCATTTCATAGTCATCCACAATTTATCTCCCTTGATTTCAAAATCCAGAATATTTGTGTACATGGTACTGGTATTGATCCCTGCAACACTTCCCTCAGATAAACTGCCTCTCATCAGTACTGTCAGAGCCTCAAGTGAGATAATAGCATACAAAAATTTTACACGTTCCTTCCTCTTCATGTTTAAAGGTGTGAATTCAAGGCATCTGTTTCCTATCCTTCAGCCAAATTCATATCCAGTCCCATAATCTAGTCAAATTTCCTTTTGTTTTGATTTGAAGTCTGTTATCCAGATCTTTAATAGCAATAATTTCTGAAAGTTCAAGTAAACAATGTCATTGCAAATTCTGCCACCTATCTGTAAGCTCTTCAACATTGTTTTTTAGTCAACCTCCTTCACTTCTAAATCCATACTAATTCTGACAGTAATTTCTGTGCAAAGACAAGTATTTTATTTAATGTTGCTCATCAATTCATAACTTGTAATCTTAAGACTAGCTCAACACTACAAAAACATTCATCTTTACTACAGAAAACAGCTTTTTTCTGAAATTGGTGTCACAAACATGGATTCTTAGAACAATACAATATAATGAAGATCTAAGTTGACCCTTTGAAAGGACTATACAATTACTCCTGTGCCACTTTTTTTACTGCAAATATTTCCTCAAACATTAATCAATCTGCTGCTACTCTTTTAGACAATGCATTCCAAATGATTAAGCATAAATTTCAGCTTCTTTCCTTCTGGAACTTTTACCAAATGCCTTAACTTTCTGCACTCTAGTGACTGAACATATTACCACCAGAAATAATTTTGCCTTATTTCCTCCATCAAAGTCCTTCTTCATTTTGAATACTCCAATTAAATCTCCCCCCTTAACTTTCTCTTCACTAAGAAGAACACCTTAGCTTCTTTAGCTCTCCTAGAGACCTGTGATTTCCTCTGCACTGGGGAGACAAAGCTCAGACTGAGGGACCATTTTGTAGAACACCTAAATTCTGTGCAAAAAGTGATCCCAAGCTTCCAGTTGCCTGCCACTTCAACATGCCGCCATGTTCCGAGGACAAGCTTTCTGTCTGGGGCTTGCTGCAATGGTCAAGCAAATCTCAGTGCAAGTTGAAAGAACAGTATCTTATTTTCAACTAGGGGACCTGCAGCCTTCAGGACTCAATATTTTATAACCTGAACACCTTCTTCTATATTCTTTACCCATCCCAACATCCGAGGCTTTGTCATGACATGGGCTGCTTTCAGCACGCCCAACCCATTTTCACCTACTTATTGCCCCCATCATCAGTTTCTTTTTCCCTGGCATACATTATTCAGCCCTCGGTCTCCCTAACTGTCATTCTCTCTGTGCTCCATCTCTGCCTATTCACTCACTTCTTCCCAACCATTCTCCACCACCAAACCCTCTGTCTCCAGTGTATATACCACCTTTTCCTAGTTACTATCCGTTCGGAGGAAGGGTCTCTGGGCTCAAATTAATCACTCTGCTTTCTCTCCACAGATGCTGCCATACCTGTCAAGTTTCTCCAGCAATTTCTGTTTTTGTCCTAGTTTCTCTAATCTCTCCACATGACTGAAGTTCTGCACTTTGTATCAGTCGAACAAATTTGTAATGTATGCTTTTTAAGGCCTTGACATCCTTCCTAATGTGCATAGTGTGATGCTTAGAATTGGTTTCAATGTTTATGTATTAGTAATTTGCAATTATTTGCAACACATAATTGACTGTAAGGAGATCCATATGGTTTCACACTAAATCTGTTATAGAGTCATGGAGTCCTACAGCACGGCGACAGGCCCTTTGGCCCAAACTGGTCCATGCCGACCAAAATGTCCATCCGCACTAACTCCATTTCCCTGCACTTGGCCCATACCCTTCTAAACCTTTCTTATCTTTGTATTCATCCAAATGCCTTTTAAATGTTGTTAATGTACCCACCTCAACCATGTCTGTTGGCAGCTCATTCCATAACCGTACCACCCTGTGTAAAAATGTTGTCCCTCAGGCTCCCATATATTCTTTCCCCTCTTACCTTAAACTGATGCCCTCTAGTCCTCGATTCCCCAACCCTGGGAATATGACTAAGTGCATTCATTCTATCCATGCCTCTCATGATCTTGTACACTTCTATAAGACTCCCTCTCAGTCTCCTACGCTCTAAAGGAAAATGTCCTAGCTTGTCCAATCCCTCCCTATAACTCAGTGCCTTGAGTCCTGGCAACATCCTTTCCAAATGCAGCCTCACCAACAACCTGTACAAATGCAACATAACTTCCCAACTTCTATACTCAATGCCCTGACTGATGAAGGCCGGTGTGCTAAAAGCCTCCTCTTCTGTCCTGTCTACCTGTGACTTCACTTTCAGGGAACCATGCACCTGAACTCCAAGGTCCCTCTGTCCCACTAAACACCTTAAGGCCCTACCATTCACCATGAAACTCCTACCTTGATCAACCCCAATTATGTCACTATCCCCTGCTTATTTCTTAGCTCCATCCACAAAGCCTCACTGGATGATGCCTCATCTCTGACTACTACTGTGATACTCCCCTTAATCTGTTCTGTTAATTTAAGAAATTACAGAGGTCTGGATAATGCTAGGTTAAAAATAGAAACTTTCATTCTATTTTTACTACAGTTTGATCTTAGTTGCTGCAAACTGCAGTCTATTATGGCCATATTTACCTCTTTCCTATTCATAAATAAGCAACGTGACTAGGTGTATGATTTCCATTGTCTGTCTCACCAAAATTAATGTTAAGCTGACTTTGAGGTGTTCTCCTTTACCTCACAGACATGCACTGCCACTTTAACATTCTGCTCTCTGCTCATTTAGTGTATGGTGTCACTTTAAGGGGTCTGCCTTTCTGTTTCTTGGATGAGAGCTTCCTGTAAGAAGCATGACCCCTCAGCAATTCAGATCAGCCCATTTCTGTTCAAAGTATTTCTGGCCATCTACAAGATCTGTCCTGGAACTCACTTTCCTGGATATCAGTTAAGCAAGCACAAAAGATCAAGAAATCTGCTAAAAAAAAAGCCCACAAGCTTTCACTGCAGGGCTTTTCTGGAGCTAAAAGGCCTAAGAAAGCTCCAGCTGCAAGCAGGCAAGGTCTCTACATCAGCCCTTCCTGTCACTGATTATCTCCTGGATATCCTGATTATCTCCTGGGAGACAGCCAGCAAACACTGATGCAATTCTCTGTGGCCATCCACCATCATACTCAATTCAGCAGGTTCCATTAAATTTCACCCACTATGTCAGCTAAGTACCATGAGACCAGCCTGACGATACTTGACACAGGCTTTGAAAGAATTCTGGCCTGAACTTTTAAGTGTGATGCAGATACATTTTGTTTCCAGTGGAAAATCGGAATAATTAGGGAAGGCGATGGCATAGTGCTATTATTGCTTGAGGTCCAGAGACCAAGGAAATGCTGTGGGTTTATCCCACAATGGTCTACGGTGGAACCTGAATTTGAAAAATCTGCAATTAAAAAGTCTAAAAATGACTGTGAAACTATTGTCATTTGTTGTAAAAACTGCTCTGGTTCATTGCTGTCCTTTAGGGAAGGATATCTGTCAACCTTACCTGGTCTGAACTACATGTGATTCCAAATTCACAGTAGTTTGTTTGAGTCTTAATTCATACCTCCAAAAGCCCAGCAAGCAAGTTGTATTGAACCAATAATTAGTCTAATTAGCCAAATAAATAATGTGGCTACAAGAACATGTCAGAGGTTCAGAATTTTGCAGTGATTAACTCACTTCCTGACTCATCAAAGCCTGTCCACCATCTACTAAGCACATCAGGAGTTGAATGGAATAATCTCCATGTCCATGAATGACTCCAACTCTAGCAACATTCAAGAAGCACAACACCAACCAAGATATCTGCTTGATTGGTACCACATCCACAAGCATTCATTCCCTCTAACACTGACGTTCTGTAGTAGCAGCGTGTATTATTTACAAGATGCACTGCAGAAGTTCACCAAGTCTCCTTACACAGCAACTTCTAAACTCATGACCACTTCCATCTGAAGGACAAGGAGAGCAGATATATGGGAACACCACCACCTGCGTGTTTCTCTCCAAGCCACTCACCATCCTGGCTTGGAAATATATCGCCATTCCTATAGAATCGTGGGATCAGAATCCTGGAACTCCTTCCCTAACAGCGTTGTGGTTCAAGAAGGCAGCTTAACATCACACTCTCAAGGTCAGCTAGGATTGGGCAATAAATGTTGGTTAAATTAGAGACGCCCATGAGACATGAATGAATAAAAAAAACTTATAAAAGAAATTCAGCATTGACAAATGAAAAATAAGCTGAATGCAAATAAATACAGAAAGTATAATGGTTTTTTGCATATTATCATTCTGGTTTAAAGATGCAGAGAGAAGTAATTTTTCATTCAGAACCTCAACAAAGGTCCTATTTATATCTGGGCATCAGCACAAGGTTCAGTTAAAGTCAGGGTAACTAACAGAAACACTACCATCACAAACTTTTCATCAACTGACAGAAAAGCAGCAACATCAGCTAAATACTTGAAACCTTTTGAGTGAACTTGGTTGACTTTCAAATTTCATTGTGACATCTCTGACCTTAAGTTCATTTATCCCATCGTAACAAATCCAAACTTTAGCTATAAAGCCAATCGCTAAAACCTAGCCAAATGCCAAATACCAAACTATCAAAATAAATGAAAAGTCTTTCATTTAAACAAAAAGGATTTTGACAAATACAACTGTTAGTAAATTGACCTTCTTTGACCTGCAAGTTTAAAGATCTATTTATTTTAGCGGTACTATAAGCAATGCAAGAGAGGTAATACTCAGTACTGTAAATTCTTCCAATGAAAACTTCACTGACAAATCTAGGAAGAATTCTGAAGTGCTTTTTAGTTTGATAGGCAGTGCAAGATCCCTGTAAAGCAAAATGAATGGAGGTTAATAAGAATATATTGCACATATTGAATAACTCTATATCAATAACTCTAAAAGTGATTGCTTATACGTGTTAAAAATTTTGTATGAAAGTTTATTGACAGATGAAGAACCATGTTGGTGTTCCCTTTGCAGATATTTTAGAAAGCAGTATGAAGAAAATATGAAACAATTCACTGGGAAAAAATATACAAATGTCAGAGTTTGGATTAATGCCAAAGGTTCAAGATGGAAGATTAGATATTATATGCTTCATTACTTCAAATTTATTTTGATCTAATGAGATTCTGGCAATTGCCCAGCATGAATGAACAGTTCCAAAACTAAAAATGCCTCACATTTCATATTCAGCAATGTCTATATTATGTCCTGTACTGTGCATTAAGAATGGTGTTACATTTATTATTTATGAAGGAATTTATTTTGTTGCTGCTTGAAATTTGAAATTGAATCAATACAGTCCTGTTTGAGGTTATGAGGAAAAGGCAGGAAAGTAGAGTTGAGAATTAACCAATAAGCCATGATCTCATCGAATGGCGAAGCTGTCTCAATGGGCCGAATGGCCTACTTTTGTACTGATTTATTGTCTAACAGGTAAAATAGAATTGAATAGAGTAGTCATTTAATGTCATTTTTACATTTTACAAAACAATACAATTAAAAATGTTTAAGTTGCCATTCCACAACACCTTTATTAATAACAGAAGGCATAGATAAGAAAGAAGATTAAGACAAAGTCTATTTTAGTTCAATTCATGGCACCTGGTTTCGGGAAAAGATGGTATCATTGCAGGACTGCCACGCCACATCGCTGGAATCCTGGGCCGCAAGATTCCACAGAAGCTGCCCACCAGACATGACCGCAATGTCCACAAAGTACTGCCATCACCACTGCAGCAGCTGCCCAAAACAAGTTTTTTGTTGTCTTTCACAAAATTTGATCAGCTCAAGGTTGTTTATGACCCTCAATTTAGGTTTGCCACTGTGAGAAGCAATGGTACTTGCTGGAATGCAGAAAATGAGTAATTTGAGACATGTCACATGTTAAGTTTGTACATTTAGAAGGAGAAAGGTGCCTACAGCATTCCACCACTGGGATTTTCTTTGTATTATTTCTGGGACTGTGGTAGACTACTTGGTAGAGACTGATTGCTATGATTAGTCAACAACTTCATTATCATTCTATCAAGTGGCTACCAGAATTGTAGACAGTGAACAAAGACTGTGGTCTAATTCATCTAGTAATTCCCTTGTTCCTGTGTCTGTCATTGCCACAGGTATTGGTAAAACATTAAGATTTTTGCTGCAAATATTTTTCTTGGGCTCAACATTTCAGATAATTCCAATTGATGTGTTCTCACCCACTATGAACCAGCGGTTGTCTTTCCCTGCCAAGTATTTAGGAATTTGTAACAAACTCACTGATCAAAGAGAAAACATTCATTATTCCAGTTTACTGATCTTCTAGTAAGCCTGGCCTTCATCAACTTCAAAAGGCATTAAAGACGAATGCATCTCATTAAATGGTGAATGAGGATACAAACTCCTGAACAGATTTATTAAGCAATAACAAAGAAAACATTTTAATTTTCATTAATTACAGACATACATATTCCCTGCTAAAATTAAAGGCAATTTAGCTTATTTTGCTGTATTAAGCTGTAATGTAAGTTGAGCCAGGTGAAAACATCCTTCATAGAGGCCTAATGTGGTCATTTGCTTCTGATCTTCCAAGAAGTCCATCTGGACAGAAACAATCAATATTACATATATATGGGCTGAATCTTAATTTGCTTTCAAAGTGTCAGTTCTGTTAAATTTCTTGTCTCATTTACTATCTACTCCAGCCCTATGGTGCCCTCTCATCCAGTTCTCACCCCATCTTACCATGTACCGTTTCCAGAAAAGTCTACCACTCAAAGGATATCCACTTATAGATCAGCACCTGTGTAATCTTTAAAAGGCCACTGTGCATCCAAACAAGCATTGGCAATCTGGCATGGGCCCTAACTGGCAATGTAATGACACGCAGCCACAATGCCAGGCTGCTCATGGCAAATGCTGACTCTCACTCATACGTACAACACTGTTCTCTCACTCTCATTGCTGCTTGGCCATTATACCACACAGTTTGCCCGCCCTTTGCTAAATCCCATCTAAATATGCTTTCTAAGTTGCCACTACTTTGACTCTAATGCTCATTGTAGACCCATGGCTTGTCATTGTCCAGTGGGCGAACATCACATACAGCCAAGTAATTGGACAATTCAAAAAATGAGTTTTATTGACAGTTGCCAAGAGGTAACACTAACGAAATGCATAGTGGCTGCAGTTCATCCCCACAATGCAACCTAAATAACGCAATGATGAACAATGACTATTGTATATTCTTTAAGGGCAGCTCAACGTTCCAGGGTCTAGATGTTTCAGATGTCATAGACAGGAATGTAAAAGGGATGGGGAGTTGCATTACAGATCAAAGAGAATGTCACAGCTGTTCTAAGAAAGGACATCTTGGAAGGCTCACCCAGTATGGCGATATGGGTAATACCCAGGAATAAGAAAGGTACAATCACAATGACAGGGTTATACTAAAGGCCTCCCAACAGCCAGCAGGAGGTAGAGGAACAGATATGTAAGCAGATCATGGTAAGATGTAGAGAGACAACAGAGTTGCTGTAGTGGCTGATTTTAACTTGCCCAATATTGACTGGGATTCTCTTAGTGCCAGGGGCTTAGATGGGGCAGAATTTCTCAGGTGCATCTAGGAGAGTTTCTTGAAACAATATTTAGATTGTCCAATCAGGGAAGGGACCATACTAGACATTGTACTGTGGAATGAGCCTGGCCAGGTGATCAAATTTTCAGTGCAGGAGCATTTTGGGAACAACTATCATAATTCTATAAGTTTTAAGATATTTATGGATAAGGATAAGACTGTCCTTGGATGAAATGTCAAATTGGGGAAAGGCTAATTACAACAGTATTAGGCAGGAACTGGAGAAATTATATTAGAGACAGTTGTTTGATGGCAATCCTCATTTGACATGAGGGAGTCTTTTAAAGGCCAGTTGATCAAAGTTCAGGATTGGCATGTTCCTGAGGATGAAAGATAAGGATAACAAGATTCCGGAACCTAGGATGACAAGAGATACTCAAAGATTAGTCAAAAAGAACAGGAGGTATATATAAGGTTTAGGAAACTGAAATCAGGCAAGATCTTTGAGGAATACAAGGGAAGCAGAAAAGAACTTTAGTAAGAAATTAGGAGAACTAAGAGTGGCTATAAAATGCCCTTGGCAAGTAGGATTAAGAAGAATATCAAAGCATTTCATATGTATATTAGGAATAGAGGGTAGCTAGGGAAAGGATTGGTCCACTCAAGTACAAAGGAAGGAATTTAAGCATTGGAACCAGAGGAGGTGGGTGAGGTCCTTAATAAGGTTTCACATCGGTATTCACCAAAGAGAGGGACATGCATGATGGTAAGATGAGAGGGGTATGTTAATATTCTGGGAAATGTCAATATTAAGAAGGAAGTGTCGGGTGCCTTGAAAAGTGTGAAGTTAGGTAAGTCCCCAGTGTCTGATGGGATCTATTGCAGGATGCAGATGGAGGCAAAGGAGGAGATTGCTAGGGCCTTGACAGAGATCTTTATATCCTTTTTAGTCACAGGCCAGATCTCAGAAGACTGCCGAATAACTAATGTTGTTCTTTTCTTTAAAAAGGGCAACAGGGATAATTCAGGAAATTATAGGGCGGTAAGCCTTACATCAAAAATAGGGAAATTATTGGAGAAGATTCTTACAGGCAGAATTTACTCGCATTTGGAGAAGAATAGACTTTCTAGGGATAGTAAACGTGGTTTTATGCAAGGGAGGTCTTGTCTCATAAACACGATTGAGATTTTTGAGGAACTAACAAAGATAATTGATAGATTGATTTTAATGTTACGTGTACCGTAAATACAGTAAAAAGCTTTGTTTCCGAGCAGGATGGGCAAACTACAGCAAGCAAAGGATTTACAGATCAAAAAGTCGTAGAGGCATACAAGTTACATTGCAGTTTACATTATTTGAAACTAGAGTCCATTCAACTGTCTGATAATGGCCGGAAAGAAGCTGTTCCTGAGCCTGCTCGTGAATGTGTTCAGGTTTCTGTATCTTCTGCCTGACAGAAGACATTGTAGGAGGTCATTATCGGGGGCTGAGGACACATCCTTGGAGGGCTCCAGTGTTATTGTGGAAGAGGTGCAGTTACCTATCCTCACAGATTGCGGCCTATGGGTCAGAAAGCTGAGGATCCAATTGCAGAGGGCAGAGCTAAGACCAAGGTCATGCGGTTTTGAGATCAGTCTGGAGGGGATAATGGTGTTGAAGGCAGAGCTGTAGTCAATGAGCAGGAGTCTGACGTAGGTGTCATTGTTGTCTACATGTTCCAGGGATGAGTGCAGGGCTAGGGATATGGCATCCTCTGTGGATCTGTTATGTCGGTAGGCAAACTGTAAGGGATCAAGGCAGGTTGGGAGACTGGAGTTCATGTGGGCCATGACCAGCCTCTCGAAGCACTTCACGATTATTGAAGTCAGAGCTATTGGGCGGTAGTCATTAAGGCACATTGCATGTGTTTTCTTGGGTACAGGGATGATGGTGGTCTTCTTAAAGCAGGTGGGACTTCGGCATATAAGAACGAGAGGTTGAAGATGTCAATAATACCTCCGCCAGCTGGTCCTCACAGATCTGAGTGCTTGGCTGGGGACACCGTCTGGGCCCGTTGCTTCCCTTGGGTTGATTCCCAGGAAGACCAATCTGACTTCTGAAGTGGCGATAGAGGGAACAGGTGTGTCTGGGGTATCGGGGCAGATTTTGCCATGCCAGTGGTATTCTGCTCAAACCGAGCATAGAAAGCATTGAGCATGTCAGGGACAGTGTGTCATTGTCCACTATCTTACACTGTTTTATTTTGTATCCCATAATGTCATTTAGGCCTTGTCACAGACGGCAGGAGTCTGGTTGGTAGGTCTGGGCCTCTAACTTGGTCTGGTACTGCTTCTGATGCTACTATTGAGGATAGGACAATGGATGTTGTCTACATGACTTTACTAAAGCATTTGACAAGGTCCCTCACAGTAAACTCATCCAGAAGATTAGGTCACATGGGATCCACGGTGAGATGATAAGTTGGATACAAAATTGGCTTGGTCATAGAAGACAGCGGGTAGTGATGGGGAGTGGGTGTTTTTCTGACTGGAGGTCTATGACCAGTATGTTCTGCAAGAGTTAATTCTGGGACCACTGTAAAATAAATAAATGATTTGAATGAAAGTGTGATTAGTAAGTTTGCAGACAACATGAAAATTGGAGGAGTTCTGGATAGTGAGGAAGGTTATGAAAGGATACAACAGGTAGTAGACCAGTTATAAAGTTGGGTGGAGAAAATGGCAGATGGAGTTGAATCCAGACAGGTGTGAAGTGATGCATATTAGGAGGTCAAATGCAAAAGGAAAGTATATAGTAAATGGCAGGACCCTCAAGAGCATTGATATATAAATATATCTTAGAGTTCAAGTCCATATATCCCTGAAAGTTAATTGGAACAGGTACTATCATTTTTGAAGTACCCTGGATATTCAGCAAAGGCAATTCCTTCTTTTTGACCATTTCCTGAATCTGTGGATGCTCCCATGTACAGTTAAACTTCACTTTTTGGAAGTAAATCTTTACTGTCAATCTGCTGATACATCTGGTTTTAACTATGCAAGTGTATTACTACAACTTGTTGATCAGTTTCTGTACTTCAGGTACATTCTGCAGTTGTTTCACTGATGAGTTAGACTTTTTTGATCCTTAACGTTGTTACTAGGAGATTGATGCTCTCTCAGCCCTATCTTTGTCAGAGGCATTGACTATTCTGCTTTATCAATGTGCTCACTATATTGTTCTGCTGTCTGAACAAGTTCAGCAAATTACTTTACAGTGAACTGAAACGGGCTGCACTTATTATTCTTGATTTCAGCATTTGCTATTAGTAGTAAATTTTGTTCAGTTTGTCTTCTGATCAATTTTCAGAAATGACAAGCATATTTTCCAGACAGTCCTGTATATTAGCATATAATAGCATTAGTCATGAGATCTACAATATCTTAGAGATCTCTGACTACCACACCGCAAGACTATACACTTCACGATGCCTACGAGTCCCCATTATATCCTTGCCAATACATATTCTTGAAAGGAAGTTTGAATGACTAGTCTTCTGTTACACATTAGTAAGCTGTCTAAAATTAGGAAATGCTGCTGATACTCAAAACATGTGTTCTTGGCCAACTCACTGGACTCTCAGTCTGGCTATCCTTGAATATAATGCTGGTGAATTGTGGCACAGTCTTGTCACTCTTTTGTTCTTGTTGAATTTGATTGTATCTCACTTGGTTTGCTGACCATCATTTCTTTTTGACCATATGAAACATTTCTTTTATGCGTCATTATTGGTAATCTCAACAGAGTTTTGCTTTCTTCTTGGGTTTTCGTCAAAAGACACCAAGTTATCGTCCAACAGTTTTATTTGAAATCACAAGCTTTCAAAGTGCTGCTCCTTCATCAGGTGAGGCCACCTGATGAAGGATCAGTGCTCCAAAAGTTTGTGATTTCAAACAAATCTGTTGGGCTATGATCTAGTGTTGTATAACTTCTGACTTTGTCGACCCCAGTCCAACACTGGCACCTCCACATTTTTGGGCTCTGCCCAGGAGGCTCCATGAAACACCATGAAATATTCTACTGGTTGTCCCTTAACCAGCTGCTTAACCAGATGTTCTCTGGAAATTAGTAGAACTCCTTCAAATCTCCTAAAGATGTTGAAGTTTAAAGATGACGAGCATTGGTTGCAAATTGCATAATCATTTCATGATTCTCTTAGGTACCTGCAGTATACTAGTTGAATACCTATACTCTTGACAGATATTGCATCTGAAATATGTCATCTCATCTCTGTAGGCTGTAACGTGTGATTCTCTAGCCATGGTATCTGGTTGGATAGGAGAGTAACATGCGCACTTGTATCAAGTGTAAAAGTAACAGAATATTGATTGAACAAAGAACAAAGAACAAAGAACAAAGAAAATTACAGCACACGAACAGGCCCTTCGGCCCTCCAAGCCTGCGCCGATCCAGATCCTCTATCTAAACCTGTCGCCCTCTTACCAAGGATCTGTATCCCTCTGCTCCCTGCCCATTCATGTATCTGTCTCGATACATCTTAAATGACGCTATCGTGCCCGCCTCTACCACCTCCACTGGCAATGCGTTCCAGGCACCCACCACCCTCTGCGTATAGAACTTTCCACGCATATCTCCCTTAAACTTTTCCCCTCTCACCTTGAAATCATGACCCCTAGTAATTGAGTCCCCCACTCTGGGAAAAAGCTTCTTGCTATCCACCCTGTCTACATCTCTCATGATTTTGTAGACCTCAATCAAGTCCCCCCTCAACCTCCATCTTTCTAATGTAAATAATCCTAATCTACTCAACCTCTCTTCATAGCTAGCGCCTTCCACACCAGGCAACATCCTGGTGAACCTCCTCTGCACCCTCTCCAAAGCATCCACATCCTTCTGGTAATGTGGCGACCAGAACTATATGCAGTATTCCAAATGTGGTCGAACCAAAGTCCTATACAACTGTAACATGACCTGCCAACTCTTGTACTCAATACCCCATCCGATGAATGAAAGCATGCCGTGTGCCTTCTTGACCGCTCTATCGACCTGCGTTGCCACCTTCAGGGTACAATGGACCTGAACACTCAGATCCCTCTGTGTATCAATTTTCCCCAGGGCTTTTCCATTTACCATATAGTTCGCTCTTGACATAAACAAGTTCTGTGAAATCCGAGTCATTATGATCTCAATGTTCCCCTTTGAATACCTTGTTTTTCTGTCCTAATGGAGACTTCTTGACCATATTATATGTGCAGTCTCCTCATTATATGCATTATGTCCCCAGGTTATTGACCTCTCTACTGAGGGAAATGTTTCTCCATATCTATCTTCTCTCATAACTTTGTGCACCTCAATCAGCTACACCCTCAGCCTTTATTTGTTAATGGAAACAACCTCAGCTTATTAGCCTTTCTGCAGAACTTTGAGGAGAGGACCCTCTTATGATAGCTATTACATCACACCCACTTGTCCATGAGGAAATTGGGCTTGAGGGTGGAGTCTGTAGATACCAGTATTTATTGTCATTACCGAATTGCCTTGAAAGGCAGTGATGAACTACCTCTTGAACTGCTGCTGCCCATGTTTGGGTAGGTGCACCCAGAGTGCTGTTAGGAAGGGAATCCCAGAATTTTAATCCAACATCAGTGAAGGAACTGCACTATAGCTCCAAGTCAAAAATGGTGTGTAGCTTGAGACAGAAATTATAGGTGGTGGTGCTCCTACGCTACCCTTATCCCTTCAATTGGCAGAGATCATGGATCTAGAAGGTGCTGTCCAAGGAATCTTGGTGAATTGCATTTTGCAATTGGTACATACTGCTGCTACTTTGAAGGGAGTGAATGTTTAAAGTGGTAGATGGAGTGCCAAACAAGCAGAACGCTTTGCCCTGTGAAACTACTTGAGTACTGTTGGAGTTTCACAGATTCGGACAAGTGGGGAGTATTTCATCACATTCTTGGCTTGTGGCTTACGGATAGTGGGCAGGCGTTGGGAGTCAGGAGGTGAACTACTCACCTCAGGTTTCCAGCTTCTGCTCTGTTTTTGTTGCCACAGAATCATACGGCTGGTTCAGGTCAACAACTTCAATGAATAAAGAATACAGCAAGGCAACAAATAAGTATAGTACAAAGAGATCAAAACGTTAACAATAATTTTTGCAAACAAATAAATTATCAATAACCTCAAATGCCTATCAACAATTTGTTAATCAAAACGCTAACAATAATTTTTGCAAACAAATAAATTATCAATAACCTCAACAAAATATCAACAAAATTCATTGGTAGCAAATTTACTTCCAGCTAACCTAATTGCTTACTCTACCAGCATACCAACCTTTTATGATTCATAGGCCAGGACATACAGATCTCTCTGCTTCTCAGAGCTATGGAACCTCTCACCAATTTAATATTACGTTTATGGATATCCCTGCAACTTCATCAGCAGATGCCTACTAAACAGAAAACAACAGGAGGACACAGTACACCCTAACACACTGGCCACACTGCCGTACATCAAGAACATATCGGAACTAACAACAAGACTCCTAAGACCACGAGGAATCATGGTGGCCCACAAGCCCTCAGCCACTCTATGATAAACACTTACAAGGATTAAAGACCCCATTCCCACGACATGCAGAACCAACATAGTTTACAAAATACCATGCAACGACTGCCACAAGCACTTATATTGGATAGACTGGAAGGAAACTCGCTATCAGAATACATGAACATCAACCAGCAGCAAAACGGCACAACATACCTCCTTAATATCGGTACACTCAGACAACGAAGACCATCAGTTTAACTGGGACAAGGTAACCATAGTAACCCAAGCCAAAGATAAACACGCACAGGAATTCCTAGAGGCATAGCTCTCCACCCATAATGCAATCAACAAACACATAGAATTGACCCCATATACAAACCCATACAGATCAAAACTGGAAATGACACTACTCACCATTACGGACCAAACAGTATAAATTCCAAGTGGAGTAGAAGAACACCACTTCATCAGAGGCTCCAATGATGATGTCACCGAGCATGGTGATGAAACGTCTGAACGAGAGCAAGCCAGCTCAGTGAGCAAGTCAACAACCTCACTCACAACCCAAGCTACAGATCTTTGCCAAAACTTTCAATAGTATGTTTCCTTTATATTCTTCCTGCAATAGTCAATAATTTCACATTTTTCCACATTGTACTCAATTTGCATTAATTATATCCCTCTGCAACATCCTTACATGTCCTTCACAATTTACTTACCTACTTATTATTCTGCCATCAGAAATCTTAGCAGCTATACGTTCCCGCCTTTCATCCAACTTATTTATATAAATTATAAACAGTTGAGCTCGCAGCACAGATCCTCTGAGGCACACTATTCGTTGCATCTTGCCAAGCTGAAAAATACCTTCATATGCTTATTCTGTGCTTCCTGTTAGATAATCTTCTAACCAGGCCAATACTGTCGAGAAAATAAGAAAGAAAAAGGAAGCTTATGATGCATACCAGAATAATAATAGAAACAGAAGAGTACCTCAAATCCAGGAGAGAGGCTAAAGTTGGAATAAGGAAGCCTAAAAGGAACATGAGCAAAGGATGTCATAAGAACATAACATAAGAACTAGGAGCAGGAGTAGGCCATCCGGCCCTTCGAGCCTGCTCCGCCATTCAATAAGATCATGGCTGATCTTTTTGTGGACTCAGATCCACTTACCCGCATTCTCACCGTAGCCCTTAATTCCTTTATTGTTCAAAAAAAATCTACCCTATCTTTAAAAACGTTTACTGAAGTAGCGTCAACTACTTCACTGGGCAAGGAATTCCATAGATTAACAACCCTCTGGGTGAAGAAGTTCCTTCTCAATTCAGTCCTAAATCTGCTCCCTCTAATCTTGAGGCTATGCCCTCTTGTCCTAGCTTCACCTGCCAGTGGAAACATCCTCTCCACTTCTATCTTATCTATTCCCTTCATAATTTTATATGTTTCTATAAGATCCCCCCTCAATCTTCTGAATTCCAATGAATATAATCCCAATCTACTCAATCTCTCCTCATAAGCCAACCCCCTCATCTCCGGAATCAACCTAGTGAACCTCCTTTGCACCCCCTCCAGTGCCAGTACATCCTTTCTCAAGTAAGGAGACCAAAACTGCACACAGTACTCCAGATGTGGCCTCACCAGCACCTTGTACAGCTGCAACATAACCTCTCTGCTTTTAATCTCAATCCCTTCAGCAATGAAGGACAAAATTCCATTTGCTTTCCTAATTACGTGTTGTACCTGCAGACCTACTTTCTGTGATTCATGCACAAGGACACCCAGGTCCCTCTGCATAGCAGCATGCTGCAACTTTTTACCATTCAAGTAATAATCCTTTTTACTATTACTCCTACCAAAATGTATGACTTTACATTTATTTACATTGTATTCCATCTGCCAGACCTTTGCCCACTCACTCAATGTATCTATGTTCCTCTGCAAAGTTTCACAGTCCTCTGAACACTTTGCTCTGCCACTCATCTTAGTGTCATCTGCAAACTTTGACACCCTACACGTGGTCCCCAACTCCAAATCATCTATATAAATTGTAAATAATTGCGGTCCCAACACCGATCCCTGAGGCACACCACTAGTCACTGACCGCCAGCTAGAATAGCACTCATTTATCCCCACTCTTTGTTTCCTGTTAGTCAACCAATCCTCTATCCATGCTAATACTTTACCCTTAACACCATGCATCCTTATCTTATGCAGTAGCCTCTTGTGCGGCACCTTGTTGAAGGCCTTTTGGAAATCTAGGTACACCACATTCACTGGGTACCCATTGTACACCTTGCTCGTAAAGTCTGCATAGAATTCCAAAAGATTTGTCAAGCATGACCTGCCCTTCATGAACCCATGCTGCGTCTGCCCAACGGGATAATTTCTATCAAGACGCCTTGTTATTTCTTCCTTGATAATAGACTCAAGCATCTTCCCCACTACAGAGGTTAAGCTAACCAGTCTATAATTCCCCATCTTTTGTCTACTTCCCTTTTTAAACAGTGGCGTCACATTTGCTGTTTTCCAATCTGCTGGGACTGCCCCAGAGTCCAGCGAATTTTGGAAAATTACCGCCAGTGCACCTGCTATTTCTCCCACCATCTCTTTTAGTACCCTGGGATGCATTCCATCAGGGCCAGGAGACTTATCAATCCTTAGCTCCATTAGCTTGCCCAACACTACCTCTTCTGTAATAATGATTGTTTCCAGGTCCTCACCTACCTTCGTCTCTTTGTCAATTACTGGCATGTTATTAGTGTCCTCCACTGTGAAGACCGATACAAAATACCTGTTCAATGCCTCGGCCATTTCATCATATCCCATAACTAAATTCCCCTTCTCATCCTCTAAAGGGCCAACGTTTACTTTAGCCACTCTTTTTTGTTTTATATATTTATAGAAACTTTTGCTATCTGTCTTTATATTCTGTGCTAGTTTTTTCTCATGTTCTATCTTACTTTTCTTTATAGCTCTTTTTGTGGCTTTCTGTTGACCTTTAAAGTTTTCCCAATCTTCTAGTTTCATGCTGTTTTTGGCCACTTTGTATGCCTTCTCTTTCAATTTGATAGCCTCCCTTATTTCTTTAGACACCCATGGCAGATTACCCCTTTTCTTACAGTCCTTCCTTTTCACTGGAATATACTTTTGCTGAGCACTTTGAAAAATTGCTTTGAAAGTCCTCCACTGCTCGTCAACTGTCCTACCATAAAATCTTTGTTTCCAGTCTACTTTAGCCAAGTCCTCCCTCATTCTATTGTAGTTCTCCTTGTTCAAGCACAGAACCCTGGTATTGGATTTTACCTTCACACTCTCCATCTGTATTCTAAATTCAACCATACTGTGATCACTCCTTCCAAGAGGATCTCTAACTATGAGGTCATTAGTTATTCCTGTCTCATTACACAGGACCAGATCTAGGATAGTTTGCTCCCTCGTCGGTTCCATTACATACTGTTCAAGAAAACTATCACGGATACACTCAACGAACTCCTCCTCAAGGCTACCCTGACCGAGCTGTTTGACCAATCTTCATGTAGATTTAAATCCCCCATGATAATTGCCGTACCATTTTTACAGGCATTAGTTATTTCTTTGTTTATTGCCCACCCCAATGTGATGTTATTATTTGGTGGCGGGCAATAAACAAAGAAATAACTAATGCCTGTAAAAATGGTACGGCAATTATCATGCGGGATTTTAATCTACATGTAAATTGGTCGAACCAGCTCGTTCAGGGTAGCCTTGAGGAAGAGTTCGTTGAGTGTATCTGTGATAGTTTTCTTGAACAGTATGTAATGGAACCGACGAGGGAGCAAGCTATCCTAGATCTGGTCCTGTGTAATGAGACAGGAATAATTAATGACCTCATAGTTAGGGATCCTCATGGAAGGAGTGATCACAGTATGGTTGAATTTAGAATACAGATGGAGAGTGTGAAGATAAAATCCAAATGTCAGGCTGCGCTAAAACAAATAGTAAAATGTTCTTCAAAGAGTAGTCTTCTTAATAGTAAAAGATTAGAGAAGGATAAAGTGGAACCAATAAGGAACAAGCGTGGTAAGCCGCTCATTGAAGCAAAGGATATGGCAGAGGCACTAAATAAATAATTTGCTTCTGTCTTTCCCAAATTAGAAAATGGTGGCAATGGCCTATTTGAAAATGTGGGTGTTGAGCAACTGTGTAGTATAGTGATAGATAAAGAAGAGGTACTAAAAAGCTGGCAGTACTCCAGATAGAAAAATCACCAGGCTTGGATGGGATCCATTTAGATTGCTGAGAGAGGTATTTGAAATTTTCAGGCCTCTCTGAACACGGGATGAATCCCAAGGGACTGGAGGATTGCAAATGTGACGCCGTTGTCTAAGAAGAGGGCAAGGGATTACCCAGGAAATTACACATCTGTTAGCATGATATCAATAGTAGGTAATAAGATGGAGGCCATATGCAGGATAAGATGCATATACACTTAGAGAAAAATAAGTTAATACTAGACAATCAACATAACTTTGTCAAGAGCAGATCATGTCTGACAAATTTAATTGAGTTCATTTAAGAGGTGACACAGGCAGTCAATGAGGGGAGTGCTGTGGATGTTGTATATTTAGACTCTCAGATAGCATTTGATATGGTGCCACATAACAGGTTGGTGAGCAAATTAGAAATATCTGGGATTGGTCTATCCTTAACAAAATGGATTAGAAGTTGGCTAACAGATAGAAACAGAGGATAGGTATAGATAGGTATTTCTCAGATTGGAGATGAGTTGAAACTGGTGCTCCCCAGGGATCAGTGTTAGGACCCTTGTTCTTTCTAATTTATATTAATAATTTGGAGATGGGTGCAGACGGCAAAATGTCTAAATTTGCAGATGATACTAAGCAAGGGAGAATAGTGAATTCTGAGGATGATGCTGAGTGACTTCAGAGAGACACTGATGAGTTGACCAAAAAGGCAGTCACCCGGCAGGATTATAACAACTTTACTTTTACCTATCTGAATTACACAGATATGGAAATGTACAGCAAAAGTTAATTTGTGATAGAATTGGCACTGGTCCCTTAGATAGATCAGTGATTGTTTTTCAATTAAAAGAGGATCTAACTGTAGAATGAGAAGTGTGAATAACTGAGGATTCAGAGTTTTACAAACTCTTCAAAATCATTATACAACAAAAATCCAATTTAATGCATAACATTATACAGAGTGTATTGGCTATTTAAAGGACAATAAACAAGCTGACCAGAGGATACAGATCTCTTATATAAATGGTATATTGCATATAACGACATCAGTGTGAAATCCTAAAGGATCCGATACTACAGTATGTTATGCCAGGTGTGGTCTCAAAATTCCACATCAGCAAAGTTCTGCCAACCAACAATGTTCTCATTTTAGCAAAGGAGATCATTTTATGAAGATGTGCTACAAACTGAAGAACACATTAAGTATCAAATCAAATCATTCCCAATCCAATATGTACATTCATACCTTGGAACTAAACCTTATAAAAGACAGCAAAATTCCCTATTGAGAAAGAAACATGCTTTGCCCTCAATCTTCAACACAGTACAGAAAGTCACATACACTGTGAAAAGTGTCTTCTAGCACCAGTATTCCCAAATTGTTTGCTGGACTAGGGACTATGGAAAATCTTTCTAAAACTACTTTAAAATCTGATGCAATATCAGTATGTCTACACATAGGAAAATCCAACATCCATGAGCAGAAAAAGAAAAAAAAATTCGACAACATTATCAATATGGGTGTAAAGTCATAGAGTCGTAGAGTAATACAGCATGGAAACAGGCCCTTTGGCCCAAACTGGACCATGCTGACTATGGTGGCCACTCAGCTAGTTCCAATTGCCTGCAGTTGGTCCAAATCCCTCTAAACCCTTCCCATCCATGTACCTATCCAAATAGAACATAGAACATAGAATATTAGAGCGCAGTACAGGCCCTTCGGCCCTCGATGCTGCGCTGACCTGTGAAACCAATCTGAAGCCCATCTAACCTAAACTATTCCATTATCATCCATATGTTTATCCAATGACCACTTAAATGCCCTTAAAGTTGGCGAGTCTACTACTTTTGTAGGCAGGGCATTCCATGCCCTTACTACTCTCTGAGTAAAGAACCTACCTCTGACATCTGTCCTATATCTATCACCCCTCAATTTAAAGCTATGTCCCCTCATGCTAGCCATCACCATCCGAGGAAAAAGGCTCCCACTGTCCACCCTATCTAATCCTCTGATCATCTTGTATGTCTCTATTAAGTCACCTCTTAACCTTCTTCTCTCTAACGAAAACAGCCTCAAGTCCCTCAGCCTTTCCTCATAAGACCTTCCCTCCATACCAGGCAACATCCTGGTAAATCTCCTCTGCACCTTTTCCAATGCTTCCACATCCTTCCTATAATGCGGCAACCAGAACTGTACGCAATACTCCAAGTGCGGCCGCACCAGAGTTTTGTACAGCTGCAACATGACCTCATGGCTCCGAAGCTCAATCCCTCTACCAATAAAACCTAACACACTGTACGCCTTCTTAACAACCCTATCAACCTGGGTGGCAATGTTTTTTAAATGTTACATATGTATCTGCTTCAACCACCTGCATGATCCCTCTAGTTGCTAAACTTACTAAACGGTGCTGAGGCATGGTTACAGTTCCCAAGCCTAATGGAGCTGTACAAATTTGCTAAATCCCATTTAGTTCAACAAAACAGTTCATGACGAAAACGCCCTCGACCACATCTCTCGCGTTTCCCACACCTCATCCCTCACACCCCCTCCCTGCAATAACAACAAAGACAGAATTCCCCTTGTCCTCAAGTATCACCCCATCAACCTCCGGATTCAACGCATCATTCTCTGCCACTTCCGCCACCTGCAATCTGATCCCACTACCAAAGATATATTTCCCTCCCCACCCCTATCTGTCTCTGGAGGGACCACTCTCTCTGTGACTCCCTCGTCCGCTCCACACTCCCCACTAGCCCCACCACCCCTGGCACTCTTCCCTGCAACCGCAGGAAGTGTTACACCTGCCCCTACACCTCCCCCTTCACCTCCATCCCAGACCCCAAGAAAACCTTCCACATTAAACAGATGTTCACCTGCACATCCGCTAATGTGGTATATTGTATCCGCTGTTCCTGATGTGGCCTCCTCTATATCGGGGAAACCAAGCGGAGGCTTGGAGACCGCTTTGTGGAGCATCTACGCTCGGTTCGTGACAAATGACAACACCTCCCAGTCGCGAACCACTTCAACTCACCCTCCCACTCCTTGGACGACATGTCCATCCTGGGCCTCCTCCAGTGCCACAACGATGCCACCCAAAGGCTGCAGGAACAGCACCTCATTTTTCGCTTGGGAGCCCTGCAGCCCAATGGTCTCAATGTGGACTTCTCAAGCTTCAAGATCTCCCCATCCCCGACCTCATCCCAAAACCAGCCCCTCTCGTCCCTGCCTCCTTGACCTGTCCGTCTTTTCTCCCACCTATCCGCTGCTCCCACCTCACTAACCAACCCTCACCCCCACCACCACCTCCTACCTACCAGCTTCATCCCTGCCTCCTTGACCTGTCTGTCTTCCCTCAACTGACCAACCCCCATCCCAACTCCCTACCTACACTCACCTTTACTGGCTTTATCCCTGCCTCCTTGACGTGTCCGTCTTCTCTCCACCTACCTGCCCCTTTATCCACTTCTCTCTCTATTTATTTCAGAGTCCTCTTCCCCTCCCCCATTTCTGAAGAAAAGTCCAGACCCGAAATCTCTGTCATCAAGGTTGGAGTGTTTGAGCCATAGGGGAAGGTTGAATAGGCTGAGGCTATGTTCCCTGAAATGTCAGATGCTAAGGGATAACCTTACAGAGGTTTATGAAGCATGAAGATCATGGATAGGGTGGTGGGCAAGTCCAAAAATAAAGGGCATATATTTAAGGTGAGAGGGGAAAGATTTAAAAGGGAGCTAAGGTGCAACCTTTTCACGCAGATAGTAGTGCATGTATGGAAGGAGCTGCCAGAGGAAGTAGTGGAGGCCGGTACAGTTATTACAACATTTAAAAGGCATCTGGATGGATATATGAATAGGAAGGGTTTAGAAGAAATTGGGCCAAATGCTGGTGAATGGGACTAGATTAATTTAGGATATTTGGTCAGCAAGGATGAGTTGGACTGAAGCGTCTGTTTCCATGCTGTACGTAGAGTCATAGAGTCATAGAGTCATACAGCACGGAAACAGACCCTTTGGTCAAACCAGTCCATGCCAAATGTAATCCCAAACTAAACTAGTCCTACCTGCCTACTCCTGGCTCACATCCCTCCAAACCTTTCCGATTATTGTACTTATCCAAATGTCTTTAAAAAACTGTAATTGTACCTGCATCCACCACTTCCTCAGGAAGTTCATTTCACACGCAATCCACCCTATGTGTAAAAAGACATTGCCGCTTATACCTTTCTTAAGTCTCCTTGCTCTCACCTTAAAAATTGCCCCTAGCCTTGAATTTCCTCATCTTAGGGAAAAGACAACTATCAACAACTCTATCAAACCTCTCATTATTTTATAAACTTCAGGTCACATCTCAACCTCCTATGCTCCAACGAAAAATATTTCAGCCTAGTGGGGCCTTTCTTTATAACTCAAACATTCCATACCCAGCAACATCCCAGTAAATCTCTTCTGAACCTTCTCGAGCTGGATAATATCCTTCCCATAACTTGGACGACCAAAACTGGACACAGTACTCCTGAAAAGGCCTCACCAATGTCCTGTAAAACCTCAACATAACGTCTCAACTCCTATAAGCAAAGGATTGAGCAATGACAGCAAGCATGCCAAACAACTTTTTAACCACCCTGTCTATATGTGACGCAAACTTTAAAGAATTATGTACCTGCACCCCTAGGTTCCTCTGTTCTACAACACTACCCAAGGCCCTACCATTAATTGTACAAGTGCTACCCTTGTTTGTTGTACAAAATGCAATATCTCGCATTTACCCAGATTGAACTTCATCTGCCATTTTTCAGCTCAGTGACCAATGTGATCATGATCCCTTTGTAATCTTAGAAAACCTTCTTCACTGTCTGATATGCCACCAATTTTGGTGTCATCCGCAAACCATGCCTTTTCTAAGCTCATCCAAATCATTTATATAAGTGTCAAGCAAAAGTGAACCCAGAACCGATCCCTGTGGAACACTGCTAGTCACAGGCCTCCAGCACAGCAACAGATGGCCTTCGAAAAGTTTAAGAACATACTGACTTCCACTTATGTCTTAATGCATTACAATCCACTATTTTCCAAGCTTATTGCTGCAGCCACAGATAGTGAGTTTGATCTTCCTCATAGAATCCCTACAGTGCAGATAGAGGCCACCCAGCCCATCGAATTTGCATCAATCCTCGAAAGAGCATCCCACCCAGACCCATCACCCTCTGTCTCCCGTAATCCCATATTTTACCATGGTTAATTCACCGAGCCTACACAGCCCTAGAGACTATGGGGAAATTTAGCATGGCCAATCCACCAAACCTGTACAGCTTTGAACTGTGGGACAAAATCAGAGCACCTGACAGAAACCCACAGAGACATGGGGAGAAGTTGCAAACTCCACATAGAGAATTACCCGAGGTTAGAATTGAATCCAGGATCTTGGCACTGTGAGTCAGCAGTGTTAACCCGTGCGCCACCCTTTCTCAGGAGAAACTGGAAAGATATCGAAAACTCGTATATTATGCTTAAGGGCAGTATTTGATATGGAAATGGGATATGCAAACATTGGGGAAGAGGCTTTAGTGATTACACAGGCCTGTGAAAAATGTTCTGATCATATTTTGGGCATATTTGATCATATTTCCTTGCTGGACAAAAAAAAAGTGTTCGTGGAAATGCCTCATCACACACAACGTTTTTTGCCTCATAATTTTAAGATTCTCAAATGAGATTGAATATTACTAAGGCAAGTAACAGACATTGGTAGATGCTGTTTCCAGAGCCCTGGTTCATGAATTCATGCCACTTGACTGTCAATGTCATTAACCTGCTCAGTTGCCCACTATCATTATCCTGGGCGTTTCGATTGGAAATGAACAGGAACTAGCCATATAAACACTGTATAAACAAGGGCAGGTTAGAAATTAGGAATCCTGCTGTGATTAATGCACTTCCTGTCTCCCCCGAGATTATCTGCCATCTCTGAGGCATAAGTCAGGAGTGTGATGGAACGCTCCCCACTTGTTTGGATGAATGTAGCTCCAACAACACTCAAAAGCTTGCCACCATCTAAGATAAAACAGCCCACCTGATTGGCATCACATCCACAAACATCCACTCCCTCCACCACCAACATTCAGTAACAAATGTGTGCATCATCTACATGATGCACTGCAGAAATTTAAACAGGCTTCTGAAACATAATCTTTCAAACTGATGACCACGACCGCCTAGAAGGACAAGGGCAACAGATGCATGAGAACGCCACCATCTAAAAGTTCCTCTCCAAGCTATGCACTATTCTGATTTGGAAATAATTCATCATTTCTTCAGAGTCACTAGATCAAAATCCTGAAACACCCAGGTATAGGCTAGAATAGATTTGATGAATGACAGTTTCTTATCAGTCTTTGGTGTGCTTGAGTGAGTGCTCCAAAAGATATAATTCATGAATTCGTGCCCATAGTGCTTACTTGTGAATCACTCGGGAGTATAATTGGGCAGCATGCAAAACCATGGGGTATGAGGCAGCAAGGAAGGCACGGGGTACATTAAAGGGCATGGGGTGTCATGATTTGCTAGCTGAGTGAGGTGATGAGGATTTAAGGGTCTGAAATTCACCATGAAACTGATCTAGGAACAGAGGCCAATGTTCAACCTTCAAGCCTGGCCAAATGACACCCTTCCTGTCATTCCATTGTTACACTAAGCCTCCCTCTGGAGGTGGCAGCCCTGTCTCCATCCAGCTTCCACCTGCTCAGAATGAAAATATACTGAGCAGAGGCCTTTTCTATTTGGTCTGGTGAGTCAGGAAGCTTCCCAGTTTGACCTTTCTCCACAAGTATCTAGTCCTATGACTTTTCGAGGCAAAATAGCCAGAAATACCTAAGAAATAATTGTATGCTGTGATGGGACAATGAAGTCAATAAGACAATGGGGTTATGGATAATTCAAACTATACCCCCATTTACCCTTCAAAGGCACTATTCATGATCTAGTAGGAGAAGTAATGCCCCACCTGGAACCTTGAGTAAATCCTTGCCATGATCTGTCGGACCTGCCTCCAAATCTATGATTTCTCTTTTCTTATCCTCCGTCTGATTGACAGTCCAATTGATTTACCAAACCTTGACTCTTTCTTTTCTGTTGTTATGGTATGTTTCTCATGTTCCCCAGCTGTGGCCTTCTGTTTCTGACTTGCCCACCTGGCAGTCAGTCATCCTGATAATCTGGTCAGCAGCTGGATAAGAAAGAGTAAAATATGGTGAACTATTACTTCAACTTGAACAGCACCACCATGACCTGGGACTTCTCTATTTGCCCTGGTATCACATGCTTCTTTTTTCTCCCCACCTCCCTATCAATATTGCCACCTATTTATTGTGGACTGGGAATCAGCTACCGCAATTCGAGTTATAAGTGAGAAAAGTAAATAAACATTGCAGGTAATGAATATTTTTAACTTTTAATTTATTAATGTACAAATCATCATTAAATAATGACTATTTAATCCAAGAAGTTCATCAGAAAATGAATTGGGCCACAAAGCACTATTTTCTTTGAGATGCTATAAGACAAAATAAAACATCAAATGTGGTCCAAAATCCTTGCATAACAATTTCAATGGGAAGTGGAGCTTGAAGAGGAGTTTGTTTTTAATAAGAGATTAACCACTTGCAATTTAAAATGTTTGAGTGCACTGCATGTGTTTTTCACAGAGTTGGCTCTTTTAGGTTGTTAGAATTTTATTTTGTTTCATCTTCACATAGCTCCTGAGGTCTGCCCATGGAGAATGCTAATTGAGTTGGCATTAATTTGGCATGGAGAGTATGAAGAGCCACATGAGGTGAGTAGCATACGTTAGCAATAGATTATCATAGAAGGGATCATGTGGAAAGGGTGGGGACAGAGCTTGGCATGGAGTAAATGAGGAGTTATAAGGAGTCGATGGGCAACAGGATTGGCATTTATGTTGGCATGGACTTTGAGGTGCCATGCAAAGTATGCACAATGATTGTCATGAAATTGCTATGGAGGACATGGAGAGAGGATAGGGATATAGGAGTGGCAGGGATGAGGGCTAAAGGGCCTAGCTGCTTTTATTATAACTGATTCCCAGAGAACCGAGACAAGACTTCGAAACCAGCTCACCCCTGTCCATCTCAACACTCACCCACCCCATGGCCACTTATGATATGCTTTGGATGTGATCGGGCAGGAATCTATCCCATCTTCACAATCCACCTGCCGTCCAGTTGCCCTGAGAAAAAAAATGTAACAGGTACATAAAACCAAGGTAGGTCTGTCAAAACCCATAACTCATGCTACTCACCTCTACAGTGAAAAACCATTCCTATGTTTTAATTACAACATTTAAAAGGCATCTGGATGGTTACATGAACATGAAAAGTTTAGAGGGATAAGGGTCAAATGTTGGCAAATTGAGCTACATCAGTTCAGGATATCTGGTCGGTGTGGATGAGTTGGACCAAAAGGTCTGTTTCCATGCAGTATAACTCTATGAATCTATGACTCTCTGCAAGTATCCCATTTTTATAAAACAAATCATTGACTTTACTATTTTCTATTAACAATATTGCAATGGAGAAGTACAAAGCAGATTCACCAGGTTGCCTAGGATTGAAAGTCTCAATTATGAGGAGAAATTGGATAGGCTTGTTTTCCCTGGAGCAGAAGTTGAGGAGGATCTGATTGAGGTACACAAAATTATGAGAGGCATAGTCCAAAGGTGTGCAGGTCAGGTGGGTTGGTCATGCTAAATTGTCCATAGATTCCAGGAATGTGCAAGATTAGCCATAGGAAATGAGTAACAGGACCAAGTGCAGGCAAATGGGACTAGTGTAGTTTAGTATTTGTTGGTTGGCATAGACATGGTGGGCCAAAGGGTCTGTTTCTATGCTGTATGACTCCAAAAGGTTTCTACCACCCATACAGGTTATTACTCATTCACTCCAGTTCCCACATCAAGCCCTCCTTACATGATTGGAAAATCTTGCTGCTTTCTTTCTCACTTGTTCAACCATTTTTCATTTTTTTAATAACACAGATTCAGTTCACAAAGCAACTGCACCACTTCCAGTAAGTAGAATTTATCTCCACTCTAAGGGGCACAGGCTGCCTTTATGTAATGCAGACCACTGGCAATACTGGGTTCCACACTTCTGGATGTAGCCAATGAGCAGTGTGGGTAAGGCTGCTTGTATATAGATATCACGCAAAGTAACAGACAGCACTAATTTGACATGTAACCTCCAGGATATTGAATTGACCTAGGTTACTCATGTACTAAGATAACAAGGTGTAGAGCTGGATAAACACAGCAGGCCAAGCAGCATCAGAGGAGCAGGAAGATTGACATTTCGGGCCTAGACCCTTCTTCCCCTTACTCATGTACTGCACTGGGACGTGAGGAAAAATGTTTTCACCAGAGGGTGGTGGAACTTTAGAACTGACTACTTGTAAGGGTGGTACAGGCAAAAATCCTAACAACATTTAAGAAGTATTTAGATGTGCACTTGAGATACCAAGGCATATACGTTTATGTACCAAGTGCTGAAAAATGAGATTAGAATAGTCAGGTGCTTGTTCTTGACTGTCACAGATGTGATGGGGTGAAGGGCCTTTTTCTATTCTGTAGACCTCTATGACTCCCTCTCCATGTCCAGGGTTATCCAATTTAACCCCCATGAACATCATTATCTCTATTATAGTGGTGTGTTTAAGAAATTTAATATAAAGAATTGATAGCAACTAATCAACACAAATTCAAATGCAACAAACGACAAAAGTGAGTGAAATTCCAAATTATTTATTCTGTATTTTATAATTTAGGCAATTTATTCAGTCATTTATTTTGTAATCCAAGATGGCACCAGAGCATGACGACATTATACACTTTTCACTGTACCTAGGTACAAGTGATATTATTAAATAAATCTAAATCTAAATTATAACTCATTGAGAAACCAGACATACGCTTGCTGACCTATCTAGTTTCATGTCCTCAGTTTAAACACAATAAGTTCTCTTTTTGAACTGAAGGAGATTCTCTCACACATATCTTGCACATATTGATTCTAAAATTTTCAGAAGTAAATCCAATCATAACTACTTGATACTAGGCTGAATCTACAGATATTACAATCACATCTAATATAATCTACAAAGGATATTTCTACATATACACCATGTGGTCTAGATGATACAGCCCAAGGACTGCATAGTATTTGATCTAAAAGGAAATAAAAATAAATTGTGAGGTTATTTTCTTAAAACAAAAATTATTTTCCCAGAATAAAAAGTCTTCCCTCTGAGTTTTGGGAAACTGCTCAGATTATTATTTGTTTGCCTGTGAGAATGACCCTGGGTGACCCAGCTGGTTTTTCCAGTTCCTCACTAACTATTCAGCTGTAGGGTAATAATTTGCACGAGTTAGCCTAGTACAGATGCAAATGAAAAGATTCCTGCATTCTACTGTCTCTTTTGTGCAGATTTTTGGAGAGATAAAGTTCTTCTGCGCCCAAAATTTCCAAGGACTTATTTGCTTCAAGCGCCTCTCTTTGTTGAAAGGTCAGAATTGTAAGATTATGAATTTAATGTTTCTGATTCCAGCAAACTTTTTTTGTCATTTGCAGATAATTACTGACCAAGTGACCCAGTTTGACATCACAACAGCCTTGCTGCTAGTAACAAATTCAATTTGAGGCACAGGAAATTACAGCAACGTTTCAACTTATGCCAGAGGAAATCTCGATGCCTGTAGTTATCTCCGAGGTATTTTATGGGAACCAGATGCAGAGTTCTTGCTGAAAGACCACACAAATATGTACTGACTTTGTCCAAGCCTGCAGCTCATTTTGCACTTTACCTGATCCATGACCTAAAATGCAAAGAAAGGATAAATATCTGAAGAAATTGTTGTAAAAATACGCAAGTTACTATTCACTCAAAATTTTATTTCAGCTTGCTTAAGCATTTGAAATTCATAGTGATGACATTTTGAATTGACATGGCTTGAGAGCAATCAACTCATTACGTAAGAAACTTTGAAACAAACCTGTTGCAGGAACAGCAACTCATATTCCGCTTGGGAATCCTGCAGCCCAATGGTATCAATGTGGATTTCACAAGTTTCAAAATCTCCCCTCCCCCTACCCCATCCCAAAACCAGTCCAGCTCGTCCCCGCCTCCCTAACCTGTTCTTCCTCCCACCTATCCCCTCCTCCCACCTCAAGCCGCACCTCCATCTCCTACCGACCAACCTCATCCCGCCCCCTTGACCTGTCCGTCCTCCCTGGACTGACCTATCCCCTCCCTAACTCCCCACCTACACTCACCTTTACTGGCTCCATCCCCGCCTCTTCGACCTGTTTGTTTCCTCTCCACCTATCTTCTCCTCTATTCATCTTCTATCCGCCTCCCACTCTCTCCCTATTTATTTCAGAACCCCCTTCCCCTCCCCCTTTTCTGATGAAGGGTCTAGGGCCGAAACGTCAGCCTCTCTGCTCCTATGATGCTGCTTGGCCTGCTGTGTTCATCCAGCCCTGCACCTTGTTGTCTCGGATTCTCCAGCATCTGCAGTTCCTACTATCTCTTATAAAGAACTGTCGCTTTAACTCTCTGGATTCATAGAAAATTTTAAAAAGCACAGTAGGAAGTCATTCAGCCTTTCCTGTCTATGTTACCTGTTTGAAAAGTCCAATTCCTTACCCATCCCCATAAAGTGCAAATTCTTCCCTCATAAATAATAATGCAATTGTCTTTTATGTAAGAACATAAGAAGCAAAGGGAGGAGAATGTGATTCAGTTCCTCGAGCCTGTTTTAAATAAGAACCGAAAGAACTGCTGATGCTGTAAATCAGGAACTAAAACAGAAGTTGCTGGAAAAGCTCAGCAAGTCTGGCAGCAACGGTGAAGAAAAAAATCAGTTAATGTTTTGGGTCTGGTGACCCTTCCTTAGAACTGGAAGGGTCTGAGGAAGGGTCATCGGACCCGAAACGTTAACTCTGACTTTTTTCTTCACAGTTGCTGCCAGACCTACTGAGCTTTTCCAACAACTTCTGTTTTTGTTACTGTCTTAAATAAGATTATGTCTGATCTGAATGTGGCCTTAACTGCCCTTGTCTGCTTAACTCCCACACCCCTTGACTTCCTTGTCAATCAAATATCTATCTTACTCAGCCTGAATATTCAATTTTCTAGCCTTTCCTTCATGCTGGGGTAGAGAATTCCAAACGCTAGCAAACTCTCAGAGAAGAATTTCCTCCATCTTAAAAACAGGCACCTCATTTTCAAACTGCAGCTCTAGTTCTAGATTACGCCATGTGAGGAAACATCCTCTCAGCATCTATCATGTTGAACACCTTAGGATCTTGTAAACTTCATTTCAACTTCATTCTTCTAAACCCAACGAATATAGGCCTAAACTGCTCATCCATTTTTATAGGACAAAACCTCCATCCCTCTTTACAGCAGCATTCTTTAGTTTCTCTCCAATAAAATAAATTCCTACATTTCTATTTTTCCTCTCAAGTGTTCATCCTCACATTTTTCCACATTACAGTCATAGAGTCATTGAGATCTATAGCACAGAAATTCACCCACCAGTCCATCACATCTGCACTGGTTAAAAGCAACCACCTAACTGTTCTCACCCAGCTTTCCAGCACTTGAGCCATAGTCTTTTATGCATTGGCATTGCAAGAGCATATCTAAATACTTCGTAAATGTTATGACAGTTTCTGCTACCACCACCCTTACAGGCAATGAGTTCCAGATTCCTACCATCTTCTGGGTGAAAACATTTTTCTTCACATGTCCTCTAAACCTTTTGTCCTTGCTTTAAATCTATGCCCCCGATCATTGATCCTTCCAACAAGAGGAAAAGTTTCTTCCTGTCTGCCCTGCCTATGTCCCTGATGATTTTAGTCATTTCCAGCATATCCCCTCTCAATCTCCTCTGCTCTAAGGAAAACAACCCCACTCTGTCCAATCTCACTTGATAATTGAAATTCTCCAGCTCAGGCAATATCCTGGTAAATTTCTTCTGCACCCTCTGCAATGGAATGATCTCCCTCCTATAATGAGGATTCCAGAATTATACATAATACTGTAGCTGTGTCTAACCAACATTTTATACAGTTCAAGCATAATTTCCCTGCTCTTAAACTATGTGCCTCAACTAACAAAGAAAGCAAGTATCTTAAATGCCTTCTCAATCACTTAATCCATCTGTCCTGATACCATAAGGGGCATGTGTATACACAAGAAGCTCCCTCTGATCTTCAGTACTTCCCAGATTCTGGCCATTTATCAAGTATTCGCTGGCCTTGTTTGTCCTGTCCAAGTGCATCACCACACATTTATCTGGATTAAATTCCATTTGCTACTGATCAGTCTATCTGACCAACTCATCTGCAGCCTTTTGTAGTCTAAGGCTATTCTCCTCATTATTTACCATCCCACCAATTTTGGGATTACTGATCAACCCTTCTATATTCCAGTCTAAACTATTTATATAAATCACGACAGCATGGGCCACAACACTGAACCTTGTCAGACCCCACTGGACATACACTTGCAGTTGGAAAAGCAGCCCTCAGCCATCATCCTCTGCTTCCTTTCACTCAAACAATTATGGATCCATTTTGCCAAATTTCCTTAGATCTGATGGTATCTTACCTTTGTTATCAGTATCTCATGCAGTACCTCATCAAAACCCCTACTGAAGTCCAAGTAGACTACATCAAAACATTTACCCTGATCTACACACCTGACCACCTCTTTAAATAGTTCAATCAAGTTGGTCAAACACGACCTCCCCTTAACAAAACCAAGCTGACTGTCCTTGATTAATCCCTGTTGCTCCAAATGCATATTAATCCTGTCCCTCAGAACTTCTTCCAATAGTTTCCCCATGATCAAGATTAGACTGAGCCTATCTGCCAATTTTTTGCTCACTCACTTAAATTCTCTGAATCCTTTTTGCAATCTCTTGTATCATCTTCACAGCTTGCTTTCCTACTTATCATCAAATTGTCCACAGATTTGGCTTCAGTAGAGCCTGCTCCTTCATCTGAATCATTAGCATAAACCATAAATAGTGGTAGTCCACTAACCATTCAGAGAATTATCCATTTCCTATTCTTTAGCTAGCCCGTTATCTACATTAATATGTTACTCACAACACTATGAGCTGTCATGTAGTAATCTTTTATTTAGCACCTATCAGTGCATTTTGGAAAACGAAATAAACTGCACGCACTGGTTCTCCTTTTTCCATCCTGCATGCTACATTCTCAAATAACTCTAACAGAGCCATCTTGATTTACCTCATAGCTTTATGACTTTCTAAGAACCTTGCTACAACCTCTTTAAAAATACATCCTAGCATTTCCTAAAGGCATACATTTGGCTAACTGGCCTATAATTTAACGTTTTGTTCTGTTTTCCTCCTTGAAACAGAAGTTGCACATATGTAGCTTGCTAATCCCCTGGGAACTTTCCAAAACCTATGAAATTTTGAAAGATTACAGTAAAAGCATCCACTATATCTGCTGCCTTTTATAATACTGTAGGATGCAGCTCATCAGATACAAGACACTTATCAGCCTTAAGTTCCATTAACTTTCTCTTTCTCCGATGATTTTTTAAAATAAGTTGTTCTCTCCTTTCTGTTTTTGGATTTTCTACTAGTTTTGGGATGCTTTTTGAATCTCCTACTGTGAAAACATTCTTTTTATTCACTCATGAGATGTGGGCATTGCTGGCTGGCCAGCATTTGCTGCACGTCATGAGTTGCCCTGAAGAAGGTGGTGGTGAGCTGCCTTCTTGAACATCTCCATTCCACATGCTATGGGTTGACCCACAATGCCCTTAGGAAGGTAATTACAGGATTTTGACCCAGTGACAGTGAAGGAAAAGCAATATATTTCTAGGGGGAGTGGGGGGTGCTATAGTACAGGGAGGCCATAACATTATGCTGGACTGTTAATCCAGAGACCCAGATAATGTTCTAGGGACCGGGGTTCGAATCCTGCCGCGGCAGATGGTGGTACTTGAATTCAATTTTAAAAATCTATAATTAAGAGTCTAATGATGACCGCAAATCCATTGTTGATTGTTGGAAAATCCTATCTGGTTCACTAACGTTCTTTGGGGAAGGAAACTGCCATGCTTACCAGATGTGGCCTACATGTGACTCCAGACCCACAACAATGTGGTTGACTCTTATCTGCCCTCTGGGAAATTAGGGATGGGCAATAAATGCTACCTAGCCAGCAATGCCTTCTTCCCATGAGCAAATAAATAAAAATAAGTCAAGACGGTGAGTGGCTTGGAGGGGAACTTGCAGGTGATGGCATTTCAATGAATCCGCTGCCTTGTTCTTCTAGATATTAATCATCATGGGTTTGAGAGTGCTGTCTAAGGATTTTTGGTGAAATTATGCAGTGCATCTTGTAGGTAATACTCACTGGTGCTACTGAGTGTCGGTGGTGGAGTAAATTAATGTTAGTGGACATGGTGCCAATCAAGCAGGCTGCTTTGACCTGGATGGTGTCAAGTTTCTTGAGTGTTGTTGGAGCTGCTTCTTAAGTTCAGGACACACCTGGGTGATTTTCCACTTGTCAGGTAGATACCAGTGTCGTAACTGTACTGGAAGAGCATGGCTTGGGGATTGGCGTGTTCTGGAGCACAAGTCTTCAGTACTATTGCAGAATGTTGTCAGGGCCCATAGCCTTTGCAGTGTCTAGTGCTTCCAATCATTTCCTTTATATCACAGGGAGTGAATCGAATTGGCTAAAGACTGTCATCTGTGATGCTGGGGACCACTGAAGAAGGCCAAGGTGGATCACCCATGTGGCACTTTTGGCTGAAGATTCATAGAATTCCTACAGTGTGGGAACAGGCCCTTTGGCCCAACAAGTCCACAGTGACCCTCAGAGCATCCCACCCAGACCCATCCCCCTATAACCCACCTAATCTACACATCGCTGAACACTATGGGGAATTTAGCATAGCCAATCCACCTAGCCTGTACATCTTTGGACTGTGGGAGGAAACCATAGAACCCAGAGGAGACCCACAGCAGAATGTGCAAACTCCACACAGACAGTTGCCCCAGAGTGGAATTGAACCGGGGTCCCTAGCACTGTGAGGCAGCAGTGCTAACCACTAAGCCACCATACTGCCAATTATTGTGAATGCTTCAACCTTATCTTTTAACAGATGTGTTAGGCTCTTACATCATTGAGGATGGGAATAGTTGTGAAGCCTCCTCCTCCAGTAAGTTGTTTAATTGTTCAATTTAGTTTAATTGACTGCATGTGGCAGGACTGCAGAGATTAGATCTGATCCATTAGTTGTGGGATTGCTTAGACCTGTCGATAACTTGCTGCTCATGCTGACAGGCATGCAATTAGTCCTGTTTGATAGTTTCACCAGGCTGACACTTCATTTTTAGGTATGTCTGGTGCTGCTCCTGACATGACCCCCTGCACTTATTATTGAACAAGGGTTGAGTGGGGCATATGCCAGACCATGAAGCTGCAGGTTGCGCAGGAATACAATTCAGCTGCTGTTGATGGCCCACAGAAACTCATGGATGCCCAGTCTTGAACTTAGAACTTAGAATCCCTCCAGTGTGGAAACAGACCCTTCAGCCCAACCAATCCACACCGACCCTCAGAGCATCCCACCCAGACCCACAGTCTTTGGACTGTGGGAGGAAACCAGAGCACCCAAAGGAAACCCACACAAACACGGGGAGAAAGAGCAAACCTCACACAGACAGTCACCCGAGGGTGGAATCAAACCCCGGCCCCTGGTGCTGTGAGGCAGCAGTGCTAACCACTGAGCCACCGTGCCGCCCTGAGTTGCTAGATTTGATCGAAGTAAGTTCCATTTAGCACAGCAATAGTGCCACACAGCACGATGGAAGAGATTCTCAATGTGAAGGTGTGACTTTTTCTCCAGAAGGACTGTGCAGTGGTCACTCTTATTATCACGGACAATGGAGTGGAGCAGAGGTTGAGAGGGTTGAGAGAATCAAGTTCCTAGGAATGATGGTAACCGACAACCTGTCCTGGACTTCCCACGTGGATGCGAAGGTCAAGAAGGCACAACAACGCCTCTTCATCCTCACGAAATTTGGAATGTCCATAAGGGCCCTCACCAACTTTTGCAGATGCGCCATAGAAAACATACTGTCCGGGCGCATAAAGGCCTGGCACTGCAACTGCTCCGCCCAGGACCGTGAGAAACTACAGAAGGTTGTGTGCACAGCCCAGAACAACACAGAAGCCAACCTCCCATCCATGGACTTCATTTACATGTCTCATTGCTGTGGAAAGGCTGCCAACATCATCAAAGACACATCCCACTCTGACAATGTTCTCCTACAACCTCTTCCGTCAGGCAGAAGATACAGAAGCTTGAACACATGCACCAGCAGGTTCAAGAACAGCTTCTTCCCTGCTGTTATTAAACTGATAAATTGATTCTCAAACTTCAAATAATGCTGATCTTGTTAATGTTGATCTCGCCTAGCACATGTCCTGTGTGGTGTAATCTGTATGCCTTACTTTGTCCAAGTTCTAACTTTGCCCTCTGATCTGTATTTCCGTAATTACTATGATCTGTCTGTACTGCTTGCAAACAAAGCTTTTCACTCTACTTAGGTACATGTGACAATAAATCAAATCAAGTCAAATCAATGAATTTGTAGCCAATAGATTGGTAAGGATGAGGTCAAGTGTGTTTTTCCCTCTCGTTGGTTCCCTCACTACCTGTCACAAATCCAATCTAGCAGCATGTCCTTTAGGACATGATCAGCTCAATCATTGATGATGCTGCCAAATAATTCTTGGGGGTGGACATTGAAATCCCCATTCAGAGCGTATTTTGCACACTTGCCACCCTCAATACTTCCTCCGAGTGCTCTTCAACATTGAACAGTATTGATTCTTCAGCCGAGGGGAATGGTACATGGTAATCATAGAAATATAGAAAATAGGTGCAGGAGTAGGCTATTTGGTCCTTCAAGCCTGCAACTCCATTCAATATGATCGTGGCTGATCTTGCAATCTCAGTATCCCATTCCCGCTCTTTCTCCATTCCCCTTGATCGCCTTAGCCACAAGGGCCATGTCCAGCTCCCTCTTGAATGTATCTAATGAGCTGGCTCCAATAACTTGTTACGGGGGAGAATTCCACAGGTTCACAACTCTCCGAGTGAAGAAATTCTTCCTTATCCTAGTCCTGTATGGCTTACCCCTTATTCTTAGACTATGACCCCTAGTTCTGGACTTGCCCGACATGGGGAGCACTCTTCCCGTATTTAGCCTGTTTAGTCCCATCAGGATTTTATTTATTTCTATGAGATCACCCCTTTTCTTCTAAATTCCAGCAAATACAAGCCCAGTTGATTCAGTCTTTCCGCATATGTCAGTCCTGCCATCCCAGGAATCAGTCTGGTGAACCGTCACCGGACTCCTTCAATAGCAAGAATGTGCTTCCTCAGACTAGGAGACCAGAACTGCACATAATACTCAAGGTGTGGTCTCACAAAGGCCCTGTATAACTGCAGTAAGACATTCTTACTCTGATACTCAAATCTTCTTGCTATGAAGGCAAGCATGTCATTAGCTTTCCTCACCGCCTGCTACATCTGCATGCCAACTGTTCCACCATGACACCCAAGTGTCATTGCACCTTACCTTTTCCTAAACTGCCACTGTTCAGATAATAATCTGTCTTCTTGTTTTTATGACTAAATTGAATAACCTCACATTTATACACATTATGTTGCACTTGCCAAGTATTTACCCACTCAGCCAGCCTGTCTAAGTCAACCTGCAGCCTCTTAGCATCCTCCTCACAGCGCACACTGCCGCCCAGCTTAGTGGCACCTGCAAATTTGGAGACATGGCATTCAATTCCTTCATCTAAATCATTAATGTATACTGTGAATAGCTGAGGTCCCAGCACTGAACCCTGTGGCACCCCACTCACCACTGCCTGCCACACTGAAAAGGACCCATTTATTCCAACTTTCTGCTTCTTGTCTGCCAACCAGTTCTCATCCATTACCTCCAATGCCATGAGCTTTAATTTTCCTTACCAATCTCTTGTGTGGAGCCTTGTCAAAACCCTTTTGAAAGTCCAGATAGACAACATCTACTAATACACCCTTATCCACTTCATTGGTCACATCCTCAAAAAATTCCAGGAGATTTGTCAAGCATGATTTCCCTTTAGTGAATCCATGCTGACTGGGACCGATTCTGTCATTGCTTTCCAAATGCTCAGTTATTACACTCTTAATTGACTCCAGCATTTTCCCCACCACCAATGTCAGGCTAATCAGCCTATAATTCCCCATTTTCTCTCTCCCTCCTTTTTTAAAGAGTGGGGTTACATTAGCAGCCCTCCATTCCTTTGGAATTCTTCCAAAGTTTACACAATGCTGGAAAATGATCACCAATGCATTGGTTATTTCTAGGGCCACTTCCTTAAGTACTCTGGGACGCAGAGCATCAGGCCCTGGAGTCTAATAACACTTGGCTATTGCCTCCACTAAAATATATAAATTATTTAATAAAATATAAAATTATAAATAAAAACATAAAAATGTAAAATATTTACTCAAAGCTTCAATCATTTCCTCATTATCTATAATTAATTCCCCAGTATTATCCTTTAAGGGACCAATAAATATTTTGGATTTTGGATTGCTTCTTATATATTTATATAAGTTTTCATGTCTATTTCTAAATTTCTTGCTAGATTTCACTAACATTTCCTCTTTTCTCTTTAGTCATCATTTGCTGCCTTCTAAAAGTACCTTTTCTTTCTTTTGATACTGCTATTTACTTCCTGAGATAGATACAGATATTTCATCTTTCTGGTAGAGTCTTTCTTCCTCAATAGAATATGTCTTTGTTGAGCACTATGAAACATCTTCTTAATGCCCACCACTGCTACTCTACCATGTATTTTTTTAATGTAGTTATCTGGTAAATTTTAGTCAACTCTGTCTTCATACCCTTGTAATTGCCTCTATTTATATATTGTACTGATTAACATTAGTTAACATTAGTCATGGACCCACAGTTCTCACTCTCAAACTGAACATGATATTGTATCATGTTATGATCACTTGTGTAGGCTCCCTTACTATGATGTTTCAGGGGGAGGTGATGGCCTAGTGGTATTATCACTGGACTGTTAATCCAGAGACCCAGATAATGTTCTGGGGACCCGGGTTTGAATCCCATCACAGCAGATAGTAGAAATTGAATTCAATAAAAATGTCTGGAATTAAGAATCTAATAATGAGCATGAAACTATTGTTGATTGTCAGAAAAATCCATCTGGTTCACTAACGTCCTTTAGGGAAGGAAACTGTCATCCTTACCTGGTCTGGCCTACATGTGACTCCAGGTCCACAGCAATGTGGTTGACTCTGAACTGCCCTCTTGGCAATTAGGGATGGGCAATAAATGCTGCCTAACTAGTGATGCTCTCATCCTGTTAATGAATAAGACTTTTTAATTAACCCTGCCTCATTTCACATTACCAAGTCCAAATTAACCTATTCCTGATAGGTTTTAGAACATATTGATAGATTCCAGAACATAAAGAAATAAAAAACTGTCCCAAACATATGTCATGTATTCATCCTTCAAGCTATCTTTGTCAATTTGATTTGTTGAATCAATGTGAAGATTACTTTCCAACAGTCATTGCAGTATCTTTTCTGAAACCCTCATTGCTTCTTAAATCATACCTTGTCCTATTACTTAGCTACAGTTTGGGGTCCTAAAAACTACTCACCGCATTGACTTCTTTCCTTTGCTCTTTCTTAACACTACACAAACTGATTTTGCATCTTGATCATCTGAACCTTGATTATTTCTTACTGTTGTACTTCACTTATCCTTTATAACAAAGCTATCCCATCTCATTTTGAAACTTCTTAGTGTGTAACTACTACCACCCATTGAGCAGTATATGCCAGACAATATCAACTCATTCCATAACATTTGTTTCTTCAAACTGCAGCTTCCTCTTTTGCTAATATTCTTAAAACTATGTATTCTGGTTACAATCCAGTTAAAGGAAACAATCTCATATTGGCACAATAGCTAAATACTGTAGGTGTTGGAAATCTGAAGTAAAAGCAGAAGATATTCATCAGGTCAATTAGCATCTGCTATGGTTAACATTTCAAATTGATGACCTTCCTCAGAACTGATGGAAATGTTAGTTTGTCCTTCACAGAGGGACAATCTTTCATTGGGATAAATTATTAATTTTGTAAGCCAGATGTGAAACTAGCCTATTACAGAAGTCACCTAATACTTATTTCCATTTTAAATAATAATATGATGGTACTATAATTGACAAAGTTCAACTGCAATTTCATAATTGCACAGGACACTCGAAAATCCAACTAATTTCTTCAAAACTGAGAATGTTCATGTCTTCTTCATTCACTGTTCTACCAAAGGTTCATTGCTTATGCCTCTTACACTTGTTAGATTTTGTTTCTGTTATTAAGTTTTTGGAGAATGGTTTTTCTTTACACAAGATGAATTTAAAATAATCAAAATCAACATTATTAAAATTCACGTGCTTGGGATTCCAGTCAAATGGATTGGCATTTCACAAGATGATTTTCCAAAATTTGTATTTCTAGTGCAAAAAGATCACAACATTTTAAGCACGAATTACATTTAGGTGAAACCAATTTTCCATTTTTCTCATGAACTAGTTTAAACCCATCATGATAAAATCAGGTCCCACTGATAAAACTAGCTACATTAGGCTGAATTAATATTTTCTATAAATCTAGTTACACTTGCTTGCAGACCTTCAAACAGATTTTTAAAAATAAGCTGATTCTTTTAGGCACAAGGACATTAACAAGTATGTTTTAAAAAATTTTGATATAATTTTTCTTAACTTGTCAAGGAACATATTTGCAGTTGCACAATATAGTTAGAAAATTGTTTCATATAAGTTTTAAAAGGAATTTTCAGGTTAGTTGTGGTCAGCTGTTTGGTATTGTGATTTAACAATGTTTCCTTTGTGAAGGATTTTAATAGTATTTATCAAACTTGAACTACTACCACTTTTAAATGTATCAAAGAGTATTCTTGAAGAACCACTTTAAAACCAAATTTCAAAATGCTGTACGATTGCATGGCAGGTTTTGCATTTAGTGACATGTAAATAAGATTGAGCAAGAACTCAAAGAAAAAAATACACTTTTCAAAATGGGTGCAATTTGTATCACAGAATCCCTACAATGCGGAAACAGGCCCTTCGATCCAACACATCCACACTGACCCTCAGAGCATCCCACCCAGACCCAGACCCATCCCCCTATAACCCACCTAATCTACACATCCCTGAACACCACAGCCAATCTACCCAGTCTGCATATCTTTGGACTGAAGGAGGAAACCCACGCAGACACAGGGAGAATGTGCAAACTCCACACAAACAGTTGCCCAAGGGTGGAATTGAACGCAGGTCCCTGGTGCTGTGAAGCAGCAGTACTAACTGCTGAGCTACCATGCTGCCCCAATTCATGAATTGCAAAAGATTAGTATGCACCCATAACAGAAGTTCTACCCAATAACTATGTACATGTCTACACATTAACTTCTTGTAGTCAAGTTTTGTGTAATTTACTTTCTGCCACTTTTTAATTTGAATAGGAAAGGTTTAGAGGGATATGGGCCAAACGTAGGCAAGTGGGACTAGTTTAGTTTAGTTTGGGAAAATTAGTCTGCTTGGACGAGTTGGACCAAAGGGTCTGTTTCCACACTGTATGACGCTATGACTCTATGACTCTCTGTGTACTTATCACTCACCAGAAGACCAAACTAGAGCGAGCAGGTATAATGTAGGAGCAGAGTGAAAATAACACCAAAATAAGTAGAAAGGAAGAGCTAAAAAAATTCAACTCATAGCTAGGAACTTAAAGAATGTAGAGTTAAAACTTTGTTATGATTTTATGATTTATAGCAAAAAAAGTAACACAGAAGTAAACAATGGTTACTGTTTGCTCAGGATATAAAAGAAAATATTGCCAAACGCAACTGTGGAAAGGTTTCCAACTGAAAATGTTTAATTCAAGATCTCAAAACTTGAGTCAGTGTTGTAAACAAGCCGTCCTATCAGTGAGGGAAAGAAATTTCTGGAAAAAGGTTTTGGAAGCAGTAGTCACCACATTGAGAGATAGAAAGTTGGTGGTGTAAGAGGAAGAAATGTTGATTAATCAGCCACAGGTTAAGAAAAACCAAAGTGGGGCAGGGGTAGAGCAGGAAAATCCTGACATTACTCTTCTTTAAATATTTGAATGTAACTTTCTATGAGTTTATGACAGATTTTGGGCAAAGCTACCAAATGGATTACCATGACACCAAAATATACAAGGGGATCGATAGGAGATTACTGACTGAGAAACAATAAGATGATGGTCATTCTTTATTTAAAGACCAGATGCCTCCCAGATGCTGGTTTAGGAAGTTTTTAGTATGGCTTGAATGATTTCAGAAGTGAAAGGAGATCAGTCAGTGAGTGTAGTTCATACTGAAGCCAATGTTTACGAAAGGAAAATCTTGAAATCTTGCAAAACAAGTTTAGGATATTAAGAAATAGCTTTAGGAGAAATATTTAAAGGGCAGTAAATTCCCTAGAGTAATGAAGAATAAGAAGGATGCTGAGATTGGAGAACACAGTAAATGGGTAAATGAGTTGTTATTTTATGAGGTACTGACAGAAGTTCTGGGAAAGATGGGAGTTACTCCATAAGGGTGGGCAAAGATATCTTTAAACAGGAAGGGAGTTAATGAACTGGCAAAATAGTTGTATAAGGTAATAATTCATGTGTCGTATGAATAAAATGACCAGAAAGAAGAGAATGCAGACAAAAACGATGTAAATACACCAATGAAAAAGAACTTGGCAAAAATCATATTAGAAATAATAAAAGGAGAAGAGAATGACAAATCACTGTAAACAGGGATAAACCTCTAAAAGACCAAGATAAAAAATACTTTATAAACTCAGACACAAAACTGAGAAAACCCTTATGAAGTACAAACAAAGAAAGGAGAGAATGCTTGCATTTTAATTCTGAGTGTGACAAACGTTTTGCTTCTAATTCACCCAGTTAATGTTACAGAGTCATAGAATCATAGAGATGTACAGCACGGAAACAGACCCTTTGGTCTAACTCGTCCATGCCAACCAGATATCCTAAATGAATCTAGTCCCATTTGCCAACATTTGGCACATATCCTGCTAAACCCTTCCTATTCATATACCCAACCAGATGCCTTTTCAATGATGTAATTGTACCAGTCTCCACCACTTCCTCTGGCAGTTCATTCCATGCACACACCACCCTCTGCGTGAACAAGTTGCCCCTTAAGTCCCTTTAAAATCTTTCCCCCTTCACCTTAAAACTATGTTCTCCAGTTTTGGACTCCCCTACCCTCGGAAAAAGACCTTGACTTTTCACCCTATCCATGCCCCTCATGATTTTATAAACTTCTATAAGGTCATACCTCAGCCTCTAACGTTCCAGAGAAAACAGCCCCAGCCTATCCAACCTTGCCCTATAGCTCAAACCCTCCAAACCTGGCAACATCCTTCTAAATCTTTTCTGAACCCTTTCAAGTTTCACAACATCTTTCCTATAGCAGAGAGACCAGAATTGAACATAGTATTCCAAAAGTGACCCAACCAATGTATAGCCACAACATGATCTTCCAACTCCTGCACTCAATGCACTGACCAATAAAGACAAGCATAGCAAATGCCTTTTCACTACCCTGTCTACCTGCGACTCCACTTTTAAGCAACTATGAACCTGGACTCCAAGGTCTCTTTGTTTGGCAACACTCCACAGCTCCTTACTATTAAGTATATAAATCCTGCCCTGATTTGTCTTACCAAAATGTAGCAAGAACATATTGATATTTAATGACATGAACTGAGCCTTGGCAGCAACCTGGACAGGAATGTAAGATAAAGAAACATACATAAAAAGTTACTTCAGAGTCAATATGCTTGAAGATTAAACATAAAAATGAATTGCTATTTTAATGGGGTGAGATTCCCTTAATTGTGGGTGGAAAATAGAAGGAAGGTTTTACAGGAAAAGAACACGTCATGGAGCAATAACAGATTTGAGATATTTTAATTGTTCATGCATTGATTGGGGAGGAAAGACATTAACAGAGGAAAAGACACGGAATTCTGACAAAGTGTGAAGACTCTTTCCTAGAAGTGCTTTCCAGGGTTATGTCAGTGGCAAGGAGTCCAGCAAATATCTTGTCAGAGGCTTTTCTTTAATCAATCGTGGTGTATGGGCATCATTGGCTAGGCCAGCATTTACTGTCCATGCCTAAATGTATTGAACAGAGTGGCTTGCTCAGCCATTTCAGACAGCAGTTAAGAGTCAACCTGATTGCTGTGAGCATGGAGTGACATATGGGCCAGACCAGGTGAAGACTGCAAATTTCTTCCTAAAGAACATTCGTGAACTGGTTGGGTTTTTATGACAATCAACAATGATTACATGATCACTCTTAATCTATCTTTTAATGCCACATTATTATTGGGTTCAACTTTTACCATCTACCATGGTAGAATTCAAACACGCTTCCTCAGATTTTAGAGATAGAGATTTCTGAGGAAGGGTCCAGACCCGAAACGTCAGCTTTCCTGTTCCTCTGATGCTGCCTGGCCTTCTGTGTTCATCCAGCTCTACACCTTTTTTCCTCAGATTTTAGTCTGGGACTCTGGATTATTAGTCCAGTGACATCACCACTACCCCACTGCACAACCGCTCTCCTCCCAGTGACTGCCCATCTTTCTCACTAACCCATCAAAAGTGGCCCTGCATTTGTGGCATCTATGTGTTATCATCATGGATCATTTGCTGCCAGCACAGATGTTATGCTTGTTTTCTTTGAAAAACTAGCAACTTTCCTTAATGTGCTTGCATAAGACAGTGCACAACCAAAATAGGATTAAGAGCAGTGGAAAAATGTCATATATCCACATCCGAACTCTAATGAGATGGCAACTAAGATTTGGCAGCACATCACTCTCTTTTATTATTATTATGTATGACTTCTGTTATTGATGTAGGTGCCGTGGTGGAGCAACCTATTGAACCCTTCACTGTATTTTTCATGAAAAAATAGACATGACAATAAATTTCCATTCTATTCTATCTGGTGAGCCAATGATGGTGAGAACATACAAAAGTAATTGTTTGGATCAGAAGTAGCTATTTGGTGCCTAAAGTCTGCTCCACATTCAAAAAGATTATGACTCCTCTATGGGTTTCGAATTCCACATTGCTACCTACACTTGATAACCTTAGAATTCTTTGACCGTAATAATCCACCACTGACTTAAAAATATTCAATGACTGTCTCCATTGCCTTCTGAGTCAGAGTTCCAAACTCACATAACCTTCTGAGACAAAACTTTTTTTTTTCCCTCACCTCCGTTATGTAAAAGCAGCTCCTTGCTATTAAACAGTACATCTTGGTTCTAGATACACTCACAAGAGGAAACATTGGGCAGAAACTTCACAGGCACTGAACAGTGTGGACGTGAGTGAGAAGGTTGGGAAAGTTGGTTAAAATGGCCAGCAAGAAGCTTCTCGATGTTGGAAGCAAAGTGTCCCATTTTCCAACCAAGTGTTGAATTCTCACTAATGATGGTGGGGAGCTTGTTAATCTCACCTCATTTATATGCAATTTCCCATTCTTCCACCTATCAGATACAAACTAGATGTCAACAATTTCTGATGAGAAAGTCAGAGCAGTTATCTAGCTACTCCAACTCGCCACTTGCTCCTCCAGACATTCATTCTGGACACGAGGCACCAACAACTTAGGACATACTCCATGAGTAGTAATGATGCCCATTCCCATCTACGGACTTTAGCATCCGATAAATAACAGCGCACCACACCATGGCACATCTCTGATCCACTTACAGTTCAGTTCTGCATTTTAATGATGCAATTTGGAGAGCACTAGCCCCTTTCATTGGAATGATGCTGTCAGGACATTGGATCACAGGTTCAACCAAGGTGCATCTCAAGGCTGCTTGCTTTCAAATTTCACACTCACTGACCTTGTGCTTAATTTGCTTATCACAGCATCTCTGCCTTGCCTTGCGTTTTGCACTTCGTCCTCTCAAGCAGACCCTAAAGATATAAATCTTTAAATATATAAATATAAAGCCAGGCAGCTTGTCATGGTTATCATCAGTGATCAGTCAAGCAGATGCGCATCTTACTGTATGGCACCATGCCAGGTTACACCCGCACCATGTGCTAGCAGTTTAAGCAGCAAACACACAGAATGTGCATCAACCAAGTGGCCATGTCTCAAAATCTAAGAAGGGTAGCCCTCAGACAAGGGGCAACTGGCATTAGTCAGAGGGCCCCACTATATTAAATCAAGCACATGGCCCAATTTTGTCCAAAGGCATGAACAAAGTTGACTGCTTGGCACAGTAGGGGCTGCGTAATCACAATGGTCTAGGGAATGAGCCACATAGTCAGTCTTGCAGGTCGAATGCATCCAATCCAGTGTGTTGCAGGGGTTATTCATGGTGCTATACACATTGGTGAGGGGTTTGGTCAGTCATCAGGTGCGGCTGTCTGTCAATATCAATTAAGGGTGTTGGCCACAATCAGTCCTGTGGTTCAGCTCAGTGTAAGTAAGGAAGGTTATCAGGGGTCATAGGGAAGTTGGAGAGCTCAATTCGGGGAATTGGAAGCATCAAGCTGGGATGCAGACAGTGCAATAATGGTGATGGGTTATGTTTGACATATGAAGTGAGAGAGATAATAGTGCATTGGAGGATATGGGATACTAAAGGATGGAGTGTTGTCGATAGTTACCATCAGCATCGTCTCAACAGGGAGCTGTGCAGTATGGTGATTGGCATGACGAAACTGTAGGGCCAGGGGTCAGGGTAAAATTGAGAGCTGAAGACAAAATCCCAAGTGTTGATGGAAATGTGTGGAGGAGTACTAATGATGAGCTGGCCAGAAAGAAATCCAGGAAGAAATTGATATGGAGGTTCAGAAAACCGTAAGGGTTGGGCTTTCATTACCAGGCTGTAGAAAATGGTTGCAACCACAACTGAGCTGGGCAGACTAAGTGTTTTTCTTCTGTCTGAGCATGCAGGTTCCATTTGTAAGTGATGTAAGGCCATTCAAGGGGCAATTGCACCTATCCGGCACTTCCATAGTACGGGAAGCATTCATCTGCAGGCATGTCATTGTGCATGTGATATATTCAATTATATGGGGTATGTGTGCAGCTCACAAGCAAACTTGACTATGTCATTGAAGATAGTCATCTCTGTGAAGCAGAAGTTATCACAGGAAACCTTAGAAGAGGCACCTGCAGGCCATGAAGAACAAAGATAATCCAATATATCATTGCCTGCATTGGGGCATGAAACTGAATCCCTTTCATCTTGACTGTAAGTATTCACCAACATGCTCTTATATGCAATGATGCCTTTCTTTGATGATGTGGGGATGGGAGGACAAGATCTCAGTTACCACACAGCATCAACAATTGCCTGCTGTCTCTATATAACATGACTTGTTCTGCATTCATCAGAATATGGCAAAGTTCCACTTCAGGGCATTTGGCCAATCTGCCTTGTCAGAGTCCATTTTGTCCCACTGTATGGACAACTACACTGAATTGTCATTTATGAGTGACGTGAATGTCGACTGCTCATGTTACAAAGGACCTACTCTGATCTTATATTCAGGCTATATGGTAAGCATGACTGGTGGATCCAGCCACAGTAGGGGTTATCATCACTGTTACTGTGGTGCAACAAAGGCATAAAGAATTGGAGGAGTGCCAGATGTGCCGACAAATCCAGAACCAGCAGCAAACTCCAATGCCAGGAGTCCCATGATGTCCCAGCAGTGGCAAGGAGAATACAATCAGCAGGGTGCCATTGGGTGTCTAGGTGAGGAGGGGAATTTGCAAAGGTAGTATGAGCAATCCCTTTTGGCCTCATGGAGTAAGACCCTCCATGAGACTCACCAAAATTCACCAAAGATTCAGCCTAGTCTTTCTAATGTCCACCTTCTCAAGGCCATTCTGGATCTTATTATTTTAGTAGAATCCCCACAGTGAGGAAACAGGCCATTCAGCCCAACAATTCGACACCAACCCTCCAAAGAACATCCCACCCAAACCCATCCCCCTACTCTATAACTCCGCATTTCCCATGGCTTATGCACCTAACCTACACATCCCTGAACACTATGGGTAATTTACCATGGCAAATCCACCTAACTTGCACATCTTTGGACTGTGAGAGGAAACCGGCGCACCTGGAAGAAACCTACACAGACACGGGGAGAACATGCAAACTGCACACAGGCAGTCGTCCGAGGATGGAATCAAACCCAGGTCCCTGGCGCTCGGAGGCAGCAGTGCTGACCACTAAGCCATCGTGCCACCCCAGCGTTCTTTAATCAGTCACCCCTCACTCTTCTAAACTCCAGTGGAAACAAACCCAGTCTGCTTTTTCTCAGAAGACAACTGGTTCATTCTAGTTATCAATCTAGTAAGCCTCCTCAGAAACACCTCCAATGCATTTACATTCTTCCTTAAATAAGGAGAATAAAAACTGAGCAGTATTTGTGACATAGTCTCACCAATGTCCTATACAGCTGAAGCGTAACATCCTAACTTTTATGTTTAATTCCTTTCTAATGAAAAATACCGTTCTATTTATCTATTAATTACTTACATTACTGTACCTGCAAATTAACTTTTGCTGATCCATGCATCAGAACACATCAATCTCTCCGCACCTCAGGATTCTGCAACTTATATTCTATTCTTTAGTAAGGCTTTGTTATCTTATTCTTCCTGCCAAATTGAACAATTTCATATTTTCCCACATTATATTCCACCTGCCAGATTTTTGCCCAATCATTTAGCCTAGCTATTCTCCATCTGAATCCTCTTTATGTCCTCTTTACAACTTAATTTTCGAACTATCTTTGTATTATCTGAAAATTTGGCTATCGTGTGTTTGCTCCCTATAACATTTCAAGAAGGATAGGAGGCAGAGGTATTTAACAACAGTAGGAGCTTCATTATGGAGGTCTCACTCTGCAGGCAGCAAGGTTAGACTAAACTGTTTCCCTCCAAAATGACTGATGACAACATCAAATTGTCATGTGATTGGACTTTCAAAGTGACAGTCCAAAATAGTTACACAAATACACAACATTCCCCTTATCTAAATCAAATGGTGTAAATTTGGAAAAAGACAAATACCAGCATAGACCCCTGTGGAATGCCACTCATCATATCCTGCCAGTCTGAAAAAGACTTATTTATGTATTCTGTCTGTTTTGTGCCAGCCAACCAATCCTCTGTCCATGCTAATATATTACCCCTTACACCATGAAGTCCGACTTTGTGCTCCCTTGTCAAACACTTTCTGGAAACACAAGTACTATACAACTTCACAGCTGTTTGGTGGAAATCATGCCTTCACCTTGAAGGATTTGCTTTCAATGGTTGCAGACCTGTTGTACAGACAATGAGTGGAAGCCCTTATCTATTAATGAATTAATAGCTGATTTGCACATGTGTGGGTGGTGGCCTGGAGAAATTCACTGTAGACCCCAAATCCAAAGGACCTCTATACTTAGGTTTCCAAGTCAGTGTCGTATCATGAGTAGCTACAGACATTCTTATACATGGAATTGGTACACTGATAAGCTGTGGACTGGCAGATCTTACACATATCTGCAGTACATCTCTAGAAAGAAACAGGGGTATAGAAATTGAGTGCACTGATGATCCTAATGGCTACTGACACTTAGCGCTCACCAAATAAAATGGATCTCAGCTCACCCTGCAGCATGATGCAGAGATCAGTGACAAGCTGACATTGCCACTCTGAGATTTGGGGGAAGTTTGGTATGGGACATTATTCCTTCTCCTGGGGATGGGTGTTTCTCTCTGAATCGATTCTGCATTGTGCCCATCCTGTGGCTGGCCCACATGTTGGTCTTGAAGTTCATGATGTGCCCGAACTAGTATCTGCATCTGTCCCCAACTCACCTGCCCCTTTTCCTCTCTAGCGGCCATGAAACCTGAAAAGATGTTGTTCATTCTGAGTGTCTAATAGTCAATTAAACCATTTGAAGAGATGTCAGGAAAGTGGAGCTGATCGTAAAGTTCAGCCATGATCTTGTGCAGTGACAGAGCACACTCAACGGGCCATGCAACCGACACATACTCTTATTTCTAACTTTCTAATGTACTAATGAAAACAATCTGTATGGAAGTGCTGCCTGTAAAGTTTTAGCAGATTGAAGACCTGCAATAGTATAACTGTTCCATTCATTCATCATTGAGAGTCTTTGGCTTCTGTTCAAGAATAGCTTCTAAACATAACAAAGCATTATTTCAGATCATAGCTCTGAATCCTTTTGCCAAACACTTATACATGCATTCATTTCTATATTCCACAGTTCCTTTCATTATAAACTTAGTGTTCTACTATGGTATTCCGTAGCATGTAACAGGTTACCTTACTAAGCAGATTGAAATTCAGCCTTAACTTCTAGCTCTTACTAAAGTTCATTTTTCAGCTGTCTGTATGCTCTAACTTACTGCATTAGGGAGAAATGCAAACTATGTCCAAGTTATTCAAACAGTCAACTCATTAAAAATTGAATACAATTATTCTTTGTACGTTAGGCTTGTTGATTATCTGATAAGTCAAAGGTGACTGATTTATGGCAGGAAGGAAGTAATTACTCTTGCCTATTTTCCATGTGAGGCACAATGACCCAGATTACAGATTCATACTTCAAACTGTCTTGAAAGTGTTTTAGTCTTTGATATTTTTAAAATAGTTGGTTCCCTATTCCTTCTGATTGCATGCTGCATCAGGTACATATGCATTTTGAGCTGGCTGGCAGTTAACAAGATGAATTGCCAAACACAGTATGCACAATTTAAAAGAGGCACAGGAATCAAAATTCTAATGAGATGAATTTAAACACTTACGAATATTCTTTAAATCATTCCTTCTTGCTGTAATTCATAGGTGTTTGGGGACTGCCCATGGTTACACGGTTTCAAATTCTGACTGAAATATTGGCACAAAATTCTGTCTCAAAAATGTTATGAATCCATTGTTTCAATGGGCTGGAGTTTCGTAGTTGAGTGATATCAATGGGGAAGCAGGGCTGGTGTGGGATATTGCAGTAAAATATGTCTTCTTGAATCGCTGCAATGTGAGTGACAAAAGATGCTCCCAGAGAGTTACTAGGTAGAGAGGTTAAGGTTTTTGATCCACCGACAATTGCTCTTTTAAGCAGTTTTTATGAGAATGGTCTTCTACTTTAGAAAGCAAGTGAAGAATAGAACTGGAACAGACCTTTTTGTAGTTATGTTTATTTACATAGTTGGAAAGTGCAAGTGTACACCTCCTGTCTCAACAACCACAGCTTTGGTCAGTGTCCATGTAAAAACGCTCATGAATCTCCAGTAATTGGCTACCACCTGCATTCAATTAAAGATATTTAATTGATTCTCCTTTTTCCTTAAATAAAAATTATGATTAATGCATGCATTCATAGTTGCAAAACAAATTAAATCAAAAACATCAATATTTTGTGCAAAGCATTGCATTGCAAGGCACTCCAACTCCAGGACTTCTAACAATTTCCCTGATGATAACGAGTTCACCTATTTAATCTTAGATATTTTCTTTCTCTTCAGCTTTTGTTTCAAACCAGCAGAGCAATTCACAACCTTTTCCCGTTCTCTTTTTGAGGTGTATCCCATAATATATGATTAACTACATAACTTTGAATGAAGACAATCCTTCTCACAGCCATTGTACTGAGCCCCTCTTAATATATTTGAAGTAATGGAATCCTGTTTCCACTGCCTTTACAAGATTCAAGGTTTCGACAGCTACAATACACATCACACCTTATTTTTAAATCTTCTGTTAGCTTTCCAAACTAAAATACAGGATCCTACATTATCCGTTCCATTTAGAAAAAAAAAGTACACTGCCTTTTGGGTTTGCAAAGGTATCAGAGTTACTGCAGAGCATTGTGTTCTGTTTTCTTTCAAAGGAAATATGCTGAAATTATCTACACTAGATTACCAGTCAGGAAAATGAAGATATGTAGCAACAGTGTGGGTTAGGTTGTCGGTTTCGGTCTGCAAGCCGTGCTTGGGGTTTGCAGTGTCGGCTCCGACCGTGCACGGGGGTGGTTGGCGTAGATTTTGATGGGCGACGGGGTCGTGTCATATTCTGCAGCACTAGGAGGATAGGTCCCAATGAGGTGTTGGGTGAGGGGCTGAGAGGTGCAGTTGGGGGTATGTCAGGTCAGCATGGAGTCAGCTTAGTAGTTATTTAGGAGTTAAACTATGTCATTATTGCTCTAACTTCTCCAAAATAAACTGTTTGACTTAATTTCTTCGGAACCGTCCGAAATCTCGTTTAGGAGAGTTCTGATGAAGGGTCTAGGCCCGAAACGTCAGCCTCTCTGCTCCTGTGATGCTGCTTGGCCTGCTGTGTTCATCCAGCCCTGCACCTTGTTATCTATCTATCACCTTTTTGAGGTGACTAAGTAACACTGATTGGGATGGGAGTGGCATATTCTAAACAGGATCGTTGATTCCAAGTTATTTCAGATTTACTCAATATCTGAACAAATGTACTTAAAGCTCCACCATTCTGACTTTCAAGTTTAAATTTCATCCTAATCTAAAAAATAACATAGTCTGCAAATTCGGTAGTTGCTCTACTTATAAAATCGTAAGCGTGGTTCACGAAAATGCCTCACATTTCATTTTACAGCATCAGTAAAACAATAGATTGCCTTTAATCTATTGGATCTTCAATCTTAAATCTATCACAACCTATTTGCAGCAAAGTAGGTCTCACAGGAAAATACCATTCACTGGAAGCATGATTCAGGCTGTGGACATTGTTTCAGAGATAGTAGGAATTGCAGATGCTGGCGAATCTGAGATAACAAGGTGTAGAGCTGGATGAACACCGCAGGCCAAGCAGCATCAGAGGAGCACGAAGGCTGACATTTCGGGCCTAGACCATTCAGAAAATGATTTTCTGAAGAAGGGTCTAGGCCCGAAACGTCAGCCTTCCTGCTCCTCTGATGCTGCTTGGCCTGCTGTGTTCATCCAGCTCTACACCTTGTTATTTTTGTGGACATAGTTGTTTACTTTTCCCTTTGAACTTGCTGCCTTCTTGAGCAGTTTCTGAAATATTTCTTTTAAAAGTATCTTCACCCAGCCTTGTGTTTTTTTTTGATAGATCGATTGATCTCCATACCCAGGAATATGTGAATATGAAAAGATTTTCCAGTGTGCAAGAGTCCACTGTAATGTTTATCAGCCTGTATCACCCAGTTTCTCTTCAAAACCGTAGCATCTAGCCGTGCAACATCAAATGAATGAAATAAAACTAGAAGAGAATGTAAACGATTGTGACAGGGGCAGGTTTGCCTTTTAAAATTTCTATAGTGTAACTGTGAGATCTTTAATGCATTGACCAACGTTTCACTCATTCCAAGGTGGGAAATTGCTGTGACTGGCAGAAATTTGAAGGAATTTGAAGCCACCTTCCAAGGACAGAAGTGAGTGTCAGCTGACAGGTTGCCTTGCAAGCATCAATCACAATTGCATTGCCTGCAAGGAGCTGGACTGGATTCAACCACTAGTGTAGAATTACAGCTGCAATGGTGTATTCCCATCTCCAGGCATTCTACATTCAGCCAGCTCCACATCAATGCTGAGTGTTATAAGTGAGCTGGATTTGCTTTCTCATCTGGGATTTAAGTTGTGCAACATACTCAAATGAAACATCCTTTTTATGAAAAACAGAATAAGCAATGTTGTCAAATTTCCAATTCTGCTAAAAAAATTAAAAGCTTCAGTAATGTTAAAAATATTTGTTGAGTTTAGAGCCTCCAAAGTAGTGTCATAACTCAGCCTGAGTAAAGCCTGAAACAATGCCACAAGTTAAATAGTGTCTATTTATATATTTGAATGAGATCACTTCTTGTTCTTCTGAACTCCAGAGATACAGGCCCAATGTATTTGATCTTTTCGCAAAGGATAATCGCTCCATCCCAGAAATTAGTTAAGGTGAACCTTTATGAATCACAAGAACTGTCATCCAAGTTCAGGAAATTATCATTCCAGTTTAGTGGATAATAGGGAAAGCAAATGGAATGTTGGTCTTTTATTACAAAAGAATTAGAGTATCAAAATAGGGGGGTTGTATTGATTGTAATGATGTCAGCCAGGTGGACCTCATAGAATATGAGTTCCCTGATTGATCAGATTTGATTTGATTTATTCTCATGTATCTAAGTACAGTGAAAAGTTTTGTTTTGCGAGCAGCACAGGCAGATCATAGCAAACAAGGACATACAGATCATAGGGTGCTCAGACACAGCGAGATACACAAGATTACGGCTGCATAGGAGATGCACAAAGCAAGTTCAACATGAGCAAAATCAACATTATTTGAAGTTAAAGAAGTCCATTCAACAGTCTTAAAACCAACAGGGAAGAAACTGTTCTTGAATCTGTTGGTGCATGTGTTCAAGGTTCTGTATCTTCTGCCTGATGGAAGAGGTTGTAGGAGAGCAATACCACAGTGGGAGCGGTCTTTGATGATGTTGGCACCCTTACCGCGGCAACGAGAAGTGTAAATGGAGTCCATGGATGGGAGGTTGGCTTCCGTGATAGTCTGGGCTGACAAACAACCTTCTGTAGTTTCTTATGGTCTTGGGCAGAGCAATCCAATCGCTTAATCTGAGCTATCAATATCCTTTCTTCTCCAGCACTCTGCACTCCACACTCCACACCCCCACCATAGTATAAATGCTGCCCCCTCCACATGTCATGTCAGCTCTGATGAAGAGTCATCTAGACTCAAAACGTTAGCTTGCTGTCTCTCCATTGATGCTGCCTGACCTGTTGTGATGTACAGCATTTGTTCAGTACAGATTCCAACATTTACAGTAATTTGCTCCTACATTATATTTAATCAACTGCCATGTCTCTTCGAGGAATGTCTACCCTGAAGAAGTTTTGCTCTTTCCTCCAACAGAAATTCTGGTCACCTCGTTCACCATGTACATCTTCATTGCTTTCTATTTTACTGCTGGTGTTCGATAAGGTGCTTGCCAAAACTGCCTTTCACAGCCATGTTTCCTTTCTCAGAGGCTGCTAGCAACTCAGACTTATCCCCCATGGATTTCAACTCAAGTTTCACCCGAAATGTTTCAAATCCACCCAGGATTACATGTATCTCCAAGACATACAACATTCCTTGGACTGCTGTTCCTACCACATCCTGCGATCCACAATCAATGCCATGCACCATTGTATGTGCACACTCAACTCCACTCTGCAGCAACATCGGCTCACCCTCTCTCAAAGCTGTGCCATTCCCCAGTTTCACTTCCTTCTTCATTTCATCTGTTGCTTCAACAATTTTTTCTCTTTCTTTCGATAAACTAAGGCGCGCAAGCTCCAGCAATTTATGGACTCCAACATCCGTCCCGTCCTGCCCTCCCCCTTCCGCCCCTCGGAACCCATCCCCTCCTGTCACTCACAGCTGATCCCTTATCATCCCTCAGCACCCACCCTTTTCTAACCCTCAGATGCCATCACTTTCTGTCCCCCTCAGGTCACTCACCCCAACCCCAGCGCTCACCATGTTTTCACCACACCTCCAGACCTTCTCCTGGGCTGAATGTACTGTCCTTGGCAAGGAACTTAGCTTCATACCCTTATGCCCCCACCTTAATGAATTTCGGGCTCACCATGACATTGAACTGTTTTCTGCCGCCGCTGTCTCTGTGCTCACTTCTTCAGGCAGAAATCCAGCCCCTCCATTCCACTGATCCCTTCATCCGCCTCCAGTAACCTCCCTCCACTTGGACCCCTTCCTCTGGCTTCGTACTTGCCCTCGACCTCTTCATTGAAAACTGCTGGCATGACGTTGGTCATCTCAATTTCTCTGCTCCTCTCCCCCACTTTAACCTGTCCCCTTCTGAAATTGCTGCACTTTTCTCTCTCAGGTCCAACCCTAACTTTGTTATCAAACTCACTGACAAAGGCAGTGCTGTTATAGTGTGGCGCACTGATCTTTACCTTGCGGAGGCTTAATGCCAACTCTCAGACACTTCTTCCTAACTCCCCCAGACCATGACCCTCCCCCCCAATACCCCACCCCCAAGAGAACATTAAGCTATTGTTGCCAGGAATGTCACCACCTCATTACCTCTGGAGATCTTCCACCCACTGCCTCCAACCTTAGTCTCTCAACCCCAGGCAGCCCACTTCCATATCCATTCCAAAATCTGCAAACCAGACTGCCCCCACACGCCCATCATATTGGCCTATTCCTGTTCCACCAAGCTCATTTCCTCCTACCTTGACTCCAGCCTCTCTCCACTTGTCCAGACCCTGCCCACCTACATCTGCGATCCCTCTGATGCCCTCCACCACACTGAGAATTTCCAGTTCCCTGGCTCTAACTGCCTCCTGTTTACTGTGGATGTCCAATCCCTCTATACCTCCATTCCCCACCAGGATGGTCTGAGAGTTCTCGGCTTCTTACTCGACCAGAGGCCTGAACAATCCCCATCCACCACTATTCTCCTCCGCTTGGCTGAACTTGTTCTCTCACTGAACAAAGGCTCCTTTTAATTCATCTCACTTCTGCCAAGTCGAAGGAGTGGCTATTGTCTACCACATGGGTCCCAGTTATTATGCATGTCTCTTTATGGGGCATGTGGAACAATCCTTGTTCCAGATCTACAATGGCCCCACAACTTTTCTTTCAGCACATCAACAAATATTTCGGTGCTGCTTCATGCTCTCATCAGGACTTTGAAAAATTTGTTCATTTTGCCTCCCATTTCCACTTTTCTATAACTTTCACATCATCCATTTCCAACTGTTCCCTTCCTTTCCTTGACCTCTCTGTCTCCAGTTCGGGGAATAAGCTATCCATTGCTATCTATTACAAAGCCACTGACTCCCATAACTACCTTCACTACAGCTCTTAACACCACACATCCTGCAAGGATTCCATCCCGTTCTCCCAGTTCCTTTGCCTATGTCATATCTGTTTGGATAATGCCACCTTCCAAAACAGCGTTGCTGACATGGCTTGCTTCTTCCATAACCGTAGTTTCATGCCCACTGTGGTTGACGGGGCCCTCAACCATATCAGACCTATCACCTGTGCTTCTGTCCTTGCCCCTTCCTATCTCTCACAACAGCATGATTGGGTCCCCCTTGTCCTCACTTTTCATCCCACCAGTCTTCGCATTCAAAGAACCTTTCTCTGCCATTTCGGACAACTCCAGCAGAGCACCACCACCAAACAGATCTTTCCCCTCACTTCCCCATCTGTATTCTGCAGCAATCATTCCCTCCGGGACACTCTAGTCCATTTGTCAATCACCAACACCAGGCTCCACCCCTTCCCACGGCACCTTCCCATGTAACAGCAAAAGGTGCAAAACCTGCCCCTTCACCTCCTCCCTACTCACCACCCAAGAGCCTGAACAGTCTTTCCAGGTGAAGCAGCATTTCACTTGTACCTCCTCCAATCTTGTGTATTATTTTTGCTGCACCCAATGTGGCCTACTCCACACTGGAAAAACCAAATGCAGACTGGGTGATCACTTTGCAGAGCACCTCTGGTCTGTGCAGAAGTACGTCCTCGACTTTCTCATAGCTGGTCATTTTAACACAGCGTCCTGCTCACATGCCCATGTGTCTGTCCTTGGATGCTGCAATGCTCTCGGGAATCACAGCACAAACTGGAGGTACAACATCTCATATTCAATCTACGCTCTTTACAATGTTCTGGACTTAATACTGAGTTCAATACCTTCAAATGGTGAACCACCTCCCATTCCTTCCCTTTCTTTTATCTTTACTTGTTACATTCTCTGTCACCATTTTCCCTCTCCCCTCCCCCCACCCAAGTGGGACTGTCTGTTCTTTCAAGTCTGGCAGTTAGACACACCATTGTTCTGCCAAACATACGTTCCAGTCACTTAATCTGAATTATTGACATCCTTTCTCCCCAGCACTCCAAACTCCACCTCCACCCCCTCCACGGTAGTATAAATGCAACCCCTCTCCATACTTCACATCAGCTATGATGAAAAGTCATCTAGACTCGAAATGATTGCTTACTCTCTCTCCATGGATGCTGCCTGACCTGCTGTGATCTCCAACATTTGTTTTTAGTCTTGTTGTCTATCTTCAATGATTGTGGTCTGTGGGTCAGGAAGTTGAAGATCCAGTTGTACAAGGGTGGAGCCAAAACTTGGATCTCAGAGTTTTGATATTAGTCTTTTGGGGATTATGGTGTTGAAGGTCGTGCTGTAGTTGATGATTAGGAACCTGACATGGGTGTCCTTGTTATCCAGATGTTCTGTTTCGCCATTAAGCAAACTGCAGGGGAAGGAGGCAGGCTGGGAGGCTGGAGTTGATGTGGGTCACGACCAGCCTGAAGGAATTCACTTGCAACAATCATCTTTGAGTTCAGGTAATCATGGCACCATACCATTATCTGGAAGCTTGGCACGTTCGATCTTGCCATTGAAGACTGGACCCAGTATGTGGAAAGAATGCATTATTTCTTTTGAGCAAATGACACTGGGGAAAATGAAAAGCAACCTGACAGCTTGTGGACCTGCAGCTTTTTTTTGTTTATTAGGATCCTAACTTTCCCTGAGGCACCAGATACTAAAACCTTTCAAGAGTTGACAGATTTAGTTAAGGAATATTTTGACCCTAAACTTCCTCTAATTCTGAGACACTATCATCTTTTCTGAGCAATTCAAGAACCCGGGGAATCAGTATCAGGATTTATGACTAGGTTAAGATGACTGGCAGAGACATGTAATTTTGGTTTAATGAGATGCTGGGAGACCGATTGATATGTGGGATTAATGTTGTAACCGTGCTAAATAGCCTACTAGCGGAAGCTCAACTAGACTTCAAACAGGCACTACAACTAGCTTTATCATTGGAAAATGTGGCAAGTGGAGCACATGAGTTTTCTGATGGACATGGACAGCCTCGCCAGCCCAACTGAGCTTGGCCAATTGCATAGCCTCACTCAAAAATATCCTGAACAAGGGGAGTCTAGATCAGCCCACAGCAAAACCCCAAAATAAGGCCAAGCATCAACCAAATGGTTAAAATTTTCTTCAGGATCTGGACTGGAAAGCCATTGTAGTTGCTGCCGGTATGTGGATGCGAGACAACAAAAGAGTCCCACTAGATCTAAATTGAGTAAGAAAACTCATAGGCCAGTATCCAGGAGAGTGCGCACCATGGAAAGTCCATATACATCTGGTTTGGGACAGTTAAATTGCTTAGCAACATCCAAATTAGAACCAATCAAAATAAACATCTGGTGAAATGGTCACCCAGTTCTAATGGAGGTCAATACTGGTGTGGCTGTTTCAGTGATCACAGAACTAGTCTTACCAAAATTCACTCTGTACTCCCATCCTTAAGTTTATGCAAGACCTCAGCTAGCCTGGGAACCCTACCAGGGAACTTTACAGATTAAAAATGCAACTTTGGTTCTGGTCTCTTATGAGAAGCAGTTGGTTCAGTTGCCATTGATGGTAGTAAAAGCCTTGGGCCCCAGCTTAATCAGGCAAAATTAGTTGAGAAAGATTCGTCTAGATTGGCTCAACATTTTTTGATGGAAAATGGCTGACTGAATGAAGTTCTAATTAAATACCCAGAAGTTTTTCAGGAAGATTGAGAGACTACCAAAGGAACCAAGGCCATCTTGCATGTTGACCAGGAAGCAATTCCACAATTTTGCAAGGTCTGCCCAGTGTCATTTGCCTTACAGGCAAAGTAGAGGCAGAAATCAAAGAGCTAGAAAATGAATCATCAAACCAGCCCGGTTTGCAGAATGGACAAAAGCAGTCATAACGACTGTGAAGCTCAACAGATTGTTTTGCCTTTGTGTGGATTTTAAACAAATGGTAAACCACTTATCACAGCTGGATACCCCATCCTCACATAAAGGATTTATTTGTAAAGCTGGCAGGAGCATTGTCCTTCATAAAGCTGGACATGAGCCATGCATACTTGCAATTGCGGTTAAATGAAGATTCCCAGAAGTATGCTACAATTAATACCCATAAGGGTTTGTACAACTATATGAGATTACCATTTGGGGTATCAACGGCCTGTTCAATTTTTTCAGCAGATGATGGAGAACATTTTACAAGGTCTACCCCAGATCAGCATTTATCTAGGTGATGTGCTAATAACAGGGAAGACCAATAAGGAGCATTTAGAGAGCTTGGACGTAGGTATATGCTTTAGAGGGCAAAAATGTGTGTTTCATGCAACCCAAGTGACCTACTTGGGCTACAGAGTGGAAGATAAATTGAGGGCGATCAATGGGGCTCCCATGTCTGTACCAGAACTTAGGTCTTTCCTAGGGCTGATGAATTATTATGGAATGTTCGCAATATAACCTAATGTCCATCCTGGCACTTTTGCAACAACTCTTAGAAAAGGGTCAGCATTGGAAATGGTCATGTAGCCAAGCCATAGCTTTCAGGGAATTGAAGAAACAACTATCATCCTCTGATCTATCGGACCAAGTGCTAACTGCTGTGAAATGCCTTTATGTCTCACAGTTTTTTTAAAAATAGTAACGTGGCCTAATTGACTGATCTTGTGGGACTGAATTCTGTCATAAAAGATCTAATGAAAAATTAGGCACATTTTAATTTTCCGCCCTCCCCTAGCTCTCACAAACATCTCCCTTCAAAACCCCTTGCCCTCCACTTTCATAGGGACATTCTCCTACTCCCAATCCCTGCTGTTACAGGTCCAGAGTCTTAGCAAACTTTATGCATCAAAATGGGGTACAGTGAGAAAAGGTTTGGGAAACACTGATAGCAAGCATCTTTGGAAGGAATCCTAGACTACCAAGACATACCTCCACTAGTACACAAATCCTTCTCTGATAATATACCATGCTTTGAAGATATAATTCATTCATTGTTAGGGATGCCAGTTGGCTCATCTGGACAAAGGTATGACACAGATCACACAGGTTAATGGTCATTCAACTCATTTCAAACTTGACACCAGGGGAGCGTAACTGTAATAGTATGTTGTAGAACCTCAACACACTCAGAAACTAAATCCAGTGATCAGTGTAACTTTAGTCAACATGAAGATTTCACGAGCCTCAGAAGAATGTTTGTGGAGCCTAAGAAAAAACATGCATCCTCAAGATTAATTATGTTGGCTTATGATTCTCATTGACTGAGAGATCAGAAGATATTATTGATTTCACAGGTTTTGGAGGAAAAATTCATTGTCTTCCAATCACAAACAAATCTATAAAAATCTAATCATTGGACATCTTTTCACCACAACCTCCAGGAGTTAGTAATAGACTCTTGATATAATCAATTTAGTTGTTTAGGATAAGCAGATAAAATTACTGTTATCCAAATAACTACATACATGAATGGAGGGATCGCATGCAAATCTACTTTGTTACAATGTCAAAAGGAAAAGATTACTTCTTTCAGAAATTCAACTGTTTTCTCTGATGTGATTTTAGAGAACTAAAAATCCTCCAAGGAAGTCAAATGGGAACACTGATGCCAGTAACAACCTCTGAAAAGGGTATTCAGGAATTGACTTGGGAGGCAGGGGCAGGGTGGAGATAATGTAGTGGAAAACTTATTTGTTAAAGCTATTTTCCTTATTTGTAACAATTGTATAAAGAATTTAACAAGCAGAAAAAATCTCGGGGGAGATGTTATAGAAGAGTGTTAGGACTGGAAAGGGTTAACCGATTTCATGAGATAAACTGCACCCAACTGGAATAAAGGCCTTTTCCTGGGGTGAGCTAATGGTGTATACCAGTGTTCTAAGTACTAACTTCTATGTAGCTAAACATTAACGTATTCTTTAGTCTAGTCTGAGGGTCTCAAGTAACTCAGGTGTAATGTAACTAACTATCAAGTTCCAGGTAATAAACATGCACTGTTCAACAAGATCGAGCCTCTCTTCAGCAAAAGACTTTGTTTGGTATCCCTCGCTGCTTGGTATTGGTAACTTACAATAATCCAAAAAGTGGATTTGTGGCAGTTAATTTAACGAAAGCATCACAGCTAGTAGACACAATCACAACATAAACCAGTAGGTCCAATGATGAAAAGATGTTTAAATAGGTAAATTTTAAGAAATGTTCTAAACACTGAAATTAAAGTAGAATGGTGGACAGGTATAAGAGTAATCTCCTCTGTCTCCACAACTCTCCAAGCAATCTACATTCACATATTCTTACCTCTTGGGCATCTCCAATTTTAATTGCCCCACTAAGTGGTTGCCTGAACCAAAAGTTCTAGAATAGACTCGCATCATCTCTGTCTCTCTACTCTGCTTGCCTTTTTTAACACATGCTTCAAAACTACGACTTTGGCTAGCTTTTAGTCATCTGACCTCAAAATCTCTTGATGTGATTTGCTGCCGTATTTGGCTTTATAATGTTTCTGTGATGTACTCATTTTATTATATCAAAACGCTTTATAAATATAAATATCTGTTGTTCGAATTCACCCAGACAAGTAAATTCTTCGTTCCTCTTCCCTCACGGTAGCCCCCGGTCGCATCCCCTACAACCTCCCAATCACAAACAACACATTCTGACTGTAATTTTCCCTCAGAGATTATTTCTAGGTTTGTTTCTTTTAATATTACCGTAATTCCTATTTGCAGTGATAACCTATGCTTATCCACCAACTGATATCTATTTTCTGTAATGGCTATCTGTTATTCTCAAATAACAACCACCCAGATCTAAAATCTTCCTCTACCTTACCACTCCTCACCCTGCAGCTTTACTCTTGCAAGCTTTCTAGCATTCTCTCCTCAAGTGGGGATAGATAGAGTACTATGCAACTCTCAGCCCCCTCCCATTTCACTTCCATTCCTCTTTTCTTCTTTGCCTATGACCTTTCTTCCTATCCTCATGAACTCCCTCCTCCTTCTCACATTGCCATCTTCTGTCCTACTTTTATTCTTGCAGGGAAAATCTCAAACCTTTTCCTTTCCCCTCCTCCTGTTTCCTTTTCACATTACAAGAGAAACTGAGGTATCAATTTTTGAAGATGTCAGTGTAGATGAAGACATTCTCACAGCTGAAGATAGGTTCATCAGCAAGTAACTGGTTCTTCAGGTACCTGACCAGCTGCTGTTGAGTTTTAATACCATACTGTTTGAATTTAGCAGAAGATCACTGGAGATAACTTTTCCAAGCAACCCTGCCAGCACATTTTGGACAATTATTAGAATGTTGTCTAGAGTTTTATGTCCCAAGTGTTGATGTAAGATTTTTATACTGAGTCAATATTTTGAATATGACAGCAGTTTTGATTAATGATTGTTAGGCATCCTACATGGGTTAACTTGTGCAGAACACTGGCCATTTCATTGTATTCAGAATTCTTAAGACATGAATCACTGCTGACAAGGTACTGGAACTCTGACAGCAATTGCTCTGAAGTTTTATTGCTTGAAATGATTGTAATAAAGTTTTTAACCTATAATTCATTGAGATATACAAATGAGCAGCGATAACACAACAGCGATAGAAGATTGACCACTGATTTTATTTTACATTTTAGTTCACTTCTGGGCTGGGCCAGCATTTATTACCCACCCTAGTTGTCCTTGAGAATTGTATAGGTTTATAAAATCGAGGGGCACGAACACGGTGAACAGCCAAGGTATGTTCCCCAGGGTAGGGGAGTCCAAAACTAGAGGGCATAAGTTTAAGATGAGAGGGGAATGATTTAAAAGAGACCTAAGGGGCAACTTCTTCACGCAGAAAGTAGCGCCTGTATGGAATGAGCTGCCAGACAAAGTGGTGGAAGCTGGTACAATTATAACATTTAAAAAGGCTTCTGGATGGGTACATGAATAGGAAGGGTTTAGAAGGGTATGGACTAAATGCTGGCAAATGGGACTAGATTAATTTAGAATTTCTGGTTGGCATGGACAATCGGACCGATGGGTCTGTTTCTGTGCTGTACATCTCTAAGACTCTAAGGTGTTAGTGAGCTGCCTTCTTGAACTGCTGTAATCTAGTATCCTGTAAGTAGACACAAAGTGCTTAATAAATCCTAAAGATAAACAAAATGGAATAGACAACCTCTAATGGGTCATTGTAACAAAAAATTCAAAAGATCAATAAAAATTTACAAAGGAAACTTTGCAAAATTAAACTAAAATATAATTTTCAAGGTAGATAACGCACTCTGGAAAAAGTTTGATGAACATCTTTGTGATCATCTAACATTTCTCTTCTTTGTTCATTCCTGGGGATGTAGACGTCAAGGACAAGCCCTGCATTTGATGTCATCCTTAACTGCCCTTGAAGTGAGTGGCTTGCTTCACCAGTTCAGCGGGCAGTTAAGACTATGTTGCTTTGGGCCTGGAATCATATGCAAACCTGACCAGGTAAGCATGACAGTCTCTGAAGCACTTTAGTGAATCAGATGGGTCTTTATAGCAATGGCGTCATGGTCACTATCACTGAGACTAATTTCAGATACATTAATTGAATTTGAATTCCACCAGTTGGAATTTAAACTCATCTCCTCAAAGCATTATCATGAGTTATTAGTCCAGTGGCATTAACGGTATTTAACTGTCTCCCGCATTGAGACAGTACCTCCAACAGTGCAGCACTGAGTAAAGCTGTGGATGGGGCGGAACGGTGGCTCAATGGTTAGCACTGCTGCCTCACAGCGCCAGGGACCTGGGGTGCAATTCTACTCTTGGGCAACTGTCTGTGTGGAGTTTGCACATTCTGCCTGTGTCTGCGTGGGTTTCCTCCAGGTGCTCCGGTTTCCTCCCACAGTCCAAAGATGTGCAGGTTAGGTAGATTGGCCATGCTAAATTGTTATATCACTTTATGTGCTTTGCTTGATTAGGCAGAGAAAACTGCTGTTCTTCACTAGTTTACCCATCTTTAACAGTTAGTGCACTGTTAAATGGAATTACATCACATCAGGCTAGAGTTAGCAAGAAAAACAAAATGCTTCTTGTTTTAAACTTTAAGCCAAAAAGGAATTTTATTTAAGACATTACAGACATGTCACTCCAGCAGGTAAGAATCCTACAAGGCTAACACTCGTTACTTTTACCACTGTGCATCAAAATAAAACAGTAATGTTAACTGACAAGTGACTGAACGTGTATATAAGCTTCAAGGATTAGGTGGTATTTATGCTGAGGATAAAGCATCCATATGATCCAACAGAAGCAAACAGATACACGAGTGATGTTCAGAGATGTGGCTCTCAAGTCTAACGCAGCAATGACTAAGGTTTTAGAGTCGATCTGTAGCTCGGGTTGTGGATGTTGTGGTTGGTTGGCTCGCCAAGCTGGTTCGTTGTTCCGCAGACGTTTCATTACCCTGCTGGGTAACATCATCAGTGTAGCCTCCGATGAAGCGCCAGTGTGTTTTCCCACCTGGTATTTAAACTCTGGTACTCCACGAAGAAAGCCATCAATAAACATACAGAAGTCAACCCCATATACAGTCCATTGCGAAGGAAAACCGGAAGTGAGGTAATCCAGCTCAATGGACACCAGAGTTTAAATACCAGGCGGGAAAACACACCGGCACTTCATCAGAGACTGCACCGAGGATGTTAAAACGTCTGCGGAACAACGAACCAGCTCGGCGAGCCAACCAACCACAACAGCAATGACTGTATCGGCGCCACCTCGTGCTCCCACAAGGAGCTTGAACAGTTTATCAACTTTACTAACACCTTCCACCCCAATCTCAGGTTCACCTGGACCATCTCTGATATCTCACTCTCCTTCCTGGACCTCCCTGTCTCCATCTTTGGTGACCACCTTGAAACTGATACTATTTCAAGCCCAGCGACTCCCACAGCTACCTACACTACACCTCCTCTCACCCACCGTCCTGCAAGAATGCGATCCCCTATTCCCAATTCCTCTACCTCCGCTGCATCTGCTTCCAAGATGGGGCGTTCCACTCCCAAACATCCCATATGTCCTCTTATTTCAAGGACCTCAACTTCCCCCTTCAGTGGTCGAAAATGCTCTCAACTGCATCTCTTGCATTTCCCGCACCTCTGCCCTCACATCCCCTCCCCGCAACAAAAACAAAGACAGGATTCCCCTTGTCCTTACATATCACTCCACTAACCTCCGGATTCAACGTGTCATTCTCTGCCACTTCCGCCACCTGCAATCTAACCCCACAACCAAGGATATATTTCCCTCCCACCCCTAATCTGCCTTCCATAGGGACCGCTCTCTCCGCAACTCCCTTGTCCGCTCCACACTCCCCATTAGCCCCACCATCCTCGGCACTTTTCCCTGCAATGCTACACCTGCCCCTACACCTCCCCGCTCACCTCCATCCAAGGACCCAAAAAAACCTTCCACATCAGACAGATGTTCATCTGCACATCTACTAATGTGATCTACTGCATCTGCTGCTCTCAATGTGGCCTCCTCTACATGGGTGAGACCAAGCCGAGGCTCAGAGACCGCTTTGTAGAGCGTCTGCACTCTGTTCGTGACAAACGACAACACCTTCCAGTCGCAAACCACTTCAACTCCCCTCCCACTCCCTGGGCGACATGTCCATCCTGGGCCTCCTCCAGTGTCACAACGATGCCACCCGGAAACTGGAGGAGCAGCACCTCATATTCTGCTTTGGGAGCCTACAACCCAATGGTCTCAATGTGGACTTTACTAGTTTCAAAATCTCCATACCCCCGAACTCATCCCATAACCAACCCTCCCTGTCATTCCCGCATCCTTGACCTGACACAACCTGTCTATCCTCTCTCCCACCTATCCGCTCCTCCACCTCACTGACCAATCCCCACCATTCCTTACCTGCACTCACCTATCACCATCCAACCTACCTTCCCCAGCCCCACCCCTCCTCTCTCTATTTATTTCTGAGCTCCCTTGCCGCTCCACTTTTCTGAAGAAGGGTCCCGAAGCAAAACATCAACTTTCCTGATCCTCTGACGCTGCCTGGGCTGCTGTGCTCCTCCAGCTCCACGCTGTGTTATTTCTGACTCTAGTATTGGCAGTCCTTACTATCTCTCAATATGAAAATCTTATTTCATCACCCTGCTGTTTATAATGATAACTCTGACCATGCAAATGATTTGACTGGGGAGACCATTTGATCTGGGATACTGTAGTTATGCTGTCATATGGTTTGCGCCCCATTTAGCACATATATCTTTAAAAGGTCTAATTGTATATTATGTTCATTGTCAGGTATGATCACTTCACCTGCAGCAAACAGACTGTATAATGTACATATTATGTCAGCCATGGATGCATTTGAAATGTCTTTTAACTATCTAACAATTGGAAATTTGGAAAGATAATTGGTGACTAAATAGAAATTGTTGCCACATTCTGTAAATTGGTTGCCAAAGGATTGATAGCATTTTGTGAGGCTGTAAAGGTTCTTTGACTTGTTGTGGTTGACAACACTGGCATGCCTTGCACATCTTCACTCCCTCTGACTAATAAACAATATCTCTTGCCAGGTCTTTTGTTTGCTCTAAGCCTATACATTCTTGTTGTAGCGAACAACAATACATCCTGATGAAAAGCTTGTAGAGCAATCATTCATTTCTCTAAAAAAAGGATGCCTCTCAAGATACCTACTTCTTCTCTCAAAGGCCAATTGCACCCGAGAATACCTGGCACATCTTTTATAAACCCTCTGTGATAATTTTCCATTATGCCTGCAGTTGTGGATCATTAAACCATTCTTTCTGAAGTTGGTTGCGTGTATGCTGACCAAAATTTATAAAATTGACTTTAAGCACATCTTCCAATTCTTGACCATACTTGTCTATTTGTAAATCTAGTGGAATTTCTCCCTTCTTATTTGGATTAATAATCTGTTCAGTGTGTCTGATGCAAATATTTTGGTATCAGGTTTGTAGTAGGCATCCATCTACTTTTACCAGGAGTTGTAACACAGATGGTGTATTTGTCGATGGTTTGTGCCAAACCACTTCCAAATGATTGTAATTAGTTGCCACAGCAAATTATTTATCAAGTAGGTATATATTGAATTTTGTGATACTGAATATAAGAGCAAGTTTTCAAGTTCTGTGTTGGAATAATTAGATTAGACATGCAATAGAGTTTAGAATCCAAATACAACACTTAGGTATCTTGTATGATGCATGCTGTTGGTCTTTTCTGAGATGTGTCAACTTCCAGGATTGTCTTCTTCATTGGTCCATTATGTCATAGGATATAGGTTTCTACTAACAGTGCTTGATGAAGTGATTCCAATATTAGTGGTTCTCTTGACATAGATATGCATTGTTATTCTTTAAGAGTTGTCTCACTAACAATGCTTTGTCAGAAAAATTTGGTATGCACCAGTCAGTTTAAAAAAAATCTTAGATATTTCCAAAAGTCTTCTTTGGCTTGGAGCGTAGACAAATGTTTTACATCTTAGTCTTTGTCTGGGTCAGGGCATATTCCTTAACTTGGATAAATACAGCCTAAAGAATTTATCTGTCCCAAATTTACCTTGCATGTTTTGTTGTTTGAGGTATGTCCTTCACCACGGGCTGCTGCAATTAGTGAGTATATACTTCAGTCAAGCTCATCTTTGCTTTTACCCATCACCACAATATTGCCAATAATAAATGCATAACCAAGAATATTTATGTAATTCTGCATATAGGCCGCAGGAAAAGATCTTTACTGACAGACCAAATCCCAAAAGATATACTGACTTGTGAAGGTGGATCTGCAGTTGTGGAGAATCCTGACCGATTTTTCAATCAGAATATCAAGGAAAGGGAACTTGGTTGACTTCTTTTTCAAATGTGAATTTCAGCTCAAGACAGATCCCATCGGGAGATGTAAGGAAATGTTTATACGTAGCTCAGATTCAAAGATAGCAAATATATCATAGAAATATGGAAATATATGAGGCATAGGAGGTTAGATGTCATTCCATCAAAGACATGTTTCTCATGAACTGAATATGAAAATAGTTTATGAAAACTAGTGTGGATCCCATGGCAATATCATCTATTTCTGCATGGTATAGTTAAAATAATATCAATTTTCCAAGTTACTGAGTTCATAAGTCTAATGAATATTGATTCACGTAGTGGTGGTGGGGTGGGAGCTGCAGCACAGATGTGTGGCTTTCTTGAGTGGTACATTGGTCTAGTAAGTTAGCAATGCCAAATGAATACCTGAATACTACATTATACTTGATTTGCATGTCAAGTATGGTCTTCATGAATGTGCCAAATTCCTTTGCCATATAAGTGAAAAACTTTTGCAAACTGGTTATAGAAAATCAACAAGCATTTAGCTAGCCAAAGCAGTCACCCTTGACCTGAAGAGTGCCCAGTCTACCTCATATTCGTTTCTATGATTTGAACAACAGGCTAGGAATTCTGTGAGGAGTCATTCACATCTTGTTTTCTTCATGCTTATCTATCGTCTACAAGGAACAAGTCAAGAGTGTAATGGAATACTAGCCACTTGCCTGGATGAGTGTAGCTCCAACAACACCAAAGAAGCTCCACAACATCCAGGACAATGCAGTCTGCTTGATGGGAAACCCCATTTACCATCTTCAACATTCACCCCTTTCACTACCAAAATACAGTGTGTACCTTCTACAAAATGCCTTGCAGTAACTCACCAACACTGCCTCAACAGTACCTTTCAAGCCCGCAACATCCACCATTTGAAGGACCAGGACAGCAGATGTAAGGGAACACCACCATCTGCAAGTCCGAATCACCCACCATCTTGACTTAGAACTTTATTGCCTTTATCCCCTATATGTCACTGGGTCAAAATCCTGGAATTTCATTTCGAGCAGAACTGTGGGGGTTCCTGCAGCAGATTGAATGTAATGAAGGCAGCTCATCAGTGTCAAAGGCAGTTAAGGATGGGCAATAAATGTTTGCCTAGTGAGTGATACCTACGTTTGTTGAAGGAATAAAAGAAAAATATGTAGCCTATTTCCCCGTTACATGTCACGGCAAGATTAGTAAAAAGTTTATTAAGATGCTTCTGAATAGTGAACATTGCATTATTTTGCAAATTGTAAACATAATTTCTTTGGCCACCTTGTGTAGCCAAGCCTTAAATATGCTGGCTATTTACAAGATGAAAAGACATGATCAACATTAACTCTTTCGAATGGCTTCAATGCTGCTCAAGTACCATTCTTGCTCCTTTGTCCCACACCAACCAAACCATCTCTATAGTACCTTCTCAAGTAATATCTCTAGACAGTAAATTGGAAAGGTGCTGTTTTGCCCATACAGTTTTTTGTCATTTTGAAGATTTGAAACCAGTCCTTTTAAGAGCCACTGGCACCCAGGCATACTACCCTAGTTTCTTACATATTTGTAACAGGTCATGTGCTGTGTGCCAAAGCCAAACATTAAATGAGCTGACTTCTATGTCTCAAAGTTAGTGCAAAGTGTCCTCATTGAGCACTGGTTCCAGTACCAAAGTCACAACAGTGACTGGATGTGAAAAAAGATGAATAATTCCCTTAGCCTGCATTAAATTGCTTACATTGGTGTACAGTACATTTATTGCTTTGTCCAAAAACTAATATAAAAGCATGTTTAGAATTTCGTTGATGACTGGTGTAAGATTCTGGTGTGAAAAATACAGGAAAGGACATCAGAGATGGGCTACACCTGAAAATATCAGCCTGAGTATTCTCACTTAGCCAACTCATGATCTGTTCCACCCGCTTTGTCTGGAGTGACTTGAATGTCAGTAAGACATAGGGCCATGCTATTGCCAGTACAATGACAAAAGTTAGGTATGTGGTTCCAAATAGTTAATATTGCAAAACTAAAGGGAATTTTGAGGAGGAATAACAGTTTTGTGCTATGATAAAAAAAAGGTTTTTTCCTCGGTTAAATTATTTGTAGGCAATTGTTTGAAAAGAAGCAAACGTGTTGTATCAAAAATAAAGTTTTGTTCTATTTCCATGGTTGAATTGTTTATGACAAGAATTGTTACTGTGTGTTTCCTAATATCAAAAAAGATATTAACTGCAAGTAATGGATAATATTGAGATAATATCATAACTGTTAGTCTGCATTGTAGAATAGCATTATGCTCCAATGCCTATTTTGCCATCTGTTGAGGTTTTAGTGGTGTGTAAGAAACTGGGAACCTGATTTTAACTTGAAACAGATGTTGGCAATGCAATGAATCTCTGATTTTGCAAATTATTCTGGCATTCTGTAAATCCACCAAAAGAGCATAAATTTGTGATTTTATATGAAATGATCATCTAGATAGCAGAGCAACAACTCTTTACCAGTCCTTTTGTGGCTTAACTCTCTAATTTACTAGCCGTTGCAACTTTGCAGTAACAACTGTAACTTACACCATTTAGTGTCCTAGAACTTTCATGTTGTTGTTAACTGAATGCACCTAACAAATTTCAGGCATGCAATTACATTTGAATATTGACAAGAAATACTCAGTTGGTTTGTGGTATCAATAGTTTAATTATAAGCTACAAAACAAATAATTGCAAATGAGGTAAACAATCAGAGAGTTATCAAAAAGTAATGGGACTGATTAGGCCACAAAATGGAGGGAAATCGATCAGCAGAGGAAGAGGCATGACTGGGGCATGTGTAGGTGTTTACAATGGAAGACACTTTTCTAGAGTTATGGTAAATGAGGAGATTGCCAGGATACTGGAGGTGATAAAAATATGAGAAAAGCTCTTAAAACAAGTCACCCAACCCAAATAGGATACATTCCAGTATCTGAATGCATGTACCAAGAGAGACAGTCTTCAGCCTAGGCAAAAAATTCATCTCATTTAGATATATATCAAGCTTCTAAGCAACCCTCTTTTCCTATATTCCCTCTTGCCATAGGCAGATATACTTGCCACTATCTGGATCTCCTGGGATTCCTTGAATCGGTGCCATTTTTAAAGCTCAACCATACACCAGGTAAAGCACTGGCTGCCATGAGTCCTCCTTCGCTGTGCATGTGGCAGGAAAGAATCAAAAAGAAATGCATCTTAAGTACATAGGTGGGTGGGATGGCTGACACATCATTGCAAATACAAGAGCACATTTGTTACTATAATGCTATTTAAGAACCAAACAATGCAGAACATTCATTCCTAATCCTGTTCAATCTTAGAACTCTGTCTGAGGTGCAGGATGGAGCAAAAATCCCTATCATTTTAAATATTGGACCAAAACCCTGGACTTTTGACAGAACTTTTAAAATTAAAAAGAAGGCAGCTGGTCTGTGATCTAGAGAAATACATAGTCACAGGGATGGCTGCCTGGAACCATTGTTCAGTTAGAAAACCCAATTCACACCTCAACTCTAAAAGAACAATGAACCAGACCTAAGACAACAACTTAACCCAGACATCACGGAGCCTTTAGAGATACCAAGACTTCAATGAACATTAATTCAAAGAAATGCTGGACACTCCACGTAATCAAAATACATTTACACCTACTCTAAACGATCAGGAAGGCAATTCACCTCAAAAGGGGGCAACAATAACACAATTGAAAAGCACTGATTTTGGCGCAAAATAAGAGACCTGCAATACAGTATAATTGCAAGCCCCGATCTCACCTGATAGAAGACAGGAGAGAAGAAAGAAGAACGATCCGCCTTAAGAGCTATTTCCCTGCAGCTATTAACAGGAGAAGGACACCAGAGAGCTACCGAACTGAGAGACTCGTACAGCCATCTCCAACCACCGGCGGCCGACCACAACCTGCAGACCAAACAACCAACACCCTCCGAGAACCACTGACCCAATCAACAGCACAAGGCCTCACACACATCGTGAGGTGAAAATCTGCTCGCAAAACCCACCAAAAGGAAGAAAACCAAAGTACTCACCTGTTACATCCAACACACGTCTTACTGCATCAGCGCACTCAACCCAAACTGAAGGCCTACACCGTCCTAAGTCTTCAGCGAAGCACCAGATACAGCAAGCGGGAACGGCTAGCTGTAATTCAAAATACATTTATTCCCAGTGGTGAGCTTATTTTCCTCAAGACCGCAAGCTAGCAGGGCAGGAAAGGTAGGTTGGTGACAGTGCAGGCCACCCCAAGGTCAGGAAGCCTGATTAAAGTGTCTGTGTTTAAAACTACTGTTTAGTTTCTAATAGTAATTAGTCTAAGTTAATAACTGATAGTGTCAGTTTCACTGTTTTGTATGTTTTTATCTCTTGTAATTTATTTACCTTTCTTTTATTTCCCTATTTATTACATTTGCCTTTTATTTCTTGGATGGGTATATGAATAGGAGGGGTATAGAAGGATATGGGCCAAATACCGGCAAATGGGACTAGATTAATTTAGGATATCTGGTCGGCGTGGATGAGTTGGACCGAAGGGTCTGTTTCCATGCTATACATCTCTATGACTGTTTGACTTAAACACAGAGATTCCTTGTCCTGAAACCACTGTCTACTGCCTTCTTCACTTCACATTCCTAAATTAAGTCCAGTGTCGGAACCAGGGATCTGGGGGTGATCCGAACCACCTAAAACAGCTTCAGAGATATTAGGAACTGCAGATGCTGGAGAATCTGAGATAACAAGGTGTGGAGCTGGATGAACACAGTAGGCCAAGCAGCATCAGAGGAGCAGGAAGGCTGACGTTTCCGGTCCA
>NC_063334.1:50738029-50771722 GCF_021869965.1 Rhincodon typus
TGGACCGGAAACGTCAGCCTTCCTGCTCCTCTGATGCTGCTTGGCCTGCTGTGTTCATCCAGCTCTACACCTTGTTATCTCACCTAAAACAGCAGCAGTTTTACTGATCATAACCAGAACCCTTACAAGGGGAGTGCTGCTTCCCCTCCCAATGACCAATGTAGCCTACAGTTTAATCATTCCAATTCTTATGCTGCACTATCCCCTGTCAAAGTAGGGTGGTTGTGACTATTGATCAACTCCATTCTTGCAGTAGTCCACGTCATTCAAGCGTAGAATCCCTACAGTGTGGAAACAGGCCGTTTGGCCCAACAAGGCCACACCAATCCTCAGAGCATCCCACCCAGTCCCATCCCCCTATAATCCACCTAATCTACACATCTCTGAACACTACAGGCAATTTAGCATGGCCAATCCACCTAGCCTGCACATCTTTGGACTGTGGGAGGAAGCCCACGCAGACACGGTTGGGGGGAATGTGCAAACTCCACACAGACAGTCGCCCGAGGCTGGAATCGAACCCAGGTTTCTGGCCCTGTGAGATAGCAGTGCTAACCACTGAACCACCGTGCCGTCCCTCCAGTACGTGATCATCTCCCTCCTTAAACATTCAGTTGCCCCAACACAATTATTGTACTCTGTATATCCAGCATGCTGCCTCCCCACAGTTGACTTGACCAGCTTCCCTAGAACAGCAATGCCCCCTTGATAACCCTCCTTGATTTTCATTAAGCTGATCTCCAGGATTGATAATGGCCTATCCACTGACCAACTTGGATGGACAACTCCGACTGATGATTAATCAGAGCCCTGACTGATCTGTGTGCAGTTCCCGAAATGACATCCTGCAATGGAGTGGATTGGATGCACTGGAACTACAGGACTGACTGTGACCCACTCTCCAGGCTTTAGATGTACGTACCGCATGATCCTAACTGTCCCATTTAGCCAACTGAAGACATCCAAGTCTCTTGATAACACAATATGGAGCTGGAGGAACACAGCAGGCGAGGCAGCATCAGAGGAGAAGGAAAGTTAACGTTTCTGGTTGGGTCCTTTCTGAAGAAGTCTCTGACTCCAGCATCTGCAGTTCTTGCTATCTCTGCATCCAAGTCTCTAGACTGATAGCCCTTGACTTAACATACACTGTTTTGTACATGAAGTTGTTGGGAGCCTGGAGAACACTAACTGCAGTTATCAGCTTTTACAGAAGAGTCAATTCTCGTACTCTCTCAAATTACTTTATTAATGTGTTAAACAAGACACGTGTTGCTTGTATGTTTTATTACAAACTAGATCTTATATATTTTCTCACAAACTGAACTAGAACCTATTTATGCACCCACTAGGGTCCTCTTACACTCCCCGAGTAGTCACAGAACATAAAAGCTAATACCCGATCAGGATAGCTGCTGCTGCCAAAGAGGGCTGACACTGGCCAGGTGCTGCCCTTGATGTCATCACCACGTACTTGATATAGGGTTTCCTTCTGCGATTGTTGGCCCCTGAAGTTTTTGCTAATTGCATATCCCAAGGGTCTTCTTTTTATTCTTTTATCTCTCTTGAGTCATGCTGTCTCCTTCCCATTAACTCAGGCTTGTCCACATTTCGCATGACTTTACCTTATTGGCCCTGGACTACAGACTTAGGTAAAATTGCCTCATTGCTCCTTGTCCAAATAAATCTTTTGCAATACCCATCTTTCTTACATTTTGCAGAACTTGCTTGGTACCAAATGGTACCAATTGGCTCAGGCCAGTACCTGGATGTTGGTCATTCTCAGTTCGTAAGTTGTTTTTCCCTATGTCAGCAGTTTTACTCTGAGCATCCCCAGCAGCATGTTGGCGGCTGGTCTTGGTCTGTATTGGTACATCAGATTGTGAAGTTTTCTCTCATCAACTCCCTGGTTATTGGTTGGGGCAGCACTTGTCCACCAATCATCAAATCAGAGGTCACATTATTAATAGCTACATTGTCCTTCCAGAGGGCACTATCTCCATCCCTTGGAATAGTTCATGGCTGCTGTGGCTACGTAATACATTTCTGCCTTTCATAGGGTCACTCTGTTCATGATTCCCTCCCTCCAGTTATCTCTTCGGATGTCTGTAACTGGTCCTGCTCTTGTTGACCTTGGGAACTCAGAACATCGTTAACATCGAGCATCACATGCCAGTTGTGGCTAGCTTGTATCTCTCCTACTGAACTTTAACTGATTGATGTGATACTAACTACTCTTACCTGGTGCCATTAATACCTTGCATATGGATGGGCTAGCCCTATCTATCGCCTCATAGGGACCGGCAAACTTTGGACACAAGAATGAGGTGGACTGGTCTATTCTTATCAGTACTCTTTTTTTCGGGACTCAATTCCATCGGGCTGGCTTTTGCGTCAAAATAGGCTATACTTTTCTACGTCTTTTTCCCTTGTTGGTGGGCTGCTATGTAATTTGCTTCCTTTACTGTTTCTACCAACTGTTGTACCCATTTTTCTGATACGATATTGTCTACCTTGGGTTCAGACAAGTCCAAACCTACCAACTCCTCCATCTCTCTCATGTCCCGTCCTGTCATGAGCCATAAGGAATGTTGATGAAATCCACAGTATTCCTCAGTATCATTAGAACATAGGGCAGAACAACCTGCAGGTTGCCGGATGCTGCTGCACCATTTTAGCTATCATGTTTTTCAATGTCCAATTCATTCTTTCCAAAATTCCACTAGACTGCAGCCTATAGGGTGCGTGGAATCTCTGTTGGATCACAAGAAGGGCCATTATGTTTTGCATTACTTGGGCTGTAAAATGTGTTCCTGGTCTGATTCTATGTTTCGGGATGTACCCCAACAGGTGAACACCTTTTCTGACAGAACTTTTGCAGTAACTCTGGCTGTGTTTGTTGTGGTCGGGAAAGCTCCCACCCATTTCATAAAGTTATCCACTATTACCAAAAGGTATTGTATCCTCTTGTAGTGGGGGGGTGGGTAGGGGTCCTATGTAGTCTATTTATAAATTAGTCCAAGGCCCTTCTACTGATCTAGTATGTCGGAAAGCCCCTTTCTTAACATTTCTATCATGGTTATATTGTGCACAGATCAGACAATTCTTGACGTAGTGTTCCACGTTACCTTCCATTCCAGGCCACCAGCACACCTCCTTTATCTTCTCCAGGGTTATCTCCACCCCTTTATATCCCCATAAATCATGGTACCTGTGGATTATTTGATTTCGTCTCCCCTCTGGCACCACTAATGTTCCTTCATATAAAAACACTCCACCCTGAACGTAGACCACCTTGTGTGCTTCATATGTGTCTGATTCTGCTCCTTCTATTAGTTTTTTTCAATTCCCTATCTTTCTTTTGCTCCAGTGCTAAATCCATTACCTTGACTTGTTTCTCCTTCTGGCCCCTGATTTCTTCAATTGGTGGATGCCATTCCTGCCCTTTTACAGCGCCTTGTTTCGTTAACTCATCAGCCTTCCTGTTCCCCCGGGAGATAACTTTGAGTGAGCTTTTACCTTCGTGACCGTGTATCCTTTCCCTTATTCTTCTTCAAAGATGTATCGTAACAGTGGAGCTAATGGAAGGGGCTTCCCATCCGCCAAGACAAATCCTTTCACCTTCCATTGGGGCAAATATTCCATGAGCTATTACAGACATACATGCTGTCCGAGTATGTAGCTGATCCAGGCGGAAAGAGTTCCGGGTGGCCAACCACATGTGCAATGGTTGCTTACTCTGCTGCCTGCACACTCATGGTTCTGCTTAACATTAGAGCCAAACTATATCTTTCTTGTCCATTCCCATCCTCCCGCAGCCAGTTTTCCTTTCTCCTTCCTGTACTGATGAAGAACCATCCACAAAAATTTTGAGGCGGGGTTCTACCTTTCCTGTTTCCTTTGCCTCCCTGCTTTCGGGCCCCATCTTACTCCCTCCCATTTGTTTTGATACAAATGGGTCCTTGGGACCATTTGCTATCATCAATTGACATTTGTGTTTCTCCCCTGATACACTAAGTTGTCTGCTAACATGGTGGTGGCTTTTACTCCTTTTATAGTGATATCCCTTCCCTGTAACAACAGTGTCCATCTAGCAATTCTATTTGGCTAACTGAACCATCTTTAATCCTTCCACCTAATAGTAGCCATATGGGGATATGTTCTTTTAGTATTGTAAATGGGTTCAGCCCCACTATGTAGGTAAAATATTACACGGCCCAAAAAGTGGCTAGCAGATGTTTTTTGCATACTGTGTACCTCTGCTCTACCAGTGACAGACTGGTTTTAATTTCCTGTGCATCTCCTGTAACAGAACTGCTGAGGGGGTTGTGTCAGTGGTGGCTACCTCCAATGAAAATGGTTCATTTGGATTTGGGGTTTTCAGAGCAGGTGCGTTAGCTAGTCCTTGCTTCAGAGCTGCAATGGCCTGTGTGTGTTTCAGTTTCCACTCCCAGGCCACACACCTTTTTTCAATAACTCCATCAATAGAGCCGCTCTTGTAGCAAATCCATCAATGCGGTCCCTGCAATACCTCACTAAGCCCAGGGAGGATCTTAACCCTTTGATGCCCCGTAGGACAGGGAGTCTGCAGACTGCCTCTACCATTCATTCATCAATTTCTCTTTTCTCTGGTGATCAAATCATTCCGAGGTAAATAACTTTCTGCTTCATCACCTGCACTTTCTTAGGGCTTACTTTCAGACCCAACTCATGCAACAGCTGCAGCAATCCACTTAGCAGCTGATAATGTTCCTGTTTAGTTTTGGTTTGTAGGAGTAAGTCATCTACATACTGCACCAGACACTCAGGTTTCGAGAACCCTTTTAACCCTTCTCTTAGATGTTGGTGAAATATGGACAGGGAATTATGAAATCCTTGTGGCAGGGCAGTCCATGTATACTGCTGGCCTCGGAAACTAAATGCAAATTTACGTTGGCACTCATTCTCCAGTGGGATTGACCAAAACCCATTACTTATGTCCAAAACTGTGAACCATTGTGCATCCTCATTGTGTTTGACTACTGTTTCTGGGCTAGTTGCTACAGTGGGGGCTGTTAATGGAGTGGCCTTTCAATGCTCTGTATTCTATCATTAGTCGCCATCTACCGTCCAGCTTCCTTACTGGCCAAATAGGTGAATTGTTAGTGGAAGCAATCGGTCTCAGTATTCCTTGTTGCAGTAAACTCTGTATTACCCTCCCTACCTCTTCTTCTGCCTGCTTTGGAAAACTATACTGTTTCTGTGGTTTGGGGTTTGGATCCTGTATATTTCATGATCGTCACTCATCTCCCCTGGCATTTCCCCAACCATGCATGTCCTGTGCTGATATTCCCCCACCGGGATAAGTGTGCAGTTTACATTCTTCATGCCTTCAGGCATTTGCCAAATCATGCAATTAACAGGATCAAAATAGAATCCCGCTTTGGCCATATAGTCACTCCCTAAGATATGCTCTTGTTGTCTATGTGGTTTGATAAGGACTACTGAATGCTCTAATACTATGTCTCCCACAGTAACCTCCAATGGAACGCTCAGACATCCCACTTGTGGATGTCCTGTGAATCCGCTTAAGATGATTTCACTTTGAATTTTCCAATTTGTGTCATTAATATGGGTAGTATTGATGGTGGTTCGGGATCCCCCAGTGTCCCAAAGGAATGTGACAGGACGGCCTCCAACCCTACCATTCACTAAGGGTCTCCCCGCTTTATTCCACCACGCATCACATACCCATAATGGAAAGGCCTGCGACTGTCATTGCAGTTCGGTGTACATTCCCAAAGATGGTAGTATCTCCATCACATCACTCTGAGGGTTGGGTCTGTTCAGTCCTTCCATGGGTATGCACTGGCCCCCTCTTCGCCCGTATTTTCACGTCTCAGAATCAGGCATTCTCTTGTGAAATGTTCCTCTAGGCCACAATTGTAGCACCTGCACACCCCGCTTTGAGTTCTCCCTGTTCCCAAGACATTCCCTCTACCCCTACCTCTACCTCTTCCCACTGTCTGATAGGCTGGAAGAGATGCTCTCTGTGTAGGCCCCCCCTTCATTTCTCCAGGTTGCTGTCTGATCTTTGGACGTCATCCTTACCCAAAGGCCCTGGTTAATTTTGTTGTTTCCTTTTCCCATGCCCTAACCATCTTCATGATCACCCAGGCTTCTATGTGCGTGCTGTCAGTAGGATCATACTGTTGTAATGCCGTCCTTGATTCCTAAGTGCCACGGGACACCAGCATTCTCAGCCATCGGTTTCTAACCACTAGCTGCAAATCATTCCTACCTAATGCCAAGCCATATACTCTCTGGAACACTGTCCAAAAGTGTACCGCAAACGCAGTGCGGTGTTCACCTTTCCATCGATAGCACTTTGTCAGCACCTCTACTGGGTCCCCTCTGTTAACACCCATGACAGTTAACACTTGGTCTTTTAATGTCTCATTTGTGTCTCTACCCAATTTCTGTTTCTCTGGGAGGGCAGAATATATATGTGGATGTAGGCGCATTATAATTAATTTCCTTTCCTCAGCATCATCTAAACCATGTATCTCTCTTTGTTGACTGACCGTTTGGTATAGCTCCCTAGGATCATCCCCGGGCACGCATGGCCCAATATCTTTTGCAATATCTCTCAACTGCTGTACCCCCAATGGGGTGGAATATACTATCCTCTTGCCCTCTACCATCTGACCATCTGCCCATAATCTTCCTCTAGTCATTAAAGGTGGGGGGCCATTAAGATTGGAGCTGACGGGGTTTCTGACACTGGACCATAAGCTGGCAGTGGATCCTCTGGTGGAGGCTCCCCATCATCATGACCATACCTAGTCACTTCATCTGCTAGATCGTCCCAATCTGTGTCCCCTTCACAGCCTTCTTGCTTCTTTCAGATGCGAAGGCTCACATTGTGTCTCTGCACGGCTAGCTGACCTTGCAGCTTCTCTATCTGACATTTTGTGTGATCAGCGGCACTACTCCTCTCCTCCTGAGCTGCTGTCTGAATCACATTCATTGCAGCTTTTAAATCATTACATTTTTGCTTCCATCCCTCTACCTCAGCTTTAGCTGTTTGAACTTCTCCCTCTCACCTACACCTTTCCCTAACCGGCTTCTCACACCACATCTGGCACTGATTCATATGCACCAAGTCCACACTCTTCTGTCCCTGCAGCACAGTTACCTTTTCACTAAGGCAGTCTACCTCCTCACAAAGTCTCTTATACTCTTCCTCTAGTCTTTCCCTCTCTACCTTCTCTAACTTAACTGGCTGTCAGCACTCTATCCATTCCTCCAATAAACGGCTGATCGTTACCACCATCTGTATTGTTTTAAACTTCTTTTCCGACATCTTCGTTTGGGCAACCTGCCAAAGGGCTTCCCCAGCAAACTTTCCCTTGTCACTAATATGGCCTGCATATTCCCTGTATTGCGGCCACTTCCCTATTATGTATTTCTGGAGGAGCCCCGTCCAATCAGGGCAGTCCATTCCCTCCTGATTTGTCATTGTATAGTAGTGGCTATGGACTAACCCCAAGCTCCCGTCCAGACTGACTCGAGTCTCCCCGCTGAATTAACGGAGAGATCTTCCCTCTGGCCCCGGGCTCCCGTTCTGTCTGTACTCTGCTAATTTGGTTTGACTTGCGTCTCCCGCTGACACAGCAGAGAGATCTTCCCTCGAACCCAGAGCTCCCATTTGGTCCGACTCGTATTAAATGTGTTAAACAGGACACGTGTTGCTTATATGTTTTATTACAAACTAGACCTTATATATTTTCCCACAAACTGAACTAGAACCTATTTATACACCCACTAGGGTCCACTGACACTCCCTGAGCAGTCACAGAATATAAAAGCTAATACCCGATCAGGATAGCTGCTGCTGCTAAAGAGGGCTGACGCTGGCCAGGTGCTGCTCTCAATGTCGTCACCACGTCCTTAACGTAGAGTCTGCTTCTGCGATGGTTGGTCTCCAACTCGCTGCATGCCCCAAGGGTCTTTTTTAATTTGTTCTCTTATCTTTCTCAAGTCGTGATGTCTCCTTCCCGTTGGCTCAGGCTCGTCCACGTACCACATGACTTTATCTTATTGGCCCTGGAACAGAGCCTTAGATAGCATTACCTCATTGCTCCTTGTCCAAATAAGACTTTTGCGTTACCTCATCTTTCTTACTTTTTGCAGAACTTGCTTGGTAACAAGTGGTTTCAATTGGCTCAGGCCAGCACCTGGACTTAGGTCATTCTCAGTTCATAAGCTGTTTTTCCCTGTGTGTATTAGCAGTTTTACACTGAGCATTCCCAGCAGCTTGTCAGTGGCTGGTACCCCTCTCTCTCCTCAGCCTCCTGGCCTACAAAGTTTATCGGTCATGCCCATTCAATAACCTGCCTATTGTCTTCTTGAAATCTTTAAATACCTTCCTCACCATTTACAACACATTGAGGTTTTTTGTCAAATTCCTGGATCAAAACTGTACTCTACACCCAGAGTTTAGGTTAGTAATGCCCCCAAAATGCAGTCTGTCTCCCTTGGCCTGACTGAGGACTATTCCCCTTAGACTGAGACCTGGTTGTTAGATTAATGTCAGACAGTGCCATACTGCAACATGTCCACCTGATTTCTGCTGACAACCATAACAATACTGTTTGGCTTTGTGTCTGTACTAAACATCAAGGCAAGTACCCTGAGCCTTTAAGCTCCGACTGAGAGGGCACAGAGCAAAAATGCAAGGCAAGGCAAGGATGCTCAGATCATCCTAGCAGGGGCAAGGTGAATTAATGCTGAAAGAACAAGGAGGATCCCCGAGATGCAGTCGGGTTGACTCCATGACCTAGATGTCTATCCCTGCCCTAACCTGTGCCATCAGCAACATTATAATGATAGGTGCCAGTCTGCTCCAAAGTGCGGCATTGATGCATAGAACCACAGTAAGTGGTTTAGAAATTTGACATAAGGGTGTTATGCATTTGATTCCAATGTCTTTGGATGAGAGGGACACAGTTGGTCCCTATTCATGTTGTGTGCCCTGAGATGTTACAGTCTGCTGTCCACAGGAGCCTGCAGTGAGCTGGAATTACCAGATACACAGTTTGGTGTTCATGTCAGGAATGGTCACCATCTAGTTTCTCTCCAGCGTTGGGAGAATTGAAAACTACATGTCAATGAGGTGAAATTAGGTAACAATGGTAAACTAATGCATGCAATTTGATGCAAAGGGTTTCTCACCCTTCACTGGTGAGATTCTCATCCCACCATTCAAAACTTGATTGGTGAATCAGAACTTTTGCTCTCAGCATTGAGGACATCACTTCTGCTGATTTTCCCAACTGACTCACCAAGCTCCTGCTCCTATGATGTTGCTTAGCCTGCTGTGTTCATCCAGCTCTGCACCTTGTTGTCTAGTATTGTGGTGAATGTCTGTTTTAGCAAACTGGAGGAAGTATACTGGTCAGTGGAGTTCCCCAAAGTTCAACACTTGGATCACTTCTGTTTTTGATTGGTGTTACTAACCTAGACTCTGAGTGTAGAGTACAGTTTTGATATGGGATTTTGACAGAAAACCTCCATGTGTGATAAATGGTAAGAAATGTCTTTATAGATTGCAAGATAACATAGGCAGGCTTGTAGAATTAACATGGCTGATAAACTTCATGTACAAAACTGTATGATAATGGCCAAGAGACAATACACAGTAAGTAATACAAGTTTAAAAGGGGTACACTGAGATCTGGTTTTGTTTGTGTACATATCTTGGTAGGTGGCAGGATGCTTTAATAAAGCATACAGGATCCCAAGCTTTAAAATAGAAGGGTGGATTACAAAACCGAGGACGTTATCATACACTTATATAAAACATTGGTTTAATCTCTGATCAAATACTTATGTCCAGTTCTGGGCACCACTTTTTAGAAAGAATGTGAAGGTTTTGGAAAGGTTGGAGAGAAATTCCAGGAGTGAGGAATTGCAGTTCAGTGGATAGACTGGAGAAGTTGAGGTGACACATCAGAGATCAAGTTGAATAAAAACAGATATTGCTTCAGTCAGATTAAGGAATGGTATGATCACTATGTCACTTTAGCTGACAAAGAGCAAACGCTCCAAAAGCTTGTGACTTCAAATAAACCTGTTGGACTACAACCTGGTGTTGTCTGACTTGTGACCTATGTCACTTATAATAATGAAAAGAGGTCAGAATAATTACATAGATATATACAAAAGAACCAGAGTATTCAGCTTATCAGTGCATATTTACCATCATGACAATGATCAAACCTATTACATACCAGATTCTGTCAGTTGAAAAGGAATTACTAATTTTAAAAATCTTCTCCTACTGATTAAGTTATTTAAGATCCTCAAAATTCTTCATGGATTCAGTTTGTCAGACAGTGTGTAATAATCACTATGTCTGGTTTTAAGAATTGGTGCAGCATAAAATTCTAAATTGACACGATTGGTAAATGAAATGGTGTAGTTCTTCTGGTCTCTAGACAGTTGAAGACTGGGTGTTCAGATCTGGGGAATTCTGATGCAATGAATTTGCCCGTAAGTTTAAACTTCTGATTGGAAATTACCTTGCAACCTGAACCCACCAAAGAAAATTCTCTAACTCTTAAGTTAGAGTCGAATGTTATAAATGTAAACAATATTTTCTGTTCTGGGTCAGAATCCCTATTTCTGACCCAGTTCAGAGATAAAGTCACATAATTTGTTATCTTTGATTTGCTGGGTCTCTTCTGAGGGGAGGACCTGATAGAACATGCCACGTACCAGAATCTTCATTGTTGAATGGTTTTTTTTATCCATACCCATGGGTTTGGTTTCAAGACAGACTGGTTAAGAAAAAAAACAAGGCTTGTGTTTATTTATGACACTGTTGCTGATGTAAAAAACCAAGATGTGAAGAGGACATAAATTAGGTGGAATTTAAATTTGTCTAGATGAAAGGTTTTGGGTGAGTTAAAAGCAGTCCTAAAAGGTTTACAAAGGAATATAGATAAAGTGAATGAGCAAAAAAAAAATTTGGGTAGAATACAATGTGAGAAAATATGCAATTATCCACTTTGTTAGCAAGATATTATTTAAATGGAGAGACATTACAGATCGATGTGATCTCGAGGGTTCTGAGTGTCCCTGCATATGAATCACAAAAAAAAACTAGCATGTGGATACAGTAAATAATTTGGAAGACAGATAGAGTATATAAATGTAGGGAAGTCTTGATGCAGCTATACAGGGTAGTGGTTATCTCAACTAGAGAATTGTGTAAAGTTTTGCTCTGTTCATGTAAGGAAAGAAATAAGGGTGTTATTTTATGAGGAAAGATATAGCAGAGTTGGAGTTTAGAAGAATGAGAAGTGATCCTATTAAAACAAATGTGAATCAGAGGATTTTGATTGGATAGATATTAAAAGGATGTTTCCTGTCTTGGAAGAATCCAACACTATGGGGCAAATTTTCAGAATAAAGATTCACCTATTTAAGACAGAGATAAAGAGAAATTTCTTCTGTCAGAGGGTCATTAATCTTTGAAGTTTTCTATTGCAGTGAGCAGTGGAGGCTATGTCATTGAATATATCTGAGGTAGAGTTAAGCAATTTTTGATTAATGAGAAAGTCAAAGTATGTAAGTGATAGCCAGGAAAGTAGAGTTAAGGCTACCATCAGATAAAGACATGATTTTATCGAACGGCACAGCAGACCCAAAGAATCGAATGGCCTATTCCTGTTCCTATTTTCTTATGTTCTTATTTGTATTTCACATGTCCTGTAATTCATTTGGATTTCAAACACTATTTCCTTACGCTTTTATGAAAAAGAACTTTAGGTGCTTTAAAAATATAGATGAAGGGCTGCCAATGAAATCTGAAGAAATGGAATTATATTTGTAAATACAAAGTACCAAGTCCCAAATCAAGACAGAATTCCTATTCAGACATCTAAAACATTATATGGCTGTGAATTCAGATATAAGGATTTAAAATGTAAAATCCAAATACATATTGAGTTCAGATTCAAAGATCGATCATCACTGGAACTTAGAAGAAGAGGGAACCCTGTATTTGCTTACAATGAATGGCCCGTAACCTTGAGGAATTTGTTGATGGGTTATGGCAAGCCATGAGGCAATTTTCAATTTATTAATCACCAAACCCAAACAATATGGTGCATATTAGTGCACAGATGTTGGATTTGGTATGGGAAACAGTTGAGCAATTGTTTATGTGATGAAATGGCTCGCCACTAAGGATTTTTCGTTTTGAAACAAGGGCAGCTCCTTCTTTGTGCTATGAAACCGCTAGTATTCTGAAGAGGATATGGTGGTAAAGTGGTATTGCCAATAATACTGCTCTCAGAACATGGGTTGAATTCCACCATAACAGCTTCAGTTAGTAAATATGGATTCAAAACCTACTCTCAGTAATGACCACCATTAAATAAATCATACTTAAAATAAAACATAGAACTGCAGATGCTGAAGATCTGAAACAAAAACAGAAAGTACTGAGGAAACTCAGCAGGTCTGGCAGCATCTGTGGAGATAAAGCATAGAACGTTTTTCTGGCTCTCAAGAAGGGTCACTGGACTAGAAACATTAACTCTGCTTTTCATTTCTTTGATGCTCCTTGTAGTGGGCAGCTGTGGTGTCTTGGCAGAAGTTGATGCCATTAATTGTGTGCCAAACTTGCTGCTATCTCAGACAACAAGGTGCAGCGCTGGATGAACACAGCAGGCCAAGCAGCATCATAGGAGCAGAGAAGCTGACGTTTGGTCATCTACATTTGAACATTGTGTTGTATCAGCAATGGTGATCCAATGCAGAGTTGGGACCAAGAAATCATCAAGGCAACAGTGCATCACACAGTCTTCATATTTATTCCCAAATCACACTCAGATACACAGTGTCCAGAATATTCAGGTTAAGGAGGACAATAATGTAAACACTTGTTTGTAATGATTTTCAGCATTAAATTTAAAAAAAATCAGGATTCCCTTTCAGGCAAAATTACATTGAAAGCAATAAAGTATTGCCATGTCTTATAAATTGTGCATAATTTTAGCAAAGGGCACATGTCAATATGAATGACAATTAGCATAACTCAAAAAAGAATTTTTAGTAGAAATAGACAGACCAATATTTGTTCATAAACATTGACATTGGTACTGATTCAGTCAAATTACAAATGCTGCAATATCTTTCACTTGCCTTTTGGTTACTTAGGTAACACTGTACTACAATATTTTACATTAATGTCTGCTGAATTCCATAATAAGATTATACAGGACCTAGAGGCACTAAAGATCAAACTATAATTATCCATTGAAAACACACTGGCTGCAGTAATCTAATAATCTTTTGGCCAGCTGGAAACAGTTTCTTTGCTTAATAAATTTATAGGATTGCCCTGTATTTGAAAACGCATACTTTCCATTTATTTAACTCATCTGTTTTTTGTAAATGTAAATTAAGAGACAAACAACCTCATTCAGATCCTGTTTACCAAAAAGGAAACTTTTCTCCCTTAAAATATCAGAGGATTACAAACAATATGATCAGTATAAAACTCTTCATGGAAAACATCTGGAGCTGGGAAGAGGTGAAGGGGCAACTTTCAATATTTCCTTCATTTTTCCATGCTTGCATCTTTATTTGTCTCCCATGGGACATATGTTTTCATGAATGTTAGCAGCTACCTATATACAGAGTTGTTCCAATACTGTGTGCCCTTCACTGATTTCAATGGCCTTTTCTTTATTTTTGTATATTATATGAATATTTTTATATAGCATTTATTTTTGAAATGTGTTCCATAATAATAATTTGGTTACACAACTGAATTATTTCAAAATAAGGAAGGAAAATTTGCCTTTGTATAGAATCTTTCACAACCACAGAGCAATCCCAACTAACTTATGTCTTATATGAAATAATTGGAAGTGTGGTCACAGTTATAATGTGGAACAACAAGGTCCCACAAACTGCAATGCAGTTATAAGCAGATAATCTGCTTTGGTGTTTTGGTGGAGGGTTGTCTTGTCACGAAACAGGAGGATTTCCATTTTTCTTCTTTGAAGTAGTGCCATGACCTGAGGTGAGTTGAATATGAATCATGACTGAAATCTGAATATTAGAGCTATGTGTCATGGTGTTAGTTATGCTTGAGCTACGGCTGGTACATGAGAAGTTATTAAAGATGCGCTTGAAACATTTTGAAGTCTCATAGAAAATATGTCAAGACTACTCCCTTAAATACAAGCGTGGTTTGCAGTTTGTGAGGTCTCTAGTTATTAATAGCCGTGGGCCATTTAGCCATACATTATGGTTACCCAATCAGGCATTGCTGTCACCAACCTCCATTGTTCATTTGATTTCACAGCTGACAAATGTTTACCTTAGTACTTGGTGTGTTACATTTGCAGTTCTCTGTAAAGGATACTTTAATAACACAATGTACTGAATGTGTTCAGATCTTCTGGAAAAAGTAAATACCATTTCAAATTGGCAGAGTTTCTCAACAGCAACTTGTATGTCTAATACACCTTTAAAGTAATAAAATGCCCAAGGCACTTCAGAGGAGTGTTATCAAACAAAACTTGCTATCATTTTTGTCTCAACAATTTTATAGATTAAAATGGTTACTTACTTCAATTGTCAACAAATTTTTATGGCCAATTCAAACATATTTATCATAGCTGCTGAAAGCACAGTGCCCTCTCATGGTAACATCTGTTTATGAATATGAACGACAATGGTTGATTCAGACTGCACTATTGAAATAGAGGGGAGGTGATGGTATAGTGGTATTATCACTGGACAGTTAATCCAGAGACCAAGGTAATACGCTGGGCACCCAGGTTTGAATCCTGCCATAACAACTGGCGGAATTTGCACTCAATCAAAATCTGGAATTAAGAGTCTAATGATGACCGTGAAACCATTGTTGGGAAAAATCCATCTGGTTCACTAACATCATTTAGGGAAGGAAACTCCCATCCTTATCTGGTCTGGCCTCCTACACGTGACTCCAGACCCACAGCCAAGGTGGTTGATTCTTAAATTAGGGATCGGCAATAAATGCTGGCCTGACCAGTGACGCACCCATCCAATGTATAAAATAAATTGGATACAGCCTATAGCATAGAACTAAAAATACTCTAACTTATGTCCATATTTTACTATTTCTATAATCATAAACACAGCAATGTTCCTGTCCTAGTAGAGTACTTACAAATATTCTATTTATTATTAAAAGCATGAAAAAAGGGCACTTCAAAACTCCGAAGTTTAATGGGACAAAGTAGGTCGAGATTTGTGAATGAAAAATTACATTGGGCAAATCTGTTTGCATATTTTGAGATTTTGACCAGTAGTATGGATAACGGAAATCAGTAGGTGCCATGAACATAATTTTCCTGGCTCATTGGCAAAGGCTGGGAGGCAGGAGTGTTGGCAATATGGCAAGGGGTAGCATTAGGAGGTGAACCCAACTTCTGCCTGTTGCCAGTGGTGGAGGGCTCAGTGAGGCAAGTATTGTGGTGATTAATTGTGAATTCTCACCACCACAAACATTTTTCCCAGCATCAGGAAGACATGTTGCTATGTAGGGAGACAGCTAGATAAACGCTGGTGAGCTCTCAGAATGTTCCTGGGGATCCCTGCTTTACTGATGCTCCGTGCTCCACCCCACCAAGAGGTATTGGCCACACTGTGGCAATGAGGGCTCCTCGCCAATGACGCATCCTCTTTACAGAGTTTCAGCCCTAAGATTGGTCACTGATAATGGTAGCACTGCTGAGATTCTGTCCTTCTGACTGAAATTGCAGTTTTCAGGAGGATGTGACATCTTTACTTGGATGGTGATCACAATAACAGTCTCTTAATTGGCTCCACCAACAAAATTACCACACCCCACCCTCCAAACCACCTCAGCTGATAAATCAATGCTCCTCCATGTTGCCATCTCTTGAAGAAGGCATTGGAAGTGGCAAGGGCCCAGAATATATGTAGGACTTCCAACACCAAGACTGGCACAGCAGCACCTCTACTGACCAAGTTAGCCTAGTCCTAAAGGATAGAGCTGCTAAACTGGGTCTGCAGCATGCGTGTGTGCGAACAAACAAAAGAGAAAAACATAACTGACCTCCCCTTCACCAATCTGTCTATGATAGTATTGCTAGGAATAACCACCACACAGTCCTTCTGGAGATAAATTTCATCTTCTCGCTGAGGACACGCTCCTGTCGTGTGGCACTACCACCCTTCTACATGGGATAGATTTTGAACAGATCTGGCAGCTTAAGAATGGCCATCCAAGTGGCCATCAATAGTAACAGAATTATATTCAAACATGATCTGGAATATCAGTTAAAGGATCAACTTCAAGGAAGATTTGATTTGATTTGGTTTATTTATTGTCACATGTATCTTTTTACAAAAATACAGTAAAAAGTATTGTATAGCGTTGCCACTCTCCGGCGCCATCTTAAAACGCAGAAAGAAAACTAAAACATAGAATATAAAGGCAGAAAAGTAAAGAAATAAAGAAAAAGTGTTCAACTTCACATTCCTACTTGATTAGGGCTCTGTCATGGGCCTAGTGGCCGCCACTGGAACGAAAGTCACCATTCTTTGGCGCCATCTCGCCTCCACCATTGCTGTGAGTCTGCTTTGAGCCCTCCTCACCAATGCAGCCCCTCCTGATGCCACTGGATCTTATCCTGGGCCCAAACACACCTCCGCCACTGCCTCCTTGAATCTGCACTGGACGCAGATGCCATCGGGAACCCAAACTTGCCTCTGCCACAGCAGCCGTAAGTCAAACCTAGGACCGCCTCGCCAATGCAGAAGCCACCAGGAACCTATCTCCAATGTTGCTGGACCTACTTACCACTGCCGTTGCTGTCGCTGCGATCAAGCCCTTCATCAAGAGGTAGGTAAAATGAAATAAAGAGAAAAAGAAATGAAAGCAAGAGAGACTAAAGAAATGAAAAGAAAAGCAGATGGAGCAGATGAGCACCAGGCTCAGAAGTCCTCCTCCACTACCATTTTACCAGATGATTGTCTTCAATTTTCGCTGATTACAATCTCCTGTTGGTTGAAGACTGGGGTTAGGACAAGTAAAATCTGTCAAGTTCCCTGCCTGTCCATATGCCCCTACCCGCAGTGCAATTTTACCAGTGGCATGGTTGACATTTAATGCATGCTGGGGAGGGCCAAGCCAAGAAGCTGACCGAATAGTACTCCTTGCACAAGTTGATGGCAGGCTGATGTGGGTCTCCGGTGTAGGACGGCATGTGAAGTGTAACACCAGGCATACCTCAGAATAAAATGCCGACATAGTAAAGCTATGAAACAGGATTACTTGCATGCCAAATGACACAAGCTGCAACTACACAGTGCTAAGCAATTCCACAACCAATGGATCAGATCTAAGCTCTGTAGCTCTGCTTATTCTGTTGTGAATTGTAGTGAACAAATAAACAAGTCACTTGAGGAGGAGGCTCTAAAATATCCCCATCCTCAATAACGGAGAAGCTGAGCATGTCAGTGCATTTTCAGCAATCTTCAGTCAGGGTGTTGAATGGATGATATATCTTGGCCTCTCACTGAATTCCCCACCATGAGTTGTCAATCTTCATCCAATTTTATTCACTCCATGTGACATCTGTAAGCAGCTGAGGGCATAGGATACTGCACAGGCTATGGGCCCTGACAACACTCAGGTAAAAATACTGAAGACTGAAGATTTGTGCTCAAGAACTTGCCATGCAATTCCAACACAGATACAAAACTTGTATCTACCTGGCAACGTGGAAAAGTTCCCAAGTATATTCTGAACACAAAAAACGTGAGAAATCCAACCATGACAATTACCATACCATCAGTCTCAATCATGCATAAAGTGGCAGATATAATCAACAGTGATATCATGTAACACTTGCTTGGCTACTCACCGATGAGTAGTTTGGTTTCTGCCACGGCTACTCACTCTTGGTCCTTTACAGTCTTGGTCCAAACATGGACAAAAGAGCTGAATTCCAGAGGTGAGAGTAACTGCTCTTGACATCAAGGCTTTGATTGAATGTACCATTAAGGAGCCCTAGCAAAACTGGAGCCAATGGGAGTCAGGAAGAAGTCTCTCCACTAGTAGGAGTCATATGTAGCATGACGGAAGATGTTTGTTGGAGGTCAGTCATCTCAGCTCCAAGATCTCTCTTTAGGAATTCCTCAGGGTGGGGCCCTTGGCCTAACCATCTGCAGCTGCTTCATCGATGACCTTCCCTGAATCAGAAGTGACGATGTTTGCTAAAGACTAATGACAAGGTTCAGCACCATTTGTGACTCCTCAGATATTGAAGCAGTCCATGGTGAAATGCAGCAAGACCTGGACAATATCCATGCTTGGGCTGACAAGTGGCAAGTAATATTCGCACCACATGAGTGAGAGGCAACAACCATCTTCAACAAGAGGGAATTTAACAATGGCCCCTTGACATCAATGGCATCACCATCACTGAATCCCCTACTTATCAACAACCTAGGGGTTACCAGTAACCTAGACCTAAATTGAACTAAGTCATATAAGTACAGCAGCTACAAGAGCAGGTCAGAGGCTGGGAAATCTGCAGTGATTAATCCAACCTCTGTCTCCCTAAAGCCTGTCTACTGTCTACAAGGCATAAGTCAGGAGCATGATCAAATATTCCCCACATGCCTGAATAAGGGCACATTGAACAACATCAAGAAGCTCAACACCATCCAAGACAAAGCAGCCCATTTGATTGACATCACATCCAACAAAGATGCAAAACAGCTGCGAGTATAGACTATCTACAAATGTACTGCAGAAATTCACCAAGGGTCCTTACACAGCACCCTCCAAACCAATGAATTCTACCACCTAGAAGGAGAAGAGCAACAGATTCACCAGCAACGTCCTCTCCAACCCAATCACATTCCTGGCTTGGAAATATTTTCCTGTGCCTTTGGTTTCTTTGGTAAAGTCTTGGAATTCCCTCTCTGTAGGTATGCCTACATCTAATAGATTTCAACAATTCAAGAAGGCAGCTTAGGGTGGCACTGTGGCTCAATAGTTAGCTGCTGCCTCACAGCGCCAGGGACCTGGGTTTGATTCCACCCTCTGGTGACTGTCTGTGTGGAGTTTGCACATTCTCCCTGTGTCTGCATGGGTTTCCTCCGGGTGCTTCAGTTTCCTCCCACAATCCAAAGATGTACAGGTTAGGTGGATTGACCATGCTAAATTTTCCATAGTGTTCAGGGATTTGTAGATTAGGGGGAAATGGGTCTGGGTGGGAAGCTCTAAGGGTCGGTGTGGACTTGTTGGGCTGTAGGGCCTGTTTCCACACTGTAGGGATTCTATGATCTATGATCTTAGTAGCAGCATTTGCAGGCCAGTAGGAATGAAGAATAAATGGTGGCTCAGCAGTCAAACCCATATCCCTTGAAAGTCTTTTTTTATCCATTGATGCAAAAGATACATTCAATGGAGATGTCTGGCACCCAGTTTTGTATGTGATAGCTCTGTGTAGCGGAAGTATACAATGCTAAGTCATGCTCATAGGGGCATGAAACATTGAACTGACAGTAGTACACACCCTGACAGAGCCCAATAGATCATTCATCTTGGATCCAGCCTCTCTTGACACTTTAACAGGTGATTTCAACCTCTATTCAGGCTGCCTTTGTCACTTCAGATGGCACCTTGTTGCCAACATTTGGAAACAGTACAGCCTTCCTTGTTTATATGATCAGCAGGAGAACATCTACAGAAGAGTTCCTAAAACATTTGACTGCCTTCTGACTCATCTCCAAAATCTCCAGGGTTCAGTGATGGTTCAGTGATGTTGCTGGGTTGCAGAGAGTGAAATGCTGTCTGAGTGCCTTTTAAAAATTGTGTTTGGGATTTGGAACCTGGAAGGTCCATGCAGGGTTAAATATGTCCTGCCCACACATTCAGAAAATTTGGCATCTTCCTTGGGCTTAAATGTGTATGTAATGAGCTGAGACGAACATAATCAGGTAGGAAAACCCAAATGCCCACAAGTAGAAGTTTTTATGCTCAGTTCCACACTTAAACAAGTGGTAACAAAATGATCCTGTATATAGGTAACAGGAAGAGAAGTAAGGCATTTAGTCACTTGAGCCTACTCTACATTCTGTCTGCACCCTCCCTCCGTAAGCTTTGATTCATATTAGAGCATAAGATGTAGGACCAGAAGTAGGCCATTTGGCCATTTGACACTGCTCCACCATTCAGTGAGATGGATGATTTTATAATCCTGCCTTTCCCCCATAACCCTTGATTCCTTACTGATTAAACATCTGTCTATCTCAGCCTTGAATATATTTAAAGACCATCCTCTACAACCCTCTTTGGCAAAGAATCCCTCAAATTCACTACCCTGAGAGAGAAGAAATTCCTCCTCATCACTGCCAGAAATGGACAACCCCTTCCTCTGAGATCACAGCCTCTGGTCTTGGACCCCTCCACAAGAGAAAACAACCTTTCGGCATCTACTCTGCGAAGCCCCCAAAGAATCTTGCATGTTTCAATAAGATTAGCTCTAATTCCTCTAATGCCAATGGACACATGTCCAACCTACTCAATCTTTCTTCATAAGAAAATCTCTCCATATGTGGTATCAACACAATGAACCATCTCTGGACTGGATCCAATGGCAGTATATCTTTCCTTAGGTAAGGGGACTAAAACTATTCATGGTATTCTAGGTGTGGTCTAACTAGTGCCTTGTATAGTTTGAAAAAGACCTCCTCCTTTTTATATTCCATTCCCTTTGAAATAAAGGCCAACATTCCACTTACTTGCTGAACTTGGATGTTAGCTTTTTCTGATGTATACACAAGGACTTACAAATCTCTCTGTACTGCAGCTTTCTATTTCTATTAAAAAAAAGGAAGGGTCACCGGACCCGAAATGTTAACTCTGTTTTCTCCTTCACAGATGCTGCCAGACCTGCTGAGCTTTTCCAGCAACTTTGTTTCTATTTCTTTTTCTATTGTTGTTGGAAAATCTGTCTAATTCATCCTTTGAATATATTCAATGACCAGCCTTCAATGTCATGAAAGAGAGTTCTAAAGAAGAACAGCCTTGGAACAAAAATTTCTCCTTATCCCTGTCATAAATGGGAGACCTTATTTTAAAACTGTGCCCCCGTTCAAGATTCCCTCAAGAGGGGAAACGTCCTCTTAGGATCAGCCCTATCACTCCATCTGAATTGCATACGTTTGTATAAGATCACTATACAATTAGAATAAAGGTTCCTTACTCTTATACTCCGATGCCTTGAAATAAAAGCTAACATATAATCTGCTTTCCTAATTTCTTTCTAATCTCTTCATATAAACAATTTGTGACTCGTGGTTAGACATCCACGTGCCCCTGAAAATTAACATTCGATCCTTTAGGAGGTGTGCTTCTTTTCTATTTTTTGATGACAAAGTACATAACTTCACATTATATTCTGTCTGCAACATCCTTGTCCCATCACTGAAAGATTTTGTTTTGCAGATTCTTTGCATCCTCCTCACAGTTCATACACATGTTTATATTGACAGCAAAATTGGGTACAATAGATTTGATTCCCTCATTGACAGAGATTGTAAGTAAATAAAGCCCAAGTACTGATCCTTAATGCCCATCATAGTTGGAATCTGCCAATCAAAACATCACCACTCATTGTGGGTGGAAATGTCCTTCAGAGGGTCAGTGCAGACCCAATGGTCCAAATGGCCTCTAACTGTAATGCATAGATTCTATGATTCTAACTTGCCTGTACTGAACATCAGATTGGATATCCATAGCAATGTAATGAGAAAGACTCCAGGAAGCTACTCCCAACTGCACATCAAGCAACAATATCTCAATGGAACTTTGCGAAATGCTGATGGATTGCAACACTAACAAATCTGCAATTTTTTTTCTCTTCAAACTCTAGGTCCCATTCCCAAGCCAGCACACAGACAGTAAGGCTCCAGACCCATCTCGAACAGCCCTCAGCACAGTGCTGAAGAGGAACAATCAGGATGATCAGAGGAAGAACCATCAAGGCTTTACACCTATCCTCCATCAGCACAGCGACATTCACCTCGTTGAATAATGCTTCTAAAGTGGATCCAGAGTCACACACTGATGAACACAGCACTGAATACTGCAGCCAGAGGACTAGCAAACAGTCATGGACTCTAATACTTGAAGCACAGCTAGAGAACAGATTCCTGCTGATGCTAGTACAGATGATGAGCCATGAATTGGTATTAATGAGGATGATAAACAGGCAACAATGCCCATGAAATGACATCTCACCACTCCCTAGTGAGAATCTCGTCTTGACTCTTGAAACTGTATTGGAAAATGGAACTTGTTGGTCCCACTGTCAAAAAAGACCTCACTCGTGTCGTTACACAATTCTCTGTGAATTCTCACCAGCATCTTTTATGCCTCATAAGATTCCATCCCTATGTCTCAAGTAGATCACATAAAATTGGGAAAAGTACCTCGTAGCAGCTCCTATCCTTTAATTCTGCCCCAGTCCTTCTCAGCGGAAAAATCAGCACTTGGCCAAAATGCTCAGTGGAACCTTGATTCCAAATTTTGAATAGGTTTCCTTAATAACCTAGATACCTCTACTGAAGCTGCAATGATGGTTTCTTTTGGCAGAGAGGCAAGCAGTCCTGCTGAAGATGATTGCTTGCTTCTAGTGAAAAGTTGGAAAGTGACAAAAATCATAATAATGTTTAACATACATACGCCAAATCAGAAAATCTCACACGTCTCGACATAAATGAAAGGGACAAAGATCATTTACGATTACCCAATTCTTCCATTATTATTGTAAAAAATACTTTTAGTTACTGCATGCACTAACGTCTTCAATGTTTGAGTTATTTCACATTTAAATATCCTACTTCTGTGATCTGAAGCTCAAGGATGACAAAACATCGACACAGGTATGATCTTTATCACATCACTGTAAATAATATCTGTTTAGAACATAAGAAGTGACTGCCTAATACAAACCATATTGTGACCAGGAAGAGGGAGGAGTCCCATCAGAGCAGTGGTTCTATTGTACCCTGGATGTGTCATCCTTACAGATTTCCTACAGATCAGGAAGCGTGATAACTACACAGTTTCTGAAAACACAGGAACAAATCTAACAAGAAATTGAAATGATTTATGAGATCATGTAGCTCTCCATGCCAACAGCAGTTCTGGAGTTTGAACACTGTTAATCTAGCCAGCAATAAGGTAAAGAAACTGCAGTTTAATTGTACCGTGAATTTGTTGTTTAGCAAAAGCATAAGAAATGAAACAATGAAACTTAAAAATTATTCAATGCCAAATTTGTAAGGATTGAATGGCAATACTTCTGATGTAGAATTGTTCAGGATTGCAGTTTCTTCCTAATAATGATATGGAGATTTCCTTCCCCAATAAGAAGCAAAAGTAAAACACTTAAGAGTATGAAAATTTTTGTCCTTATGTACTTTTAATTTAGTTTTACTTTTTTATGTCTTTTATTTTGACTGAACGGCTCCCGTTCAACTCTATAATCAATAAATGCTGGAAATGAGCCATATACATGAGCTAGCTAAGACTAACACCACAGAAATTGGGACACTATAATTCATCGTAACATCACTAGGTCAGGCAAGTGGAAAAATATATAGAAATCTCATCCAACTCATCTGTGCTTACAAGTATATGTTTGTAGAAGTCGAGAGAAAACTATATCAATGTTGGCCACGCCACTCCCAATTTATATTGTACCCAAGAGTGAGGAGAATTCTTGAATGTTGGTTCTTCACAAGTCTAAATCATTTTGCCAATTTTGACTAACCTAATTTTTAACTATTATTGTTAAATGGATATTAGACTGGAAGTTAGTTTTGTGAATAAAGGAACCAATTATTGTCTACTGTTATCCTCTAGTTTCTTTTTCTTAGAAGTGAAAACAAACCAAAACCTATATATGTACTTTGAAACCATTCCTTTTTATTTAGAAATGAGAAATAAAATGCCTGTTAAGATAAAATACTTAGACTAGTTACCACAGACTCCAAAAAGCATGCAAACTAAACAGAAACAACGGGTGGAATCTTCCCAGCCCTTCAGTAGTATGGGAAACAGTGAGAAATTTGGGAGCATGCAGCAAGAATGAAATAGAGAGACCCTCGGCATTGAAAGAAAAGTCTAATTACCCCCTTAAGGTTTCAAAGGCGAGATAAGAATTTTGCTCGTAAGCAGTGAGGATTCCCTTCACATTCATTAAATTCTCAGTATTAGTTCAACTCACCTCATACTCTAAAGCCCACACCTTTTTATTTAATTTATTTTTCATTGAAAATTCAATTGGGAAAAGTACTGTTTCACAACAAAGGACCCAGGAAGGAATTGCTATACTTTTAAAATGAAGTTATTGAAACACATTGTAAGTCATAGTCACATGATTGCTTTGCAAATAATAGAGGAAGGTGTAAGATGAGACATCCTGGCACTGAGATGTACAAATAAAGTAAAATCCAGCTGACAATAAGTTCGTAGGAGATTGCAAGGACTGCAGATGCTGGAAGTTAAAGTTGATAAAATGTGGAGCTGGAGGAGCACAGCAGGTCAGACAGCATTTGAGGAGCAGGAGAGTCAACACTTCAGATCAGGACTGGGGAGGGGGAAGGGAGCTCAGAAATAAATAGAGGAAGGGGGTGGGGTTGGGGGTAGGTAGGTGGGATGGTGATAGGTGGATGTAGGTTGTAGAGATTGGTCAATGGGAAGGTTGGGGCAGATAGCTGGGAAGGGAGATGGATAAGTTGTGTCAGTTCAAGGAGGCGAGGATGAGAGAGAGGGCTGGATTTGGAATGAGCCTGGGGGTGGGGAGATTTTGAGGCCGGTGAACTCTATGTTGAGGCCATTGGGCTGTAAGCTCCTGAGGTGGAATATAAGGTGTTGTTCCTCCAGTTTACACGTCGCCTCTTTGTGTCAGTGGAGGAGGCCTAGGATGGCCATGTTGACAATGGAGTGGGAGAGGGAGTTGAAATGGCTGGCAACCAGAAGATGGTGTTGATTGGAGCATGCAGAGTACTGATGCTCTGTGAACCAGTCACCAAGTCTGCGCTTGGTCTTTTCAATATAGAGGAGACCACATCAGGAGCAAAGGATGCAATTGACCAGGTTAGAAGATGTATAGGTGAATCACTGTCGGATTTGGAATGATTGTTTGGGTCCTTGGACGGAGATGAGAGGGGTGTTGTAGGGGCAGGTGTAGCACTTCCTGCGGTTGCAGGGAAATGTGCCGGATGTGGTGAAAGGCTTGGTGGGGAGTATGGAGTGGACAAGGGAGTCACGGAGTGAGCAGTCCCTTTGGAAAGCAGATGGGGTGGGGAACAAAATATCTTTTTGATGGTGGGGTCCAATTACAGGTGGCAAAAATGGTGGAGGATGATGCATTGGATTTGGAGATTGGTGGGGTGGCATGTGAGGACCGGGGGTGTCTATCCTTTTTGTTGTTGGGGGAGGAAGGGATTTGAGGGCAGAAGTACATGAAATGCAGGATGCGGTTGAGGGCATTATGGATCACAAGACAAGGGAAATTTACAGTCCTTGAAGTAGGAGGACATCTGGGATGTCAGGGAGTGGAATGTTTCATCCCGGGAGCAGATGCGGCGGAGACTGAGGAATTGGGAGTATGGGATTACATTTTTGCAAGAGGGTGGGTGAGAAGAGGTATAGTTGAGGTAGATATGGGAGTCAGTGGGTTTGAAATGGATGTTGGTATGAGTTGGATCCCAGAGATGGAGAGGGAGAATTCCACAGAGGGGAGGGAAGGGTCGGAGATGGCCCAGGTGAATTTGAGGTCGGGGTGAAAGGTATGGTGAAGTGGATGAACTTTTCAAGCTCCTCATGGGAGCATGAGGCAGCACTGATACAGTCATCAATTTTGTGGAGGAAGATGTGAGGTATGGTGCCAGTGTAACTGTGGAAGAGGGACTGTTCCACGTATCCTATAAAGAGACAGGCATTGCTCAGACCCATATGGGTGCCCATAGCCACCCCCTTAGTTTGTAGGAAGTGGGAGGAGTTAAAGGAAAAATTGTTGAGGGTGAGGACAAGTTCCGCCGCGCAGATGAGAGTGTTGGTGGAGGGGGACTGGTTGGGCCTACAGGAGAGAAAGAACGGAGGGCTTTTAGGCCCTCCTCATGTGGGATACAGGTGTAGAGAGACTGAACATCCATGGTGAAGATGAGGTGTTGGGGAATTGAAAGTCTTGGAGAAGGTAGAGGGTATGGGTAGTGTCCCGAACATAGATGGGGAGTTCCTGGACGTGTGGAGAAGGAATGGAATGGAGGTAGGAGGAGATGAGTTCAGTGGGGCAGGAGCAGGCAGAGACAATGTGTTTACAGGGGCAGTCCCCTTCCACCAACACTCTCATCCACTTGGTGGAACTTGTCCTGACCGTCAACAACTTTTCCTTTAACTCCTCCCACTTCCTCCAAACTAAAGGAGTGGCTACTGGTGCGATTGAGTTGTTTTGCCTTCCCTCCACTTCCACTCCCCCAGATATTTCCACCTGTAATATCCTGTAATATCTCTGTGTGTGGCTGGTTATATGTGTTAAGTTTTAAGTTACTAGGATAGAAGTAATCTTATATTGGTTAAAATAGTTTGATTACAATAAATAACTGATTTCCTGCTAATGAAAAAAACTGTGTTCATATTCTTTTACCCTTGTCAGGTAAAATTGGGCAGTTGGTAATTTAATCAAATTTTGACATTTCTGATGACTCCAGGAATAGTGGGGCTTGTTTTGCAGCAGACTACCTCATTAGGATTATGTTGGGCCAAAGTTTAGGGGCTCTTTAGCTGAAATTGTGGGACAAAGAAAGCATATAATTGGTGTGGAGTTAGAGTAAGTGATAAAACGTGAAAGGAGAAACATCAGGTTTTTACTCCAAAAATAACATAGCACTACAAGCTGCTAAAGCCTTCCTGCAATTGGAATAGTTGTCCCTGAAGAACTGAAAAGAGATCACAAAAGCCAGTTGATTGACTTGACGAAGAAGGCAGCAATAATTGAATAGTAGCATTTGGTCTCAATATAGATACTGGAGAGAACAAGTACTTCAAGTAGTGAGATATCAGAATTGTTTATTTGAGTTATAGAACTGTGGAGTTTTTACAACACAAAAGAGGTCCATTATCCCATCACGTGTGCCTCAGTCATCAAACATCTATCTACTCTAAGACAACACAGTGTGGAGCTGGAGGAACACAGCAGACCAGGCAGCATCAGAGGAGCAGGAAAGTTGATGTTTCGGGTCGGGACCCTTCTTCAGAAATGGGGGAGGGAGAAGGGAGCTCTGAAATAAATAGAGAGAGGAGGAGTGGAGCTGGGGAAGGTAGGTGGGATGGTGATAGATGAGTGCAGGTAGGCAGTGGTGGGGATTGGTCAGTGAGGTGGGAGTAGCGGATAGGTTGGAGAGAAGATGGACAGGTTGCGTCAGGTTGTGTCAGGTCAAGGAGGCAGGGATGAGAGGGAGGGTTGGTCATAAGCTGAGGCCGGGGGTGGGGAAGTTTTGAAACTGGTTTTGAAATGCATCTGCTCCCAAGATGGGGCATTCCACTCCCAAACATCCCAGACGTTCTCTTATTTCAAGGACCGCAACTACCCCCTTCAGTGGTCAAAAATACCTTCAATCGCATCTCTTGCGTTTCCCGCACCTCTGCCCTCACACCCCCTCCCCACAACAAAAACAAAGACAGAATTCCCCTTGTCCTTGCATATCACCCCACTAACCTCCGGATTCAACGTATCATTCTCCGCCACTTCCACCACCTGCAATCTGATCTCACAACCAAGGATATATTTCCCTCCCCACCCCTATCTGCCTTCCGTAGGGACCGCTCCCTCCATGTCTCCCTTATCCACTCCACACTCCTCACTAGCCCCACCAGCCCCGACAGCTTTACCTGCAACCGCAGGAAGTGCTACATCTGTCCCAACACCTCCCCCCTCACCTCCAACCAAGGAAGCTAAAACATCTTTCACATCAGACAGAGGTTCACCTGCACATCTGCTAATGTGGTCTATTGCATCCGCTGCTCCCGATGTGGCCTCCTCTACATTGGTGAGACCAAGCGGAGGCTCGGAGACTGCTTTGTAGAGCACCTGGCTCTGTTTGCAACAAATGACAACACCTTCCAGTCGCAAACCATTTCAACTCCCCCTCCCTCTCCCTGGGCGACATGTCCATCCTGGGCTTCCTCCAGTGTCACAATGACGTCACCCGGAAACTGGAGCAGCAGCACCTCATATTCCACCTTGGGACCCTATGGCCCAATGGTCTCAATGTGGACGTTACTAGTTTCAAAATCTGCCCACCCCCTGTCTCATCCCATGACCAACCCACCCTCTCATCCCTGCCTCCTATGACCTGACATAACTTGTCCATCTTCTCTTCCACTTCACTGACCAATCCCCACCACTGCCTACCTGCACTCACCTATCACCATCCAACCTACCTTTCCCAGCCCCACCCCTCCTCTCTCTAGTTATTGCACAGCTCCCTTCCCCCTCCCCCATTTCTGAAGAAGGGTCCTGACCCAAAACATCAACTTTCCTGATCCTCTGATGCTGCCTGGCCTGCTGTGTTCCTCCAGCTCCACACTGTGTTATCTCTGACTCCTGCATCTGCAGTTCTTACTATCTCTATCTACTCTAATCTCATTTTACAGCACTTGGCCCATAGCGTTGTATGCTCTGACATTTCAAGTGCTCATCTAAATAGTTTTTAAGTGTCTTGAGGGTTCCTACCTCTACCACTTTCTTAAGCAATGAGTTCCAAATGCACACAACCCTCTGGGTGAAAAAAAAGTTCCTCAAATCTCCTCAAAACCTCATGATACTTATGTTAAAACTGTCATAGAGACATAGAGTTCAACAGCACAGAAAAAAGTCCTTTGGCCCATCAGGTCTACGTTGGTAAAAAACAAGCCCCTAACTATTCTAATCCCATTTTCCAGCATTTGGTCCACAGCCTTGTATGACTTGGCATCACAAGTGCCCATCTAAGTACTTCTTAAATGTTATGAGAGATTCTGCTTCTCAGTTCAGGCAGTGAGTTCCAGATTCCCAGTGAAGTACTGGGGCAAGTATTGCGCTGATGAAATCATTGCCTGCTATGTAAAGTTACCTATCAATTAGGCATGGAAAAGCCCATCACACAGTTTCAAATAAAAGGTCATCTCCTGATGACTGGAAAGTGTTTCACCCTTTAACAATCACCAAAAATAGATAGGAACAGAATTTGTTGACAAAATAACAGAGTTTAATATACACATTGTTCTGAGTGTGTAAATTATGAGTGGGAGGAAGAAATACCTTGAGTGTTGTGATGCATTACAAATTACTGGGCACTTTGTACTGTTGCCCCATTATCCTAGCAAAAATAACAGCTCCCTCTGGATATCCTAAGAATTTCAAGAAATTGGTTCATTTCTGTATAAACAATAAAGTAAATTTACCACTAAAAGAAATGGTGGGAAGTAAGTTGTTCTAAGAGATTTTTAAAGTTTAAAATATGTGGTCATCATTTTCTGATGCGAATGGGGACCTGACAGAATCCCCAACATAGCACACTCCAAAGAATTGTCCTGGAGATTTCCCCTGTATTTCCCTTCAAAAAATCTCCATCTAAGTCAGAGAATTTGGAGGGTTCCACTACTGTTAACAGTTACCCAGGAGAAGTTAGACAAATCCAAATCACTGGAAAAACTCAGCAGGTCTGGCAGCATCTGTGGAGAGAAAGTAATTTCCAGTCAGATGACTCCACATCAGAACCTCCTGTTACCGAACCCGACAACCACCTCTTCCACCAGGACATGACAGCCATTTTCGCTACAGGACCCAACACACCTCTTCCATCCCAGGACTAAACAACACCCTTTACCCCCGCTGGATGAAACATCCAATATACCCGTATCCCTGAGAGCCAACAGAACCAGCCCCCAGACACACTCCCCCCATATCGCAGGAGCCACAATCCTTTCCCCAGCTCCCTACTTGACCATTTACTTCTGACCCACACTGACCTACCCCAAACATTCCATGAGGTACCTGACACAAGTTGCACCTTGTGACCGGACAGTTCCCCCACATGGCAACTAATCTACCTGCCACCCTGCCATTTTACACCTGACATCCTACTTACCTGGAAGCATACCAAACTGGCGTCCTACTCAGCTCACACCCTACCCACCTGGCGTCTCAGTCTCACACTTACCAGACATACCGGCTGCTATGTGGCTATTTGTATTGCTCGACATTGAAGTCATAGAATGCCAATGACTACTGTAAAAAGACGAATTGGGGTGGAGATATGATTTACCTGCTTGCTCATTAGATGCATGATAGGATAGTAGGTCTGTAGGATCAGTGACCGGGGTGTCCTGCTGTAAATGTGGAGCTCTTTCTTATGAAAAATGTAGGAACAGAATGGCAATCTGACTATAATTGATACTCCTTGGAAATCTAGCCAAATTATTATATTCCTCTTCTATTTCTTTCTTTTCTTGATTTTTCTTCATATTATTTCTGTTTCTTGAACAAAGCAGCCAGGCTGTTGGCCTTATCATTCACCCAGGTTCTCAATACTTGGCACCCCAGCACATTGTTATCACCATGCACTTTCAGCAATTTGAAGGATGTGAGAATAAATCTAATAATCAAGTCACTCCATGAGGTGCCTCTCTCCAACAAATTCTGTGCTTATTTGTACAAGCTTGCTTTTTACACATTGGCTGATGAATTTCTTGCATGATACCAGTGATTACATTTTAAAAGTACTTAGTTGTAAAGCACTTTGATATGTCCTGTGGTCATGAAAGCTATTATATATAAAATGAAGTTTTCTTTATAAGTCGTTACCAGTAATGCTGAGAGGCAGGGATGAATTTATAATTAAACATGGCATCGCATTTGTACGGATTTTTTTTCTTAATATCCATATCCCTACACCAGTAAAAGTCCACTGCTGATTTTAATCATTTCCTGGCTAAGGAATTTATCTCCCTCTGCTGGTGTATTAAGTACTTTCAGATTTTTTGGTGAATTATTTAACGTGCATCCTACCAGGTCTTACTTTGATATGGTTTGGCATCAAGGATGGTATCTATGGTGCCACAAAGGCTAATATGTTATTTGCCACAAGGTTTAAATGAGTAGTGTCCATGATACTTCCTAACTTGAGCCCTTTATATTTATGACATTTAATAAAATAAATTTGATATTAGGAAGGCAAAGTGAGGATGAAGGGATGTCTACTTAAAAACTTAATTTTCTTTAATCTTAGTATTAAAAATTGAATTTAAACAGCTTCACAGCTGTTGCAGTAAGACTGGAACAATTGAAAATCCAAAAGTATACGAAAAGCTTCTTCATAAATTGCCTGTCATAATCTGACAACATGAGGCTGGGGAAAAAAAGAACTGCAGATGCTGGGAATCTGAAACAAGAATAGAAATTTCTGAAGAAAGTCAGCAGATCTGGCAGTATCTCATTTAGTCATAGAGTCATACAGCATGGAATCAGACCCTTCAGTCCAACTCGTCCATGCCAACCAGGTATCCCAAACTTAACTAGTACCGTTTGTCTGCATTTGGTCCAAATCGCTCTAAATCTTTCCTATCCATGTACCTGCCCATATGTCTTTTAAATGTTGTAATTGTACCCACCTCTACCACTATCTTTAGCAGTTCATTCAATATTTGCACCTCACTTTGTGTGAAAAAGTTGCCCTCGGGTCTCTTTTAAATGATTCCCCTCTCACCTTAAACCAATGCCCTCTAGTTTTGGATTCCCATACCCTTGGGAAAAGACCTTGGCTATTCACATTATCTATGCCCATCATGATTTTATAAACCTCTATACGGTCACTCCGCATGCTCCAGTACTCCAGGGGAAATAGTCCGAGCCTATTCAACCTCTCCTCATAACTCAAACCCTTCAGTCCTGACAACATCCCAGTAATTTTTTCTGCACCCTTTCTAACTTAACAACATCCTTCCTCAAGCAGGGTGACCAGATTATATGCAGTATTCCAAAACGTGGCCTTATCAATGTCTTGTACAGCTGCAAAATGAAGTCCCAACCCTATTCCAATGTTCTGACAAAGCAAAGTTATTGTTTCAGGTTGAGTGGCCCTTCTTCAGTTGCTGGCAGACCTGCTGAGTTTCTCCAGCAATTTCTGTTTTTGTTTTAATTTGAGGACAGAGTCATTATTTTTAATTCACTCAGGGAAAGTGGGCATTGCAGCCTGACCCAGCATTTATTACCAATCCCTAGTTGCTCTTGAGAAGGTGGTGGTGAATTGCCTTCTCGAACCATTGGCGTCTACGTACGGTAGGTAGACTCAAGATGCCTTTAGGGAGAGAATGGACCCAGTGACACAAAAGTTATTTCTGAGTCTGGGTCGGGAGTAGCATGGAAAGGAACTTGCAGTTGGTGGTTTTCCCATGTATCTGCTGCCCTTGTCTTTCTAAATGTAGTGGTCACGGGTTTGGAAGGTGCTGTTTGAAGGAACCTTGGTGAAATTCGGCAGCGTATATTGTCAATTATGGTTCTGTATGGTTTATAGTACTTGTGAAATTTTTGAAGACCAATGTCATTGATGGGGAATTGCACACAGCAGGAGGCTGAAGATAAAGTCACAATAGCAATGTGATTTTTACATTGATAGATTTCCCATGGGTTGCGTGTGAGGACTTTGAAACTTTCACCCCATAAGTAGCCTGTAAGTAAGCTAGATACACAAAGAATATGCAGACACCCTCACCTGAGATATGTATATAGCAATCAATAAGTACATTTAAAAATGCAGTAAATGCTATAAAAAGAAATGTATAAAGGTCAAAAAAATTAATAATTCAATCAATAAAATCATCCATGTATACTTTGCCCTCAAAGCAGTAAAATATTCCAAACTGCTTCAGAACTGTGCCATCAAGTAAAGTTTGACATCAGGCCTTCTAAGGCAAAAGCCTGGCTGATTGTAGTGTTTTATAATCTGAGCCCGTTTTTTTCCTTCAATCCCAGATCAGGAGTACCTTTCATGTGATCCTTTTTAATGTCAGATAATGAAAGAAAGGCCCCAGAAATATACAGATACCTCACTTCAGGACCAAATAAATATTGTATTTAACTGGAAATGTTAACTCTGAATGAATCTCCCTAGCCTCTTAGCAGCATGGGCAATGTCATGAAATTTGGGAGAATATGGCAAGAATGATAATATTGGATTCTCAATGCTGATTTTCTCCTTAATGTTTCAATGACTAGATAAGTATCTTAGCAGTAAGCAGTGAGGACCCAGGATGCATGGAGTGGCATCTCAATTTTAGTCTGTGGTAGAACCACATTTCTGCTTGATACATCTGTTTAGAAATCACATCTATTAAGGCGTTCTGTTCCTGATATTCCCTGCAAAGGCTCATTGCACCCAACCCAATTCATCAAAGATTCTCAGTCAGCACCTCCCAAACCCACGACAACAAGGTGCAGGGCTGGATGAACACAGCAGGCCAAGCAGCATCATAGGAGCAGAGAGGCTGACGTTTCGGGCCTAGACCCTTCATCAGAAAAGGGGGAGGGGAAGGGGGTTCTGAAATAAATA
>NC_063334.1:50781722-50864063 GCF_021869965.1 Rhincodon typus
GACCCGAAACGTCAGCTTTCCTGCTCCTCTGATGCTGCTTGGCCTGCTGTGTTCATCCAGCTCTACACCATGTTATCTCAGATTCTCCAGCATCGGTAGTTCCTATTATCTCTGGACTGTTTTAATTGAAGTTTAGAAGAATATGGATGATTTATTGAGCTTTAGAAGATTCTGAGAGGACTTGACAAAGTGGATGTTGAAAGGATGCTTCTGTTTATGAAAGAGACTGAAGCTAGAGGACAGTCTAAAAATAAGGGGTGGTCAATTTTTTTCTCCTCTCAGATGGTCATGAGTGTTTGGAATTCTCTTCCTTAGAGGACAATGTAGCAGAGTCATTGAATATTTTTAAGGCAGAAGTAGATAGATTCTTGGCTAATTAGGGAGACAGAGACCATAAGGGATAGATGGAAATGTGTAGCTGAGGCCAAATTCAGGTCAGCCATGATCTTATTGAATAGCAGAGTGGGCTCAGGAGGAAAATGGTCAACTCCTGCGCCTAATTCATAAGTTCATATATATGTTCATATGAAATCTGCCATCCTACATTGTCTTACATGAGCCTCCAGACCCACTCTGAAATCAATTCATGCATAATTACCAATTGGTAGCAAATGTTTTCCTTGTCAGTGATATGCACAACCTGGGAGTGCCCGTAGTGTCCAGGGACATGCAAGCGAGGTGGATTAGTCATGGGACATGTGGGTTTTCAGTGATAGGGTGGGTCTGGGTGGGACGTTCTTTGGAGGATTGGTGTGGACTCAATAGGCCAAATAGCCTGCTTCCACACTGTAGTGATTCTATAACTTATATAACTTTACTGCCTATGAAAATCTAACATCACAGAGGCCCTACGAAAAAAGGAGACAGTATATCCTGTCAGATCATTCCCTGAGCAGACTTCAATGTCATTTACAAGAACTTTCAAACAATGGTAAGAAATCCTTCCCTGTAAGATCCTTTTAATATGCCTGGAGTCTCAACCTCTCAGCATGTTGCCCTTGATGAGTCTATGGTAAAGAGGAGATCATTGCCCATATCCCCCTGAAAATGTCCTTTTGCAAAGAAGATCTGGAGAGCGAGATGAAATGGTTTTTGTTGACAAGCTGAGCATCTTCTTGATGTAGGACTCTGTGCTTTACAGGGCCACATAAAATAAACATCAATTGCGTCTTAAGGATCATCAACTCAGTAAAAGACATTTTTTGGTTTGCCAAAAACTTGCTGTAACTTCCAATGCACGGAGTTGTCTTTGACTGAGTTACAGACTGGCACATTCACAGACTAGATTGTAAATAGAAGCATAGTGTGTAAAAGCAAGGGAGTGATGCTACACCTCTACAAATCTTTGGTCAGACCACATTTGGAGTGTAGTGTTCAGTTCTGGGCACCTTATTTAAGGAAGGATATTAAAGTTCTGGAGAGAGTTCAACGGAGATTTACTGGAATGATACCAGGAATGAAGGCTTTTAGATACATGGAAAGATAAAAAGCATCAGACTTATTCGCCTTGGATCAGAAAAGCTTAAAAGTTGATCTTATTGAAGTTTTCAAATTTATGAACAATTTTGATAGGGTAAAGAAGGATATTCTGTTGCCATTAAATGGTACGTCAGTAAGTAGGGGTCACAATTTCAAGATTGTCAGCAAAAGAGCTAGCAGTAAGAAGAAACTTCTTTACTCAGATAGTTGTCAAAATTTGGACTGCGTTGCTTGGGAGAATGGTAGAGGTGGATTCCATAGAAGGTTTAAAAAAAGAGACCTGCATATATATTTGAAAGTGATAAAGTTGGAGGGCATTGGAGGTAGAACGGGAGAGTGGGACTAGCTGGGTAGCTCTTTTAGGAGTCAGTACAGACATGACCAATGGCCGTTTTCTGTACTATAAAATTCTCTGATACTATTCCAAAGTCCAGAACTATATACTGATGGACACTTGCTTCAGGCAGCTGTCATAGAGACACAATCGGAAGATACCGGTTTAAGGCCTTTCAACCACGGTACATCAAGAGGCAGGAAACTGCGTAGAACCCACTGGCATGCATGAATGTATGAGTGATTTGTGGACAAAGTTTTTAACAAGAAATTCAGTGTAAATCAGATTGATCAGATGTGAAAGATGTTGCAAACTGCAAGTTAGCCTTTGACTTCACTCTGCCTTATTTACAAACAATTTACTTCTTTCATCCTGACACCTATTTCAGAACTATTAATAATGTTTTTGCCAAAATGAGCATCAGGTGGATTAATTGTGTAACAACTGCAAACGTAAATCCTAAATTCTCTCCATATAGCTCGACAATAGATTTGTATTGGTATGAGTGAATTGATATGAATAAATTTCACTGCACAGATCTAAGACAAGATAATATTTAGTGTATAAATGTTGAGTGGCTATGCCCTTCTACCTATTGTAAGGACTGCATGTTATAATTGCAAATATAAACTGAAAAAAATGGAAGTTTGAATTAGTTTCTTTTTTGAAGGAAAAGTTTCTCTCCGGTTTGATACTTTTGGACATACCAGCACCAGGTGTCTGGGAAAAAAAAAGTAACTACCCAGCAACAGCTTTTATATTGGTTTAAAGTAGCAGTTCGACACAGAACTGAGGGGACAGCACTCAGTTGTTCTGTATGTTTGTATGAATGCATGTGATTTGCAGACAGAGTTTTTAACCAGAAATTAAACGTAAATTAGATAGATCAAATGCAAAAGACGTTTCAAACTGCAAGTTAGCCTTTGAATTCATTTTGCCTCATTAACAAACAACTTACTTCTTTTATGCAGACACCAATTTCAGAATCATCTTGATTTTGCCAAAATGAGTTTCGGTTGGATTAATTGCAATGTAACAATTGCAAAAGTAAATCCTATGCTGCCTCCATTCAGTTCTTGAGAATAGACTTGTATTGGTGTGAATAAATCAAACCTGCAAAAGATCTGCCATCAAACAAAATTGCTTTCTCATACTCTGAGTAAAATAAATTGCCTACAGCCATATTAGTCTGGAAAAAAAACCTCCTGATCTTGGAAGCTAAACAGACTCAGGCCTGATTAGTACTTGGATGGAAGACCACCTGGGAATAGCAGGTGCAGTAGGCTTTGGGTGGCACAGTGGTTAGCACTGCTGCCTCACAGCACCAGGGACCTGGGTTTGATTCCACCCTCAGGCAACTGTCTGTGTGGAGTTTGCACATAGAACATAGAACAGTACAGGCCCTTCGGCCCACGATGTTGTGCCAAACTTTTACCCGAATCCTAAGGTCTATCTAACCTCCACCCTTACCTTTTACCATCATCTATATGCCTATCTAATAGCTGCTTAAATGCCCCTAATGAGGCTGACTCCACTACCCTCTCCGGCAATGCATTCCATGCCCCTACCACTCTCTGAGTAAAGAACCTACCTCTGACGTCTCTCCTCTCCCCATGTCTGTGTGGGCTTCCTCTGGGTGCTCTGATTTCCGTCCAAAGATGTGCAGGCTAGGTGGATTGCCTATGCTAAATTGCCCATACTGTTCAGGGATGCGTAGATTAGGTGGGTTATAGGGGGATGGGTCTGGGTGGGATGCTCTGAGGGTTGGTGTGGACTTTATGGACCGAAGGGCCTGTTTCCACACTCTAGGGATTCTATCATCAACATCTAATAACACCCAAAGATTTTGAAAACAGAAAACTTTGAACTCAAGACAAATTAACATGTGTTTTGATCTAATTGGGTTATAGTTTAAACCTGCATATTAATAATCTGATGTTGCCATGTTAGAAGATAAGTTTGTCATAATAAAAAAAAGCAAAAACTTAATTATTAATGAAACCTGGTGTGAGTTTCTATTAGCTTAGATTGTGGTCACAGTCAGGCATTAATAATTCTAGAGATTAATTAACTTGGTCATATTTTCACATTTGTGACAACTTGTGGGATACAGCAGCTTGATTTCCAGGACACTATTTCACCAGGGAAATCAGAGTAGTTTTTCCTCTCAAATGCTGATGGACTGCTGGATTTCTAGCCTTTTTGTTTTTTGCTTTGAGTTTCCAGCATTTACAGTTTATAAAATATCTATCATAATAATAGTAGTTCATCTACTCTTTAAAAGATACAGCATTAACTGTTTTATATAAATAGTGTTGGTTATTTGCAACATATTAGTGATTGTATTTAAAAACAATTAACTTCATGCAAGGTGAGTTGCGTAAAACACTAAATAGAGGTTATTTTCACTTTGTACAATAACTATTCTTTTGAGGGAAAAATAATCATTCTGCATCTTGCATGAAGCCAATTAACTTAGTGATTTTTTCTACTTAACAATTCAAATTCAAAGCAATTGTTTCAAGAATCTGCACAGGTACACAAATTACGTGTTCTGTCCAGTGGAGCTGGTTTTGAGTGATTACTGCCTCAATGCTGGGCATGTTGGCATGGGAGAGGATGCTGTTGTTGAATCACTTGCAACAGAATTTGGAGGATTTTGCAAATGCACCACTAATGGTACTCCTCCAGTGTTTAGATCTGTCTGATATAGATTGTTGAAGCCTACCCTATCTTAGTCCTCAAGTCAGTCTCATGGTCATTAAATATTCTCACCAAACATTAAGTAGGTTGAAGGCCATGATGAATTTTATTATCTGTGTTTTGTCTTCATTGACAGTAGGCTCCCAATATCTGGAAGGTGGTTCATGTTCTCCAAGATCTTGCCACTATCTTAATCAATTGTTTTTGCTAGGGTGGGGCTTTGCTGTAGTTGCTCTTTACAAGAGGACATGCATTTTCTGGTTGTTTGTGAAAAGCCAATTTTGTTATTTGATTCAAGAGTTAACAATGACCTCAGTTTGAGTGAACACTTCATTCATTTAACTCAAGAGACAAACTTTGATTTTAATCTTTAAGCTACTTTATTGAACAGTAACATAAATCTACAAAGCAGAAAAGTTGGGAGTGAGATCACTTAGTTAAATTGTGACAGTACAATTTATTTCCTCCCATACAATAACAAAAACATGGAGCATGCTTTACTATCTCCATTTAATGAGTTGACTAGCATCATAAACCTGCTCCATTACATTCTGTCAGAAAGACCAGCATTGAATTTCTCACCTACCAATATGGTGCTTTTATGATCTTCCTGCAGAAGATATGATTTTTTGGTGTCTTCTCACATTTAAAAGTCTAAGCCCCTCTTGTACTCCACCTGCCTCACAGATCAGTAAGCGATCAATTGGGTTCCAACACAGAAATGAGTTGTCTTTCTGAATACCAAGGAAAATCAAGTTAAGTTTTATATTTAGCCTGGAATATGCACCTTTTGTCAGTTTGTGCAGATTAAAAATAAAAGCTTGGTAATACACTTAATTTACAAAATAAAACTTAAAAAGTAGCCCTTTTCCAATTTCTTCCCATGGAAAAAGTCAGACTCTCCAGAAACATGACACCCCTTCACTTAACCTTTCGATTTTCCACTTTTGCTTTTTATATCACATTTGTTTGCATTGTAAGCTCCAGTTTTGTTATGACTACTTTTAAACTCTACTCATCCTAGGAGTTCCTATTTGTGCAGATTATGTCCTAGTTCTACAGTTTACAACTTGATTAAAGATTGGACAGTACTGTACCTAACCTAATAGACTAAGATCTGCAAAATTCTTGAGTTTGCACACAAGTCTTACTCAAGCTTTGAAAAGAATATAATGGCAGCACTTTAAAAGCAGGCTAATTTTAAAGTGATAGTGGTATATATTACCTTAGTACTCAATTGAGCAGTTTAAAAAAGAACTCAGAAAACCAAAATATTAAGATTAAAATGCCTTTTAATTTAAAAAAGTTACCATGTCTATGCAGTATAAATATTTGTTCATTTTTATAAAGCATATATTTGAAAAGTCTGCAAAATGATTACAATTGCATTGTTCATTACATTTGGTTACCGAGCTTTATTTAAAATAACAATGGAAAGCTAGAGTTGCTCTTTGTTTCAAAACTATGTTTCATCATTAAAAGTTACATTCAAATATCACGAGTATTCACTACAACCTATTTCAAGTCAGCTCTCAATCAACTGAAAAATTTTGGAAAACTTCTGCCACCTCGATCCAGTTCCTGAAGCATGCCATGCCGAGATCTCGTATCTGTTTACGACCTTTGTCAGTGATGACATCCCCATTCTGTTTTACAATCACCAGCTTTGGAATAGCTGTTATGCAGTATCTCTTCTTCAATTCTCTGTTACAGGGAAAAAAAATCATTAACAAGCAAGCAGCTAACAAAGCAGCCTCTCTATAATTTTATTTTGTGTCATTTATGCCTTCTAACCTATTTTGAAAATTCCACATAAATTCTAATCTGTGCTTTCCTTTGTAATAGGGTTATTCAAGTATGGTTGATAAAAGGAAGCTGTCAAAAAGCTGGTATCGTTGAAACAAATTGATGTTTTTAAGGGGCAAGAACTGAATCCAATTCGTTCAAATTGAGGAGATTAAAAAAGGTATAATCACACTTCTGGGGGTGTTCTGAAGACCTCAAATAGTGAATGAGAGATTAAAAGTAAGAGTAACAGAGATAGAGGCAGAGGGGGAAGAAGAAGAAATCTGCAGGGAAATCACAGAGGTGAAATTAAATTTAACAACTCTAAATTTCAATGACCCAGTGACCACACCTCAACCTGGCTTTGATTTTAAGGGTATATTGCCTTTTTTCTGGATTCCTTCACCAAACGAGTTTCTTTCATGCATTTACCTTAACACACTCCTTTATCATTTTGATTAGATCGCCCATGATCCATATAACTCCAAAGAATACCAGTCAAGTTTATAGCATCTACTCTTTAAACCTCAATATTCTCTCAGCAATTCAGCATTGTATTCCCTTTAAGTCCAATACATTTTTCCTGAGGTTTGGTGTCCTAAACTGAACAGATTGAATCTAGACAGAGACTATCTGGCAAAGGCTCTGTCAAACATACATGAAATGAAACTTAAGCAAAACGTGTTGACTTTTCAGTTTTAACCCCTTGCAAAAATGATTAACATTCTAATGGATTTTCAGATTGTTCTTCATGCCTACGTAAATTATAGCTTCCTGCAGCTGTGCACTTGCTGTTATTATCTACACAAAGGGACACTCAGATTGTTTAGTTTCTCTAATTTTGTCACTCACTAATTTGAAAATATTCAAATTTATCTCACTGTGGGTTTCTCATCAGCATTCACATCAACATTTGATGGGTGGATTTACAGCTGGATGGCCTTCCTGCTGCTACACTTTCTCATTTATCCAGGCTAAGGCAGACGTGAGTGCCTTTTGGTATTTGCCATGTCTTAGTGGTAATCCTCATGCGTTAAACAGGTGGTTGTGATATGAGCAGATAATTCCACCTGGCACCTCAGTGTAATGCTGAAGCAGATGTATAGATTGTACAATACCTGTACTATTGACTAGTTTCTTTCATAGATCTGGAGTGGGGCTTAAACCTGAAGCCACATAGTCCAGTCAGAGGTTCAAAGAATCCCTCCAGTGTGGAAACAGGCCATTCAGCCCTGCAAGTCCACACTGACTCTCCAAAGTAGATCCCACCCAGACTTTTCCCCTTATCCTATTTCTGTAACTCTGCATTTCCCATGGCTAATCCACCTAACCTGCACATCTTTGGACTGTGGGAGGAAACCAGAGCACCCAGAGGAAACCAATGCAGACATGGGGAGAATGTCTGTGTTGAGTTTGCACAGTCACCCAAGGCTGGAATTGAACCTGGGTTCCTGATGCTGTGAGGCAGCAGTGCTAACCAGGGAGCCACTGTTCTACCACTCTAGCCACTATACAACAGAAATTACATTTGAAAAGTACTTAATTGGCTGTAAAGTATTTTGAAATGTCCTGTAATCATGAAAGATGCTATACAAATACAATTATTTATCTTCTTTTGTACAACCTACAGTACCTAGTATTATTGGCTAAGTGTCGTTTATAAAATTCCATATGTAATTTCTTATTCTTTTATCAAAATTATGAACAAATATGGTGAAGAGCTAAAATTTTGGTACAGATTCTCAATGATCGGCACTTGTTACATCATGCCAGAGAATATTTCCTTTGCCCCTACTTCTGTTTCATGCTGACTGAATCTCTTACATGGAATCCTTGGAAATACATCCTGGAAGTTTGGATAGTCATGATTTATAGACAATTCCTTAGGCACCGTGCCAATGAAATGTTAAACTACATTAGTCCTGACGAGACCTGACTCCTTCATTCCAATTCTTTAATCAGTTCATGCTTTCCCACGGGCTTAGTTACTCTGTCTTTGCTGATCGTGATCAGATGTGAATGAATGCTGGGATTGTTCCTTGACATTCAGATTTACTAATTAAGATACAAGAGGTTATCTAAACAAAGTAGGTAATACAGAGGAGGATAACTCGATGGGTTACAAAGGCTGACAGAAACTGAGGAGTCAGTAGTTACCGATCAAGATCAGCACAGAAAGCAAGAATCAGCAAAGGATGGTGTAAGGAAATTCTAAGATCAAGGGAGTGTGTATATAGTCTTTTCTGTAGACACATTCCAGAGATTGTAATCATACATCACTTCTTTGATGTAAGCATGTAGGACATTAAAGAGTGAATACAATTGGACAGATGAAGCTGCCAGACATTATGATTTTTTTAACCAATTACATGTACAGAAGTAGATTCAATCTATGACATTGATTTCCATTTAATGGTATAACCTCCAGTGGGGGTGAAAAAAAACTTAAAGATCAGAACTTTAACAGGCAACTAGAAAAAGATGTTAAGAAAATCCTCAATTTTGTAAGCAGTACTAAGAACAAACCACTCAGGTAAGAATATTAAACCCATTTTCAGTTAGAATGCAGATTGCTTCCAGACAGGGGTGCCTTTTGGTATCTGCCATGTCTTAGTGGTAATCCTCATGCGTTATACAGGTGGTTGTGATATGAGCACATAATTCCACCTGGCACCTCAGTGTAATGCTGAAGGATTGTTGCACTGATGCAGGTGACATCTTTCAGATAATCCACTAAATCCTTCTCAGATGGGTGTAATAGATCTCATGGCACAATTATGAAAAGTAAAGAAGCTCTTAGTCACTGGATACGAGATGTTAACTCTGCTTTCTCTCCATCGATGCTGCTAGACGTGCTTGAGTCTCTCAAGCAATTTCTGTTTTTGTTTCAGATTTTCAGCATCTGCAGTTCTTTATTTTATCTTATGTTCTGTCTCCATACGTTACAATAATAATTCAAAAGTAACTTGCTGTAAAATCATTGCACATGTTTTGCAGTCTTATAGAGTGCTATAAGAAATACTTCCTTTTACAAGGCAAGTCAAAGCCATTGTAAGATAAAAAAAGAACTGAAGTAGTGGCCAGAGATCAATGAGACTCTTATAATTATTGAAAACATGAAGGGAGAGATTGAGATTTAGTTTTTATGGAAAGAGTTGCTAGGATACCTAACAAACAGCAGTAAAAGTAGTTTCCATAAAAGCTTTAAGTATTTGCAAGGAAAAAAAATTAAAATATTCAGGAAATGAGACTAAACGGATAGTTCTTTCAGGGAGCTGACAGACTCACTGAACTAAATGCATATTTTGGCACAGTAAGTACGATTGTGTGAAAGAACTGCATTACACCCATTTTCTACTATATTATATTCAACAATCACTATTGAAAAGAATCTTATGTACCATTCTTTTTAGAAATAATTTTGCTTGAACGAGTCACTGTGGGTTGTAAATTGTATAAGTCAAAGTCAAATGTATTTGAGTGGGGGAGTGGGCTGCACTCATTGGGTACATGAGCACATATAAAGACAAACTGATAGTTGGTTTTAGGTGTAGGAGCTGTACATTTGCAATATTTCACTTTGTAAATAAATGTAACACTACGTAAAGATTTACTCTGTCTCTTTCACGAATAAGCTGTAAGAAGTTTTATATGGATTACATTAAACCACACGACCACTGTCAATCATTTATCCATCAAGAAAGTTCACCTTGATTTCTGCCCCCGGCAATGATCTACATAGTTTCTCAAAATTATTAACAAATGACCCCATTTACAGCTTTATCATTTCAGGTGAAAATGAGTTATTGAAATCACTACTCCCTGTAGTTTTTTCTCCCCTCTCTGAACTAGACACCAATGGTTTGACACCTTTTCCCTCCTCCGATTCCTTCTCATATGGTACAGCTATTCATATGACACTTCACAGCTCTGAAATGCAAGAGAAACCTTGACAATAGGAGAGAAAAGGCATACTTTGCATTTAAATAGCTCTTTTAATTATCACTTTATTGTCATTAAGTACTTTCGATCTGTAGTTACCGTTGTAATATATAAAAAAGGAAAAATGTGATGCCCTCATGAATAAATGGGCAGATACAAACATGCGACTGCTACACAACTTCGTGTGAAGTGTATAACATGTAAACTTAAAATAATTTACTGGATGTGAAATCATGTTAGATAAAATTCAAATTAGAATTTTGATTGTCAGAAAATTCAAACTTAATTTTTGTGTCCTGGTTCCTCCCATCCATCTTTACAACAACTCATTGTCACTAAATTCCACCTTTACTGGAGGAAAAGCATCTATGCAGTCAACAGTATATGTTGAGTTTCTGATTTCAACGATATGAGAAGACCCCAGCCCCCCAGCCCCAGTCAATTTATGTTAAGTCAGTTAAATACTCAACTCAGTACAGCAATTTATCACAGTGAGTAAAAACACTAATTCCAATGTACTCCTACCTTTCATTACTGTCCTGAAACAATTTTGTTGATGACACTGACTCACCAATTATGAAAGAGTAAAGTACATATTCAAGTGTGAATCAAAAGTTGTAAAATAATTTGCAAAGTTACTCGACAGATTTTAAAATCTACTTATTAGTTAAATCTGAAACAAATGTCAGAACAAAAACATATTTATAAAATATCTATAAGATAGGCTAGAGTTACAGGATAGTAAGGTGCTCTGACTAATACCTCATGAAAGCTGAGGCAATGTTTATCAGCATACCAACTCTGATTGCAGTTTCCTGGCTCTGTATTAAAACTGCTTGCCAAAATGCATCTGCACTCAAATCCAGTAATTACCAAGATGGCCAACACAGCTGCAGTAAAAATGTCACTTCTTAATGCTAATAAGGAAAATTCCTCAGCAGAAAATCTGATCTCAATTTTAAATGAAAGAACTGGATGTATATCTGTCTTGGGATATAAGTAAGGATTATAAAGATAACACTTGAAAATGCCAAATTCCATATGGTGTCTGATCTTTTAACAGAGTAGGAAGATTTATTTCAAAGAAGATCATCAGTCAATAGTGGGTAATAAAGAGAATCGAACCATTTCTGCTTGACAGTTAATGGCAATATTATCACTGAATCTCTCAATATTAATATCCTAGTGTCACCACTGAACTGGACCAGCCATATATATTTATATACACACACAGTAGCTACAATGATCAGAGACTGGAACTCCTGCAGCAGATAACACCCCTAACAGTCCAAAGCCTGTCCATCATCACAAGGCACAAGTCAGGAGTGTAATGAAATACTTGCCATTGTCTGGGTGAGTGCAGCCTCAACAATACTTAAAAAGCTTGATGTCATCTAGAACAAAGCAGTCCACTTGTTAGCACTGCATCTATCACATTCAACAAACACTTCCTCGACCATTGACACAAAGAAGCAGCAGTGTATACCATCTAGATAGTGCAGCAACTCACCAAGATTCTTACAACAGCACCTTCTAAACTATGGCCACTACTGCCGAAAAAGGATAAGAACGGATGTATAGGAACACTACCAGGTGCAAGTTCTTCTCCAAGTCATTTCTTCATGTTGTTACGTCCTAGAACTCCCTCCCTTAACAGTACTGATGGTGTACTCAAGCACCTGTGGACTGCAGTGGTGCAACCAGGCAGCTCAGCATCACCTTCACCAGGGCACTTACAGATAGGTAATAAATGCTGCACTAGCTAGTGATGGCTACATCCTGTGAATAAATGTTAAAAGCTCAAAGCTGGATGGTTATTTCAGAGCTTTCATTTATGTATGTCAGAGGACCATTTCTACAGAAGATTAAATGAATTGTGTGCAGTTCATAATCAAACAGGTTATACGATTTGCAGAGGGACTGTATTTGAACAAATGGTCCTACCTCATTCCTAGCTTTATATTATTTACAAAATGCATTTGCTGAAGAGCTTACTAAAGACACCTGTACTCTAAGTAGTTGTGGAAATTTAGTTCTGTATAAATCTAGCAAAATCTCACAAAAATTGTGAGCAAATCAGTTGGTGACACTTTAAAGCAAAATATTGCTAACATGATCATTCAAAAGTCATTTTAAGTATTTTAACAAATGTGGAACTCCACTGTGACAAGGACTTTATGAACATTCAAACAAAATATTTAAACTGTATTTTTATACAGAAGCCAAAACACCTCCAATATCTACAGATGGAAAGATACTTCTCTGGAAACAGGCAAATCGCTCGAGATAAAAGGCTGGATTACTTAAATCCGGATGAGAGTTTTTCTCATCTTTTGCTTTTTACTTTCTGCTTGCAATGATTGGTGACACAAAGTAACCGATTGCCAATCGTGCCTTCAGGTTCGCCATGCCCGTCAGAGAACCACTACTTGACCAGCTACAGGACAGGAGGAGACTACACTGTACTAAAATACAAGCTCTCTGTGATTATCTCCCGGCAGAATCGGCATTGTCCGAGATCTAGTGATATGGGCATTTCCCAGTGACAGCGTAGCTAAGTCAGTAGGTGGTAAATCAGTACGTAAGTAAGTGGACATATTAGGCTAGTTTTTCCACATATCCCCCCATATTGCTCCTGCAAACATTTACAGCACTTACAGTTTGTACGTATCATGCCAGGGCAGTGCCAGCCAGTCTCCGTGCATCGCTCCCATGTAGTTCACCATGTCATCTTCGCTCTTGTCTGAAGACACAAAGACGATCTCGAACTGCGCCGCCGGCTCGCTCTCCTGGACCAGCTCGGTGTAAAACTCACACAGCAGCGGGGTGAAATCACGACACGGCGGACACCAGCCCCCAGAAAAATAGATACCCACAACTTTATTCTTCAAGGCCTCCTCCGGATCCACCTCTTCCCCGTCTTTATTCACCAACGTATGACCCACAAACACCTCCACCATCCCTCCTTATCGACAAAATGTTGAAAACAAACAACGACGCAGCGCCGCGTGCCGCCAACCGCCGTTCTTTAGGTCCGTGCGGCTCCGTGGAGATGTTTAAGGGCTGGCCCCACCCCCTTTTTCTGTATTACCCCCGTCCACAACGGCATCTGGCCCCGCCTACCTTACCGCGAGGCACCCGCTCCTGCGCGTGCAGCGCTGATGTCCGTTGGAGAGCGTACTTTCTATTGGGTAAGGGTCTCGGATTGAATTGGCGGGGTCTTTTTTTTCTCTTCATTTGTGGGATGTGGGTGTCGCTGGCTGACCTGAATTTCTTGCCCAGCCCTAGTTGCCCTTGAGAAGGTGGTAGTGAGCTGCTTTCTCGAACCGCTGCAGTCCCCCTGCTGTGGGTTGACCCACAATGCCATTAGGGAGGGAATTCCAGAATTTTGACCCAGCGACCGTGAAGGAACGGCAATATATTTCCAAATCAGGATGGTAGGTGACTTGGAGGGGAAATCAGAGGTGATGGTGTTCCCATATGTCTGATGCCCGTGTTCTTCTAGGTGGAAGTAGTCCTGAGTTTGCAAGGTGCTGTCTGAGGATCTTTGGTGAATTTTGCAGTGCATCTGGTAGATAGTACACGCTGCTGCTACTGAGCGTCGGTGGTGGAGTGAGTGAATGCTTGTGGATGTAGTGTAAGGGTCGTATTTATCCACAAGCTTCAAAATCTCCCTTCCCCCTACTGCATCCCAAAACCAGCCTAGCTTGTCCCCACCTCCCTAACCTGTCCTTCCTCTCACCTATCCCCTCCTCCCACCTCAAGCCCCACCCCCATCTTCTACTTACTAACCTCATCCCTCCCCCTTGACCTGTCCGTCCTCCCTGGCCTGACCTATCTCCTCCCTAACTCCCCACCTACCCTCACCTTTACTGGCTCCATCCCCACCTCTTTGACCTGACTGTCTCCTCTCCACCTATCTTCTCCTCTATCCATCTTCTATCTGCCTCCCCCTCTCTCCCTATTTATTTCAGAACCCCCTTCCCCTCCCCCATTTCTGAAGAAGGGTCTAGGCCTGAAACGTCAGCCTTCCTGCTCCTCTGCTGTTGCTTGGCCTGCTGTGCTCATCCAGCTCTACACTTTGATATCTCGTATTTGTCCCTGTTCCTTTAGTTGATTGCTATTCACTCTCAATGCCGGAAATCTGGAAAAGAAACAAAAAAAAATGCTGGAGAAACTCAGCATGACTGGCAACATCTGTGCCAACAAGAGTTAATATTTCAAGTTCAAAATTATTCTCCTAAAGGGGTCTGGAAAAATGACTTTTTTTGAGGTCTGATTTTGCTTAGGTTGTGGATGCAGTAGTTCGTTTGCTTGCCAAGCTGGTTGATTTGTAGCACGTAGACATTTTGTTACCGTTCCAGGCAACCTCTAATCAAAGCATTGGTATTCTGTTTTTCAGCAGTGGTCTGTATACAGGGTCTATTTCTATGTGTTTGTTAATGGAATCCTGTGTTGAGAACCAGGCCTCCAGAAATTCCCTTGCATGTCTGTTGTTCACTTGTCCCAGTATAGTCACTTTGTCCCAGTTGAATTGATGGCCTTCATTGTCTATGTGTATTGAGCCAAGTGAATATTGGTCGTCTTTTTACTGCCAGCTGGCACATGCAAGGGAAATAAGAAATAGACACTGGTTACAGACCGCTGCTGGAAAAACAGAACTGGAAGTGACAAGACCCACCACACCAGAGGATTATACAAATTCGGAATGGAGCAGAAAACTGACACTTCATTTAGAGATCACACTGATGATGTTGCCTAGAATGGTAACAAAACATCTGCACACCACAGAACAACCAGCTCCACGAGCAAATAAACAACTGCAGTGTTTTATGCTATTAAAATAGGGAGAAGGAAGCAGCGATGTAAAAAGGTGCGTACAGGAAAAAGCAAAAGGAATGCTGATGGTAAGTGAAAAGTGATATAGATGAAAAAGAGCTAATAGGAGAAAATAAGTCAGCCCATGCAAACAAGGCAGAAGGGGGGTAATCAAAATAAATAAGAGTTCATTTCCCTGTAGCTGTTCAAATAACTCCACTAAAACCGGTATCCTGTCACCAAGTTACCCTTTATTTTTGCGGGCACAGCACACGACACTGATGCAGCTAGCTCAGAGCCAGCTCCTGGACCGACCACCTGAATTATAAGAGAACTTATATTCTATGAGGGTGACCTGGTTGACCTCATACCGATCACTACACACCTACACTTCAAAGTCCTGGGACATACAACTTTTCTTTTTTTTCCTGTAGTTTCTCTTGGGGCCTTTTTGCACCAGGTCTGGTTTCTCCCACTCTGCCGTGGATACGGGTGGCATGTACTGGACTGTAAACCCACCTCTTGTGCCTGGAGCATCTTAGTTAAAATTTTATCTTCTTCAAGCAGTAATGGCGTTGATGCTGCAACATCTGCTGTGTCCATCTCATCCTCTGGTTTCTTCGATGGTAGGTGGAGGAGGAGAACCCATGAGTTCAGACAGCCTTGCTGGATGTTCTCAGGGGCTGGTTATGAATTTCTCCTGCCCCATTTATGAGGTTGCAGCTTCGTGAAGGACTGCAGCTACCCCCCCCCCACCCCCCAACCAGATTTATGTATAAGGTCTCTACACAAGAGGCTGAGTATATATCCAGCTGCAAAACATGGTTTACTGCTTGTTTGAAATCCCCAGAAATGCGAACAGACCCATTGGGCTTCACAGTTAATACGATCGGTGATGCCTATTCTGCAAACTGTAATGGTTTGATGATTCATTCACTTTCCAGCCTCCTGCTTTCTGCCTGTACTTTTGCGTACAAGGCAGATCGCACTTGCAGAATCATGGAATTGCTTCTTGGTCAATATGTAAGGTAGCCTTGGCCCCTTTGATAGTCCCTAGACCTTTCTTAAAAACCGATGACTATTTACTTAGAACTTCACTCAGCCAGCCATTTTCCATCAAAAAATATTGAGCCAGTCAAGTTGAATCTTTCTCAACCAATTTCACCCTAGCAAGCTTGGGTATAAGTCTTTTACTACAATCAGAGTAACTGAACCAGCAGCTTCTCACAAGTGGCCAGAACCGAAGTTGAACCTGGGGTTCCCAGCTATAGGTTCTCAGCCTGGCCAAGGTCTTACACAAATTTACGGGTTGGAGTCCAGAGCGAATTTTGGTATAAAGACTGGTTCTGCAATCACTCATGCAGACCTCCACTAGAACTGGGTGACCATTTAACCAGATGTTTAGTTTGATTGGTTCTGATTTGGCTGTTGCTAAGCAATTTAACTGTTCCAAATCAGCTGCAGGTGGCTTTTCCAGGGTATGCATTTTCTGGGATACTGGCCAGTTCAGGCCTTGTGGGACTCTGTCTTGAGTCTGCATAGCAGCAGCAACTACAAGGGCCTGCTGGCCCCGCTCCTCAAGAAAATTTGAACCATTTACCCAGGGCTTGGCTTTGTTTTGGGGTTTTGCTGTGGGCTGACCTAGAGTCCCTCTGTTCAGGATATGTCCTGAGTGAGGCTATGCAATTGCCTTCACTCAAATGGTGTTCCCCAAGCTCAGCTAGCCTGGCTAGGGTGTCCACTTCAGTTGGAATACCCTGTCTCTTAGGCTCCACTTGCCTTATTTTCTAATGACAAAGCCAGCTGTAGTGCCCGGTTTGATATCCATTCGGGCTTCAGCTAGCGGCAGTTTTGCATTGGTTGTTTCAGTAGCATAGTGAAATAGTGAAAGGATTGGATTGGACTCTTTAAATCTAATCCCCATTCTCACATAAAGACAGACAGACACAGATAAGTGATAAATCAAAAAGGGGAAAAATGAGATTTAACTGTTTAGTTCACTTAAGCAGGTTCTGCGTTCCAGAATATCACCAGCATATGCAGTTATATCTTGCTTGGCTTCTGACTATACCAATAACTGTATTTTAATTTTTTTTGTTTGCAAGCAGTTCAACCTAACAGCCACCTCACTGAACTACCAAAAGCTGGCAGAGATAGTACCTTTCGTGACAGTCTTCCTTCTTGGAACCATGACGGCCAATTGTGTGTTAAATATTGCTTGATGTACTCTGACAGAGCAGTTTCTGCCACATTGGTCAGTTGTCTTCATCTAGAACCGAAGTGATAGATTAGTTTTTTTTTGGTTTGGATCTTTTTCTCAGCCAGTTGAATTTTGTATTTCTCCTCACCTCCTCTAATGTTCATCTCATTAGTCAGCCTCCAGAAGTCTCCCAGTTGTACCTATTGATTTCTGTCATCTTCATTTCTTATTTGATGAGGTCTTTGTGGCAGTGATACAGGCGGTCAGTTCACCTCAGAGCAGAAATTTGGATATATTGGATCTATACAAGGAACACAGTTGAGCCAGCTCATTTAGTAATGAGCATATGCTGATGGAATTAACATACTTAATGGGCCAAACAGCCTCTTCTATACCATATCACTATATAATTTTGAGATAGCAAAGGTTGAAATTGTTGAGCCTTGCCTCTAGGCTAGCATATTTTTGTCCAAGTCTCATGACTCTAGAGGGGTATACAGATGACCAGGCTTGGTAGATTCACAATTTGATTTAGGCGGTCAGGTTGCTTTTATTCCACACATTCTTACTCAGCTTGGACATACCAGCTGCAACCTTGAACAATGGACATATTGATTTCTGCATCAAAGTTAATAGTTGGTAGTACAGTAACATCATGGGCGATGATATTTATTTCCTTGATATGACGGTCAAGCCAAACATTTTACAGGCTTAACTGTCTGTCCATTTGCTGTTGGAAGAGTTCCTCAAAATAAATGCTCAATACATCATAATCAGCTTACAGCAACTCTTGGATCTCAGATGAGCAAGGGTGAACAATTTTCAGTCAGTCCTGTTCCGATGATGCTATACATGATATCAACAATAAGAAAATATGCCAAAGAATTTATGCCAGAACAGCACTGTGGATCCCAAAGAACTCCAATATTGTCGTATCATGACTGACTTTACCAATTCATGGTGCCTTGTAAAAAGTGGAGATCACATTGAGCAGCTTTGTGTGCAGCCAATTTTCTTTTGATTTGATTTATTATTGACGTGTACCTAGGTACAGTGTAAAGTTTTGAGTGCATTACAGGCAGATCATATCATACAAAGTGCATTCGGGTAATAGAACAGAGTGAAGAGTACAATTTTACAGTTGAAGAGAAGGTGCACAAAGAATGAGATCAATGTTAAATTTAACACTTTAGAGGGTCCATTCAATAGACTAATAACAGCAGGGAAGAAGCTGTTCCTGAATCTATTAATACATGGTCAAGCTTTTGTATTTTCTGCCCGACGGAGAGTTTGGAAGAGATTATAACTGGAGTGGGAGGGGTCTTTAATTATGTTGGCTGCTTTCCCAAGGTAGCAAGAAGTATAGATGGAGTCAATGGATGGAAGGTTGGCTTGTATGATGGACTGGGCTGTGTTCACAAATTTGTAGTTTCTTATGGTCCTGGACAGAGCAGATGCTATACTAAGTCGTGATGCATCCAGAAAGGATGCTTTCCAAGGTACATCTATAAAAATTGGTAATAGTCTTTTATAGACATGCTGAATTTTCTTCGCCTCCTGAGGCAGGAGGCACTGTTGTGCATTTTTGACCATACTGTCAATATGGGTGGACTAGGACAGATCATTGGCGATCATCACTCCTAGGAACTTGACACTCTCGACCATCTCCACCTCAGCACCATTGACGTAGACAGGTGTGTGCCTTCCACCTTGCTTCCTGAAGTCAATGAGTAGCAACTTTGAGGGAGATTATATTTTTTTTTACACCATGCCACCAAGCACTCTCTTTCCTGTATTCTGTCTCGTCATTGAGAGAGATCCAGCCTAAAGTGGTGTCGTCATCAGTGAACTTGTAGGTAGAATTCGCATGGAATTTTGCCACACACTGATGAGAGTACAGGGAGTATGACAAGGAGCTGAGTATGTAGCCTTACAGGGCACCAGCGTTGAAGATTATTGTGGAAGAGGTGCTGTTGCCTATTCTCACTGATTGCAGACTGTGGATCAGGAAGTCAAGGATCCAGTTGCAGTGGGTGGAGCAGAGACTTTGGTCTTGGAGTTTGGAGGAGATTAGTTTGATTGGAATTATGATATTGAAGGTAGTGCTGTAGTTAATAAGTGGGAGCCTGATGTAGGTATCTTTGTTATCCAGATTTTCCAGCAATAAGTGCAAGGCCAAGGAGATGGCGTTTGCTGTGGACCTGTCGTGACAGTAAGCAAATTACAAGGGATCAAGGCAGGCTGGACGGCTGGAGTTGATATGAGCCATGACTAACCTCTCAAAGCACTCCATAATTACGGAGATCAGAGCCATTGGGCAGTAGTCATTCAGACACGCTGCGCGAGTTTCTCTTGCAGTTAGTAGACTACCTCTGCTTACTTAATACTTTGATGAGAACAAAGGTAACATATACATTCCTTATTCAATACTGTGACTTATTGTTTTAGATTCCTCGAAGGAAATCATCCCCTTACCATCTACTCTCAGAATCCTGTGTATTTCAGTAAGATCATACCAAGTATAGGACCAGTCTTACTTCGTAAGTCAATTCCTTCTCATCCCAGGAATCTACATAGTGAATCTTCTCTGAACTGTTTGCCCAGTGCAAGTACATCCTTCTTAAGACCAAAAATGTTCATAGTCCTCCAGATGTGGTCTCACAAATGCCGTGTACTATTGTAATAGGATTTCCCTTTTATCCACTTTACAATAACAGCCAACATTCCATTTACATTCCTCATTATTTGTTGTTGGATTTGCAGAATAAGCTCAAGTAAATAATAACATGTTGGTCACATTTGAGTCCTGCCAAGGTCAGGAATCTATGATCATCAATGATCATAAAATGCTGCAACTAGCCGTCATGCTGATTTCCCAAGACTATTCCTGATATTGATAATTTTGCTCGAAGTTTGGAGCAATTAGGGCTTGCCTGCTTCACAAGCCATCTATGATTTTTCAGGCAATAACAGATCAAGTGCCTGGAAATGGACATCCAGCAATGCATAGTTACTGTATTTGCAGAGTACTGTAATCTCTCACCATTTAGAAAATATGCTTCATTCTTCCTGCCAAAACGGACAATTTCAACATTTCCCATACTGCACTCCATTTGCCAGATCTTTGCCCACTTAAACCATATGTCAATTTGTAGTCTTATGTCCGGTTCACAATTCACTTTGACCTACGTCTTGTTGGCAACCATACCTTCGAATCCTTCATCCAAATCATTTATAAAAATTGGACTTGCACAATAAACTCAAGTAAATGCTGATCTTGTGCTCAAGAACTGGAATGGAAACCACATTATCATAGAATTCCAATATCCCTAGATCATACATGCCAGCGTACAGGCCACTCAGTTCATTCCAGTTGGTTTCAAGGTGCTGTTGAATGCGCTGGGCACAGAAAAGACAACACCTTGACTGCAATATTGAAGGCACGTGCTTTAGAACAAACCACTTTCTCTCTAACCCATTCCAGTGCAAAACAACAGTGGCAGCTCTCCAAAAATGTGGAATATTGAATTATTAGATCATGTGCACAGGATGGAAGATAGCTGCATCCCAAAGGATATGCAGGGATTATAACCCACTCCAAAGACAAGCAGAACATACAAAGCTCTGATTCAAGTCATGGAACACAGTCGTGGAAGAACTCAACATCTAACATGAACATTGGAAACTAGCTCATCCAAAGTTATGTAAATCTTGATTGCTCACAGGATCAGTGTCCCTACAAATAAGTGTGATAATGTTACAAACTGGAGTAATCCATCATTTAGGGATCAATGAGAAAAATTTCCAGCAAACTATTGTTAAGTAAAATTCATGTTATCTAGCACCATGGCAACTAAAATGTTCCATCAACCTGAATCTCCAAGATCCCCTCAACAGCCATAAACCATTTACACTTGCCGATTTAAAACTACTTATTTATCTTTTCCTGAGTTGCGTATCTTTCTCCTTTACGCAACAATGCTTGAGCTATTCATAAAAAGCAATACACTGTGACCAGCCAGGAAGTGATACAGAGGAGCAACTCAGTACTATTCATTACAGGATGTGTTAACACCAATGTTCTTCTTGCCAACTGTGTTCTAGTTCAATAAGAATTACGAAAACAGTGGTTAAAATGTGTTTTATACGCATTTAAACTGCACAGAAATTTATTTTATTTGTTTAAAGTTTATACAACATAATTATAAAAAACCTTACATACGTAAACAGATTTTTAAGATGTGAAATGTTTACAGATCTAATGGCATACAGCAACATAATCTACAATGTCTATACATTTGAAAATTTGCTGAACTCTGGAAGCAAACATCAACATTGCATTTTAACTATACATATACCATGAACTGTTAAGCTGGGTTTTCTTTAAAAAGCATTGTAACTATTGAAGGACCATACATTTTGCAACTGTATTCTAATGGTGATAGTCTCCCCCCTTATTCAAGAACATTTCAAAAACTTAGTAACATGGAAATAGTGGGCTTTTTTTCCCCCCCCCAAAAGCGAATCAAATCATGAGGTCCATTATCAAGCTCCCTCCTACATATATTTCTATTATACCACCATCTGAACTAAATTAACTGTATTGTATTACAAATGCCAGATTTACAAGAGAAAAAGCAACAGCTCAAGGCACAAGTGTCAATAAATGCTCATTTTGTGCGTTTTACTTTAGTAACAAAAGGCCCCTTTTTGCTTAAAAGCTCCAATAAGTACAATTTCAAACCTGTATCTTTACCAAACTTGGCACAGACATTTTTTTTTAAATGTTCAGATTACAAGAGGGATGGAGATACATGTTTTAAAAAAAGGTAAACCTAGCTTTTTCACATTTAGTAATTGACTGTGAAGAATTTCCTACCTCCCCACCACCCCCATCGCTCTGAGAAAAGGAAAAAGTATGGTCCCTTTTAAGACATAAGCCACCACATTTGGCACTGTTCTAAAATCAGTGCATTTCATCCTAGCTAACAATCAGACAATACGATAAGCAAGCAGGCAACCTAAAATAAAGTGTTACATGCAATGCAGATTATGTGATACATTAGAACATGCAGAAAACACAAAATTTGCATTTTAAAAAAAACATCACACTACAGAAGCTGTACTTCACACACAGTAGTTATTCAACCCAAGTTAAATGATCAACTACTTTTTAATACATATCCAAGATTGTGTCATTTACAACTGCAAGCCCCAAGAATTATTTTATAAAGCAATAATCGGATATCCCCAAAAAAATTCTACTGTTAACCAAGATCATGAGAGCATTGCATTCATATCTGTAAGAAATTCTGTTTGAAGTTCAATTTGTTAATTTGGTGTTCCCTGCCCAATTTATGTTTCTGCAGAAAGATCTAAAATATAAAGTTACATTTGGCTCAACTACAAATAAGGATGTGATTTAAAATCTTCTGGCAAACCTTACTCTAGAAACATTTACAAATTAACAAATCTTGCAGAAATTCTGCCAATACTGAGTTGCAGATCTGATGAATTGGTTTAAATTCCCTGTTAACAATGCAGAGATTTAGCTGGGTTAGAAGTGCCTCATAATACAGCATCAAGGGGCTATTTCCTAGCAGAAGTTATTTTAAAAGAACACAGTAACCTGCCTTTGGTTGCCCACATTGGAATACTGGAGGAATACAGTTCCTTCATGTAGTCATTTTCAGATTAAACATCAGTAATGCATTTATACTGTTGAATGGCACACCACATTTTAGGTACAAGCCATAAGATAAAGAATTACAATTTAAATAAATAAAGTGAAAATTTGTCTTTTAAAGAATCCTTAGTATCATAATTCTTGAAATCCAGATTCAGAATTCCTTTCCAAAAATTACATAAAAGCAGGGTTTTTACAAGCAGTCAATATTCCACCATAAACTCTTGAAACAGTTGTCGGTTTAACTGCAAGTAAAGATCAAGGTAGCTCAAGGAATAAACACATTAAAGATTTGTCTAAGAAAAATAACTGAAGTTTAAAACCTAGTGATACAAAAGTATTTTTTTTAAATTGTTATATTGGTTGTTCTAGCATACAGTACTAGAATTAAGAGCAGGAGCACAAGTAAATCATTTTTGAATTACAATTACAATTGCTGGGCCAGTGCATGAAAGAACTTCAAAAAGAATATTTAAAACAGTACCATTTACATAAGAAATACACTGTATGTTATGAATTAACCAAGCAGGCATATGTTCACAGGACTACATGCAGTCAATTAAGACCAATGGTTTAGGTCAACGAAGAATGCACAAAAGGCTAAAAGTCACATCTAGTTCTATATTAAAGGAGGAGCAACAAAGATGAAATTTTCATGTGAAGGTCTCAAAACCAAAATTTAAAACTGTGTCATAATAGATTCACCACAAAGTTATGTTCACAATAAATGTGAAATGTTTTATACACAATGGTAATCAAATTTGATTTGAAAGGTATAATTTTACAATTCCCAATGACTCAATTTATATATGCACTGTGATATGATGTAGAATTTATAGATAGGGAAAGCCCCAGTTTATGCAGCTAGTTAGGGTCAACTGTAATGCTTGCACCACCATGTGGAAGGAGATTTCAATCACTAAAGGAGGGACAAATAAAAGTACAGAAACATACTAACTCTGTTCTCTACACAGTGGCTCTATCTGCATACTGATATTACGCCTCTTTTGCGATCCTGCAATAGTTAGATTTACAAATGTTAAATCATTCACTTGGGGGAGGTGTTTTCTACCAGTGCCCGTAGAATCATATCCCAGTGTAAATCACCAATATCAAGAGAGACTGAAGAAACATCAAGCATCATGGTGGTGGTGGAGGAATTGAAAGAGTTCTACCTTTAACAATCGAGAGAAAACATTTATATAAAAGTTATACATTGTTAAAGTTTACACTTCCTTCACGTCATGAAATCAGAAATGCTACTATATTTTAATAGGAATACACACCATGGTTATAAAGCTATGGTATAACTTGAAATTCCATCTGGAATAGTGTGAAATGCACATGATACCAGAAGTTCCAAAAGATGTAATAAGGAAAACATTATGTAGCCTGACGTAGTGCTTAGTTATTTTAGGAACAATGTTCTAAATCATTTCTAAATTCCAAGGCGGGTGACTTTCCTCAGAGGTATAATACGCTTTTATTTGTACTTGTTGTAAAATATTCTTGTTTGAAAGCTACAATCAGCAGCATTTGGAAATACAGATTGTGTCATCTGGATTGCCATTCTACTCATTTAATCCCAATGACATCTAGAAAACAGCAGTTTTGTGAACATTGATTTTATTGATGTTGTTAAGTGGAAGTTCTTACTGAGCATCGACAGAAATTTATTTTTATAGATTATTCTGACATGTAACTTTAGAGATTTAATAGACGAGTAGCTTAGGGACGTTAATGGATTTTTTTTAAAGAAAATGTTCTTTGTCAGCTTATAGTTAATTTGCACAATGCATTTTAAAAGTATTATATTTAGTTTTACCAATATTCACTCCAAATCAGCTAGATTCATTCTAGGAGTTACTTCAGCCACATTACACAGTTCATGTTACTAAGGTTACTCAGAGGAAACACTCAATTAAAATATTATAATCAATTAAATGTGTACCTTCTTCGCACAAGTGATGTACTTTTCTCAAGGTGGATGACATGCATCATTACATAAAAAAGCCAGCCAAGGTAAAACAAGAATAATTTGGCAGGTATAAACGTACAAAGTAATAATATGCTCATTTCAGACACCCTCTCATAAGATTCCACAGAACTAGGTCATTTGATATTTGAATTTATACAATCAATAAAGTGGAAACTAAATCGTTGGATTGTTGGAAAAACCCAACTGGTTCACTAATGTTTTATAGGGAAGGAAACCAACTGTCTGTGTCAAATCAGGCTTATATGCAACTCAACAATGTGGTTATTTAAGCTGCCTAGGAAATGAACTTTGAAGCAACTCATTTGTTTCAGACCGGTCATGTTCACGACACACACAGCAGCAGTTCAAAAAGAAAGTACACCTCGCAATAGGGCCAGATAATACCCAAGAAAAAATTTTAAAAGAATCACTTTTGTATTAGGAGACCCGTGGTAATTATTATAAATATTTTAGTGACTACATTTTCCAGAGACTTTCACAACTTACTTTTCATCCCTGTTCCTTTCCCATATTGGTGAAGTTCACATACTTAATTTCACCTTTCATATACGTACTTTCACTACATGACTAAATGAAGAAATTTACCTAAGCTCTGCTTCCTTTTTAAAAAAAAAAGGGTTTAAGAAAAATGTTCAAGTGCAGTTCCTTTAATATGTATGGCTCATTGCAGTTTTATCAAGATCAAAAGGTATTTTATGATATTCTAATAAGTTTGCAGCTTTCTTCAAGATCAAACAAGATGTGCTTGATTTCAGAAAAGGACCTAGTTGTCAAAAGAAAGATCAACACAGAAACATATAAGACTGAATAGTGTCTAATCCTTTTTTTTTATTATTTTTCAATTCAGAAAGTTCAATTATAATTTGTCTTATACTGATACATTTTCATTTCATTTCCAGACCCTAATTTAGGTTTGTACCTTGAAACCCCCATTGTTTCCCATGGGTGACAAAGTACCCTGGAAACCTAGTTCCCTTATTCTAAAATACTGGTTTTAGATTGCTTCTTCTGCAAGTAACCCTCTTGCATTCAAACCATCATAAATGGTAACATTAGTAGAACCATTTGGCTGATTCAAACTTGTTTTATTTGTTGTCAATGGCAGAGATTGTGAAATCACAATAGCTTACTGGGCTTTTAGAAGCCTCGTCTATCAAAGTCCGCATATGGAAATAGTTCATGTGTTGGCCAATATGGCCTTCCCACTGCCCTATGAAGTGTGTCTAAGATGTTTTTACCAAATCATAGACATAAATGTGGAAATCGTCATCAAACTTGATAAAATACACTGATGGTTTTGCTTCTACTTGATGGATGACCATGCCAGTCCTCTTTGAGCCATCTTCTTTGGCATATTCGACTTGTTTACCCACCAAGCTGTCTACAACTTCTCCTGGCTCTCTCTCAGCTGGTGGAGAATCATTATCTGTGAAATTAGAAATTTCACTAAACATCAAAGCTACAAGTCTGTTGAATGCTATGTCTCCATCCTTAAGAGGATAATGCATATATACTTTCATTGGGAAATACTTGAACCGCGACAAGATCTGTGTTCAATTACATTTTTTGGCTGCCTGAAATCAGTAACTGATGTTGTAGCATGTATAGTAATTATAAAAGAAAGTCAGTCAATGTAGAGAATATGGCAGTGTAATTTATACCCTTATGGTATGGGCACATTCAGCAAACATCTCATGGCCATCGATGTCTGTCACAGTAAAAGAAACCAAGTTTACAGAGGGGCCATATATCAAAAGTACTTTTCAGTAAAGAAATGCACTAGTGATACCCAACAATTAAATGGCAAACAGATTGCAGCTAAATACATACTTCATTACAACATTAAGTATACTAAATCAATGTTAAATTTAATTAAATCTCAGATCAGTTTCAAGCCCCGATGCCAAAACTGTACTAACTATTCAGGTATACAGCTTCTTGTGAGGTGTCAAGACTCTCAGAATATTGAGAGCCCGGACTCCAACATTTAGCCGTTTATTAAATGTGTGTTAAATTTGTTGAACGTGTACAAGAAAATTCTATTTATCAATATGTAAACGTTCCTACTCGAGAAGGAGCCAAGCTTGACCTTCTCTTGGGTAACAAGACAGGGAAAGTGACTGAAGTGATAGTAGAGGAATACTTTGGGTCTAGTGATCAGAATTCTATTTGTTTGAAAATAGTTACAGAAAAGGATAAGCCTTCCATAAATTTTAAACTTTTTAACTGGAGTAAGTCAAATTTTAATGGTACGAGGCAAGTACTTTCAAAAAAATTAATTGGAGTAGACTATTAGCGAGCGAAGGGACATCTGATAAGTGGGAGACTTTTGGAAGTGTGATAATGAGAGTTGAGTCATATGTTCCTGTTCAGTGAAATGAGAGGCTGGTAGGATTAGAGAACAATGGATTAATGAAGATATTGAGCTCCTAGTCAAGAATAAAAAAGAATCATATATTAGATCTGAACAACTGGGTTCAAACGAATCTCGAACACTATTAAGAGGGAGATCAAGAAGGCAAAGAGAAGATGTGAGATAACCTTATTTGCCAAGGCTAAGGATAATCAAGAGGTTCTACAAGCACATTAGGAGCAAGACGGCAACGAGAGAGAGTAAGGCCACTTAAAGATCAAAGATGTCATTTTTGTGTTGAACCTCAGGAGGTGGGAGAAATACCAAATGAATATTTCGCATTAGTTTTTTTTACAGTGGAGAAAGAAATGAAGGCTAGAGAACATGAGGAAATAAATATTGATGTTTTGAAAACAGTTCACATTAAAGAAAAGGAAGTGCTGGAAGTCTTAGAAAGTATAAAAGGTGGATAAATCTCTGGGACCATATCTACTGTATCTCATGACTGTGGGAAGTTAGGGAGGAAACTGCCAGGCCCTTGACAGAAATATTTCTATCTATAAATACAGGTGAGGTGCCAAATAACTGAAGAACGTTGTGCCTTTGTTTAAGAAGGGATTGAAGGAGAAGCCTGGAAACTATAGGCCTGTGAGTCTGACTTTGGTGCTGGGTGAGTTGTTGGAAGTGATTCTGAACGATAAGATTAAATGCATTTGGAGAGGCAAGGAATGATTAAGGACAGAGATTTTAGGAACTGCCGATGCTGGAGAATCTGAGACAAGGTGTAGTACTGGATGAACACAGCAGGCCAGGCAGTATCAGAGGAGCAGGAAAGCATCAGAGGAGCAGGAAAGCTGACGTTTTGGGTCTGGACCCTTCTTCAGAAATGGGGGAGGGGAAGCGGACTCTAGAATAAATGGAGGGGGGGGGGGGGAATAGGTAAGGGGGTTAAAGGGGGGTTGGTCAGTTGAGGGAAGACAGACAGGTCAAGGAGGCGGGGATGAGGCTGGTAGGTAGGAGGTGGGGGTTGGTCAGTGAGGTGGGAGGAGTGGATAGGTGGGAAAAAAGACAGACAGGTCAAGAAAGCGGGGATGAGCTGGGCTGCTTTTGGGAGGAGGTTGGGGGTGGGAAGATTTTGAAGCTTGTAAAGTCCACATTGAGACCTTTGGGCTGCAGGGTTCCCAAGCGAAATAGGAGGTGCTGTTCCTGCAGCCTTCGGGTGGTATCAGTGTGGCACTGGAGGCCCAAGATGGACATGTCTTCCAAGGAGTGGGAGGGGGAGTTGAAGTGGTTTGCAACTGGGAGGTGCAGTCGTTTATCATGTCCATCCTGGGCCTCCTCCAGTGCCATAACGATTAAAGACATGAAGGGCGTTTTTTTAAAAACACGGAGATTGGTTCATTTGTGGAATGAACTTCCAGAGGAAATTTAAAAGACATTTAGATAAGTACATGAATAAGAAATGTTTGGATGGATATGAGCCAGGAGCAGACAAGTGGGACTAGTTTCATTTGGGATTATGGTTGGCGTGGATTGGTTAGAATAAAGAGTCTGTTTCAGTGCTGTTTGACTCTAACTCAAAACGTCTGACTCAGTTGTAATGGCTCAGAAATATCCAACTGTTCTTGACTTTTGAGTTCCCTACATAGAACCCATGTAGTAAGTTGCCTTCCAACCCAATACAGCTAAAAGCAGTATTTCCTTACATAGAACCTACTTAGTTTTCTCCCTTGGAACTAACCCCACCACTACTACTTGGCAGAATTACATGTAATTTAGAACAGACAAGTGTAGCAACCCATTGGAACAGAGTGTGCCTGAATGATATATTGTCCTATTCCGCAGCATAAAGGATGCTTACAATAAGGATTATCAGATCATTACTTCCATAGCAATTCATGGTGGAGTATGTACTTAGTCACCTTATTGAGATAGCTGTAATATTCGAACAATACCCCTGGTCCAGATTCAAGTTTGCATAGATCCCATGCTACATTCCAAAGTCTCTGTACAAACGCATTATTACTTCACCAATATAAAACTAAAATAACTTCTATCATTACTGTATATAAACACAATTGTCTTTATAAATAAAAGTTCCCTTGCACTTACTTGAGTCAGGCATAATACGTAAATCTCCTTCTCTGTAGTCTTCTAGAAGCTGGTACATGTACAAGACAGGATCCTTTTCATAGGTAATATAAAACCACGTGTTCATGATTGGAGCACGTGCAAGCACCATTCCCCGCCACTCATCTTTAGCTCCATCATCATCTTTTTCAAACATGTGCTCAACTGCTTTACCTATGATCATTTCTGCCAGATCCACATCACTGATTCGAGATACAGCTGAAAACAAAAGAAAGTGCACGTGCGGAAAGTACTTTATATTTTTAAGTAGTTCGTTAGTGACAGGACATAAAATATCCCTTCAATTAGCACAATGAAAATTTGGATTTTGTGATCTTAAAAAGACATTTTCACTTACAAACTCTATCTGGAAGGACCCGAAATCCTAAGACCCTTTCATCTTTGTGAAGTTCAAGTCCGTATACACAGTCAAATCCATCATATTTGATAAGGTAAAGTGCAGGATTTACTGGTACTTGATCCAGAACTGTGCCTTTCCACTGTGTTATTCCACCTTGTTCTTTCCATCCATGCTCAATTCTGCAACCTACGATGTTCCGTCGTGAATGAGAAACTGTCTTGCTTGGCCCCATATTACTACGGTGTTTCCTGCATAAAAGAAATTTCGTAACTTAGAAATTTTAAGCAACAGTGTAAATCAAAATAAGTCTTCTACACAATGTCATAGAATAACCGCACAGAATAGCCATTTAAAGGATTCTTGTGCCAGTTGTAGTGTCACTACCTCTGAGCCAGGAGGCCAGAGTTGTAGTCCTGTCTACTCCAGAGATATATGATAATGGCTCTGAATAAATTGATCAGAAAATATCGTGAGCAACTCTTTAATTTTTGTTACAATTGAAAGATTTTAAAAATGGTACAAGAACGTAATGCATGCAGTTTCACTACTTCCTCCAACCCAGCAATCAAAACATTTAAATAAAATTCAGACAAAAAACAGTTTAAGCTGCCCTTCTACAATCAAAACTGCAAGGGAGTGCATAGAAACCATAATGGAAATGTTAAGACAGAAATATTTTGATTCCTAAAACAGACTTCATTTTGACCTGGGAAAATACAAGGCAGCATTGAGTCTGTGGAGATTCACTCAGCATAAACTACCCCCACCAAACAATGCTACACTTGTAATGTAGATTGTGCAATTTATATATATTTAAGATAATGTAAATTTTGATTTTTGAATTTTGAATAGTGACATGAGTTTTTGTGTCTGATGAGATAACAGTCAACATGTAGGTATTTCTGTAGCCATGGTGATTGTTTTTAAAACAGCTCGGGGGTAGCTTTCAGAACTAATGGCTTTTTAAACTTTATATCAGGGAAGTTTACGACCAAGCAAGGGAATCATTTATGCATCAAAGCTGTGTTAGGAGACTCATATTTTCAAGCTTAAGGGAACAACCATAACTGCGGAGAAAAAAATAATTTTTTTTTGGTTTTCAGTTTGTGACAGTTCTGCAGAAGCCCTGGATGAAGGTGGATATATAAAACAGTGCTCCCAAGGGGAGAAGATCATAAAACACGATAATCTTAGATTAAAGGTGTTGAGTGAAAGTCCTAGACCAGAAACGTTTGATAACACCCTGAAGAAACTATTTAATGAGAATAAGAATGAATTTATGAAAGATCAACTTTAAGATAGTCAGATTTTCCAAACTAGGAGTTGAAGTCACAATTAGAAAAACATTTTTATGGGCGAGTACTATACAAAGATGCTTTTGGGGATCTGTAAAGGAGTGTTTTGGGACTAATGGGATTATATTTTTGATCAAGTGTTTCAAAATCTTTAAAGTTATATTAAGTAAATATATTATGTAAATAGCTTGGACTATTCTATTTTATCTTCATTTCCTTTGCTTTGTAAACTTTTGTTTCAACTGTTTAAACCAAATCTGCACTTACATTTCATTAAGACACCATCTCATTAAAACCACACCAAAACTATGTGATCTATCAAACCAGATTTCAGTCTGGGATATGACTTGTCCAGTAATAATATCATCAACTGGGACAATAACACAATCTATCCACTGGCAACGAAGGATACTAACTCAACAAAACATTGATGTACTTTCTTCTAAACCCAAGTAAATTTTAAAAAATTCACTATAAAGTTTGTTTTTAATGTATCTGTCGCTTTCATCACTACCAACAATTGCTGCAGCAGTTTTCTTCCCTAATCTGTTGTCGTGAATTGTATCCTGTAAAGATTTAAAAGGGATCCTCTGATTTTCCGTTAAGTCCCTAATCAGTGAAGAGATTTGACTATTGAAGTGGAACACCATCAGGGCTGAACCGGATTCTGTCTTCAACACACTAACTCAGGCATGTTATCTCTGGTTGACTGTGTAGGAGTATAAACCAGAGAATACTGCAGAGCACTGGAAACACTCATGCCATTCAACTGAAGTCAGGCTGCAACTGCACGGTGTATGTTTCAGATCTTATGACTCTGAAATATGTTAATCCTACCTCTCAGGATTTTGTGTTTTATGCCTTCCTACCAGTAGCTGGTTTGATAGATTTGATTTATTGTAGTCACATGTACCAAAGTACAGTGAAAAGCTTTGTTTTGAGAGTAGTACAGGCAGATCACAGCAAGCAAGGACATACAGATCATAGGGTGCTTAGAAAGAGTGGGGTACACAAGGTTATGGCTGCACAGGAGGTGCGTGAAGCAAGATCAACATTAACAAGATTAAGAATTATTTGAAGTTAGAGAGGTCCATTCAGCAGTCTAATAGCAGCAGGAAAGAAGCGGTTCTTGAACCTGTTGGTGCATGTGCTCAAGCTTCTGATGGAGGAGGTTGGAAAAGAGCATTACCGGGGTGGGACCAGTCTTTGGTGATGTTGGCAGCCTTTCCGTGGGAAAGGGAAGTGGAAACAGAGTCCATGGATGGAAGGTTGGCTTCTGTATTGGTCTGGCCTGTGCACACAACCTTCTGTAGCTTCTTACGGTTCTGAGCAGAGCAGTTGCCATACCAGGCCATTATGCACCTGGATTGTATACTTTCCAAGGTGCATCTGTAAAAGTTGGTGAGGGTACTTATGGACATGTTGAATTTCCTAAGATGTCCAAGGAAAAAGAGGCGTTGTGCCTTCTTGACCGTCGCACCTACACGGGACGTCCAGGACACGTTGTTGGTTATCATTACTCCTAGGAACTTGACGCTCTCCACCCTCTCCATCTCAGCTATGTTGATATACTTGGGTGTGTCCTCCTCATTTCTTCCTGAATTCAATCATCTGTTCTTTTGTTTTGCTGACATTCAGAGAGAGGCTGTTATCATTACACCATGATACCAAGCCCTCTTTCTACTTTCTGTATTCCGACACCTACCATGGTGGCATAATCAGCAAATATGTAGATGGGATTCATTCAGAATTTGGCTACCCAGTCGTGGGTGTACAGGGAGTACAGCAGGGGGCTGAGAACACATCCTACCTTTACCGATTGTGGCCTGTAGGTCAGGAAGCTGATGATCCAGTTGTGAGGTTGGAGTCCCCAGCCATCACTTTCTTTGGGTTGACTCTCAGGAAGACAATCTGATGTCTGCAACAGTGACGAAAGGAACTGGTGCGTCTGGGGCTGTCAGGGCAGGTGACACCGTGCTGCTGGCATTCTGCTCGAACATAAGCTTTAAGCGCATCAGGGAGGGATGTATTTTTGTCTGCTATCTTGCTCTGCTTCGTTTTGTATCCCAATATGTTACGCAGGCCTTGCCACAGGTGGCAAGTGTCCGTATGGTTGGTTTGGGATTCTAGCTTGGCTCAGAACTGCCTCCTGGAATCTCTTGATGGCTTTGTGGAGGTCATATCTGGATTTTGTGTATAGGTTGAATGCTGCACGCCTGATTTTCAGTAGGCAGTGGATTTCCTGCTTCATCCAAAGTTTCTGGTTGGGGAACACACAGATTGACTTCTTTGGCATGCAATCCTCCACATACTTGCTAATGAAGTCCACGATGGTGGTGGCATACTCATCTAGGTTATCTGCTGAGTTCTTGAATATGGTCCAGTCCATCAATTCCAAGCAGTCCCAAGAGAAGCTCTTCTGCTGCCTCAGACCAGCATTGTACCAGTTTCTGTGAAGGATCTTCGCATTTCAGCTTCTGCTTACAGTGCTGTGATCTAATCTTCTGAAGTGTGGATGGGGATTGGGACGGTAGGAGTCTGATGGTTGTGTAGCAGTGGTCCAGGATGTTTGGTCCTCTAGGCAGGCAGGAGACACGTTGGTGGTATTTTGGCAGTACCCTCTTGGGGTTAGCCTGGTTGAAGTCACCAGCGACAATGAATAAGGTCTCAGGGAATTTTGTTTCCAGAGTGTTTGTAGCAGTCTAAATTTCATCTAGGGCAGCAATGCCCATCATGGACAGTGCAAGGAATTGAATCATAAACCTTTCTGGCCTGCATGAACTCATTTTATAAAACACAGTGCACTTACATTTGAGAAACGCCTCAAGTTTTGTTAAATTTAGCTTTATTCTTGCAACAATACCATTTCACTTATGTATGTTTGAAATTTGAATGTTTAATTCAATCTTCATTTCTATCAAATTGACGACAATGTGGTTGACTCTTAATTGTCCTCTGAAATGGTCTAGCAAGCCATTCAGTTATATAAAGCTGTCACAGGAAAATGAAATCAATTAAAACCAGTCAGACCAGCTTGCATTGATACAGTACAAAAAACAACAAAAGGTGCACCATGCCCTACTGACCCTGCAAAGTTCTTCTCATTAACATCTAACAGGGCAGCACGGTGGCTCAGTGGTTAGCACTGTTGCCTCACAGTGCCAGGGGCCCGGGTTCAATTTCCCCCTTGGGCAACTGTGTGGAGTTTGCACATTCTTCCCACGTCTGCGTGGGTTTCCTCTGGGTGCTCCGGTTTCCTCCCACAGTCCAAAGATATGCAGGCTAGGTGGATTGGCCATGCTAAATTGCCCCAGTGTTCAGGGATGTGTAGATTAGGTGGGTTACAGGGGGATGGGTCTGGGTGGGGTGCTCAGAGGGTCAGTGTGGACTTGTTGGGCTGGAGGGCCTTTTCCACTGTAGGGATTCTATGGATCTAGAGACTTTTGTCAAATTTGAAACAGCTTTCCCACAGTCTAGTCAAACAACAGATTAACATAATCATACTCACAAATCATGTCTCACAATCAAAGTCCAAACTCCTCAACCACTATTCCTGGATATGTTTTGTACCAATTGCATAACAGACCCATTAGATGTGACAGCACAGTAGTACACAGTGATAAGGGAGTTGTACCATGAATTCCAAATATGACTCCCGACCCCATAAGTCTAGTGGCATCAAGTCCATGACACCTAATTAAATGCTCTGCTAGCCTCCAAACATGATGAAAGAGACAATAAAACTTCCCCCATGGTTTTCCAACCCTCAGTTTACCTTTGTGCCCACTCTCATGGCATCACTGTTTCCCATACCTATGTGCATCTTTGGAGTCTGATGAGATAATTTTTGATAGTCAAACCTTTTTTTTTTGCCTCCTCCAACTTTATTCGTAATAAGTGAAGTGTTCTAATAAATTATATTTAAATTCCCCAAAATATTTCTCCTGGTCTTGTTCCCAGTGTCCTGGAGGTAAATGGTCAATTCTTGATGACTCCAATACAATCCTGGAGAGCTGGCAAGCCCATTGAGCTCTAAATTTTACAATTTTGCAATTGTTTTGGTAGACACACCTGTGATTACTTTTCTTCTTCATCATATTGCCAGAGACACTAGGAAGACCTAAAAGAAACAAAGAGTAATGGAATCATGTTGCTGAATCACATTGACCTGTCAAAATGTACAGCTAATCAGCTATCAGTGAGAATCTCAAGGACAATTAGGATGGTCCAACAAAGGCTGGCCTTGCAAGCTTTGCTCAATTCAAGAATACTTTTTTAAAAAAAAGAAATCCTGTGAATGTCTTCTGTTAATATAAATGTTCAAGTTATTTAGAGTCTTATTAGATTTTTAGTGTGTGGAAGTAGTAGTTTTTGTTGCGGTTCTAAAAATCTTAACTTTTTATTGGCTGTGTGGAATCTCTAAACAAAATATTAAATGATGCTGAAAAATAAAATCAATGAATCTTGGCTTTGTACAAACACATTTCACCATTTACATTATGAACAAGAGTAAATTCCAAGAATAATCCAAGGTGAGAGGGGAAAGATTTAAAAGGGACTCAAGGTGCATTTTTTTCACGCAGAGGGTAGCGCATGTATGGAACGAGTTGCCAGAGGAAGTGGAGGAGACTGGTATAATTGTAACATTTAAAAGGCATCTGGATGGGTATATGAATAGGAAGCATTTAAAGGGATGCAGGCCAAATACTGGCAAATGGGACTGGATTTATTTAGGATGTCTGGTACATGCACAAGTTTGACTGAAGGGCCTGTTTCCATGCTGTACAGCTCTATGACCCTAAACTTTAAATAATCAATTTAAAAAGTCACATCATGTTCAGTCGCCTTTTAATCATATTTATGCAAAGTTCTTCGTTTTAAGAGTTACAACAGATAGATGGCTATGCTTAGCTTAAATGCAAACAAATGTTCATTTTTAAATATTTCACTAACTTTATGTCAAATGAGTTTCTATAGGTACGTGAAGAAAAAGACATTGGTAAAGACAAATGTAGATTCCCCTATAGATAGAAACGGGGGAATGTATAATAGGGGACAAAGAAATGGCTGAGGAATTGAATACATACTTTGGTTCAGTCTTCACTAAAAAGAGGACACAAATCAGATTCCAAAATTGTTGAAGGATGCAAGATTTAGGGTAAGGAAGATCAATATTAGTACAGGAATGATCATGGGAAAGTTGTTGGGATTGAAGGCCAAAAAATCCCGAGGGCCTGACAATCTACATCTCAGAGTACTTAAGGAAGTCGCTCCAGAAATAGTGGATGCATTGGTGGTCATCTTCCAGGATTCTATAAACTCTGCAACAGTCTCTGCAGATTGGAGGGTGGCTAACGTCACTCCAATATTCAAAAAGGGAGGTAGAGAGAAAACAGGGAATTATAGACCGGCGAGCCTAACATCAGTAGTGGGAAAAATTCTCGAATCCATTTTCAAAGATTTTATAGCAGAACATTTAGAAAGCAGTGGCAGGATCAGAGAGTCAGCATGGATTTATGAAGGGGAAATCATGCTGGACAAATCTGTTGGAATTCTAAGAAGATGTAACTAGTAGAGTTGACAAGGGGGAGCCAGTCGATATAGTATATTTGGACTTTCAGAAACTGTTCAACAAAGCCCCACCTAAGAGATTAATGTGCAAAATTAAAGCGCATAGGATTGGGGGAAGTGTACTGAGATGGATAGGAAACTGGTTATCAGAGAGGAAACAAACAGTAGGAATTAATGGGTCCTTTTCAAATTGGCAGTCAGTAACTAGTAGGGCGCTATAGGGATCGGTGCTGGGACCCCAGCTATTCACGATATATATTAATGATCTGGATGAGGGAACAAAATGAAACATCTCCAAGTTTGCAGATGATACTAAGTTGGGTGGCATGATCTCAACAGGTTGGGTGAGTGGGCAAATCAATGGCAGATGCAGTATAATTTGGATAAATGGGAGGTTATTCACTTTGGAAATAAAAACAAGAAGTCAGAATACTACCTGAATGGCTGTAAATTGGGAGGGGGGAAATGTGCAGCAGAACCTGGGTGTCCTTGTGCACCAGTCGCTAAACGTAAGTGTGCGGGCACAGCAGGCGGTAAAGAAGGCAAATGGTATGTTCGCCTTCATTGTGAGAGGTTTTGAGAACAGGAGCAGGGATGTGTTGTTGCAGGTGTACAGGGACTTGGTGAGATCACTCCTGGAATATTGTGTGCAATTTTGGTATTCTTTTCTGAGGAAGGATACTCTTGCTCTCGAGGGAGAGCAGCAAAGGTTTACCAAGCTGATTCCAGGGATGGCAGGTCTGATATATGAAGAGAGATTGACTAGGTTGCGATTGTTTTTGCTAGAGGAAATAAGAGGGTAGATCTCATAAAGACTTATAAAATTCTAACAGGACTGGACAAGGTAGATGCAGGAAGGATGTTCCCGATGGTGGGTGTGTCCAGAATCAGAGGTCACAGTATGAAGATTCGGGGTAGACGATTTAGGACGGAGATGAGGAGACATTTCTTCATCCAAAGAGTGGTGAGCCTGTGGAATTCATACCCACAGGAAGCAGTCGATGTCAAAACATTGAATGTATTCAAGAGGCGACTAGATATAGCAACTGGGGGTGAATGGGATCAAATGTTATGGGGAGAAAGCAGGATTAGGCTATTGAGTTGGGCGATCAGCCATGATCATGAAGAATGGCGGTGCAGGCTCGATGGGCAGAATGGCCTCCTCCTGCTCCTATCTTCTATGTTTCTATGTGAAAACAAAAAATCAAGTTGGTTTCTCGATATAAAACAGTGGACCAAAAATAATTGCTCCAATCTGCTGGTTAACATCAATGTTGTATACATTGCCAATGTTCATGAAGATTTCTTTAACCTGAATATGGAAGTGCTATTGAGACTGTGTAAGGTTCTGGTCAGACTGCATTTGGAAGACTGTAATCAATTTTGAGCCCTATATCTAAGGGAGGATGTGCTGGCCTTGGAGGGGATGAAAAGAAGGTTTACAAGGATGATCCCAGAAATGAAAGGTTTGTCACACGAGGAGAAGTTGAGAACTCTAGGTCTGTACTCAATGGAGTTTATAAGGATGAGGTGAGCAGGATCTCATTGAAACATCAGAATCCTGGGAAGCCTGGATACAGAGTGAACATGGAGATGATATTTCCACTAGTAAGAGAGACTAGGACCCGAGAGCACAGCCTACGACTGATGGGACGACCCTTTAGAATGGAGACAAGGAATTTCTTCAGTCAAGGGGTGGTGAATTTGTGGAAGCCAGGTCATTGAGTGTCTTGAAGACAGAGATAGGCAGGTTCTTTACTCGTAAGGGGATATGGGGAGAGGTAGGAGAATGGGGTTGAGTAAAATATCGGTCATGATCAAATGTTGGAGCAGATTTGATGGGCAAGACTTAATTCTGCACCAAATCCTACGTAATTCTGCAATTAGGTAGTACTTTACCAAACAATCCCAGATGTTCCAACAGCTACATTTAAATTCAATTAAGATAACCAATCAAGCTCATAATATGACTCATTTGCACTTGCCAGAAGTAACAATCATACACAAGGACCTGTTCTCTGCAAAAACAAGGAATATGTTAAAGCCTGTTTGTTTTTACATAACCAGGAAGAATGAGGAGACTACAGCTCCTGTTGCTTTCTCTGATGTTACAAATTAAACAATCACTGTCAACTTACGAACTAATCAACACCCTTTCTCTTCTAGTATAGACTGAAATGACTGAAAGTTGTCATTCCTGCATTTTTCCAGATGAGCGCAATATTAAAAGCTTTGGCAATGTACCTCTTTTCAGTAAAATCCAATTTCTATACTACTGAGGCAACTCCATTTTTTTTGCTTGCTTGTCCATGTTAAATGTGCCTTCTCTAAATTAAACCTACTAATTATAGAAATTTTTGTACAGTACAAAACCAGTGCTTTATTCCTGTACTTCCAGCAGAACCTTCTACCCACTGTAAATAGTTATCTGAACATATTCATCCATGTGAATGCGTACTTATGAAGAAGCAATAACTCATTCACAAGTCTGAACTGAGATACTGATTGGGATGAAAAGCTCAATCATTGTACTATCAGTGTTACAGACTGAGTTATAACAAAAAATTGTATTGTAAATACATTAAGCACTGATGTTCTCAAATTTTACAAAGATTTGATCGTGACTTCATGTGAACTGAAAAAACTTCAAATTTTTTTTTTAAGAAACCTTGTACACAGTCATTGATAAGAACAAAGAACAAAGAAAATTACAGCACAGGAACAGGCCCTTCGGCCCTCCAAGCCTGCAACGATCCAGATTCTCTATCTAAACCTGTCGCCCTCTTTCCAAGGATCTGTATCCCTCTGCTCCCTGCCCATTCATGTATCTGTCTAGATACATCTTAAATGACGCTATCGTGCCCGCCTCTACCACCTCTGCTGGCAACGCGTTCCAGGCACCCACCACCCTCTGCGTAAAGAACTTCCCAAGCATATCTCCCTTAGACTTTTACCCTCTCATCTTGAAATCGTGAACCCTAGTAATGGAGTCCCCCACTCTGGGAAAAAGCTTCTTGCTATCCACCCTGTCTATACCTCTCATGATTTTATAGACCTCAATCAGGTCCCCCCTCAACCTCCGTCTTTCTAATTTAAATAATCCTAATCTACTCAACCTCTCTTCATAGCTAGCGCCCTCCATACCAGGCAACATCCTGGTGAACCTCCTCTGCACCCTCTCCAAAGCATCTACATCCTTTTGGTAATGTGGCGACCAGAACTGTACGAGTATTCCAAATGTGGTCGAACCAAAGTCCTATACAACTGTAACATGACCGGCCAACTCTTGTACTCAATGCCCCGTCCGATGAATAAAAGCATGCCGGATGCCTTCTTGACCACTCTATCCACCTGCGTTGCCACCTTCAGGGTACAATGGACTGAACACCCAGATCTCTCTGTGCATTGATTTTCCCCAGGGCTGTTCCATTTACTGTATAGTTCGCTCTTGAATTGGATCTTCCAAAATGCATCACCTCGCATTTGCCTGGATTGAACTCCATCTGCCATTTCTCCGCCCAATTCTCCAATCTGTCTATATTCTGCTGCATTCTCCGACAGTCCCCTTCACTATCTGCTACTCCACCAATCTTAGTGTCATCTACAAACTTGCTAATCAGACCATCTATACCTTCCTCCAGATCATTTATGTATATCACAAACAACAGTGGTCCCAAAACAGATCCCTGTGGAACACCACTGGTCACAGTTCTCCATTTTGAAAAACTCCCTTCCACTACAACTCCCTGTCTCCTGTTGCCCAGCGAGTTCTCTATGCATCTAGCTAGTACACCCTGGACCTCATGTGACTTCACTTTCTCCATCAGCCTACCATGGGGAACCTTATCAAGCGCCTTATTGAAGTCCATGTATATGACATCCACAGCCCTTCCCTCATCTATCAACTTTACCAACTTTGATGAAGCCACAATTGTAATGCTATTTGCTTTTTAAACCATACTCCTACCAGGGCAGCATTAAAGATGATTTAAGAGCTAATCAAGTGCTCAAAATTATAAAGCCATTCAACTGGGCATATACAGCAAAACAGGTTGCATTGATAGGGGATGCACTTTTCATCTACAGTCCAATTTTTTTTTTATAATTTTGAAAGTTATTGGAGGTGCAGATAAAATCAAACATATTATTCAGTTTTAACAATCCTTACCTGCTGCATCAATAGATAACCTCTGACTGGATCGCTTCCCAAATGGGGTCTTCATTCATCTGGATAGGCAGCACAGCTTTTAGCAAGGTAAAGCGTAAACGGTGCCAACAGTGTGATGTAGGGGCCCCAACCAATGTAGAGAACTGCTGTAGTAACACCCAATAATAATAAGTTACATGTAACCAGACTCAGCGCACACAGATCCAAGAGTCCTGTTAAAAAAAAACACACACACAATAGAACAATTCACAGAAAACACTTCTGTTGTCAAAGCTTATCTTAACAAATTCCACGGGCAAGTAAGTACAAGACCTTGTATTTCTTTCATGTATAAAATTCAATTCTAGCTACGTTGCCTTGAAGCATCACTTCGACTCAATGGTCAGTGAACTGCAATAGTATTAATCACAATTGATACATGCATCCCCAAATTAATTTTTTCTTAAATTATACTTTCATGAATACTTTTCAAGCATGGTTGATCCTAATGTCAGAATGACCTGTGGCCTGGAAATCTCAAGAACTGAAGTGAAAATATTTCCAACCATCTCTTGGGTCTTCTTTGGATTGCTGACAGGTCCCACTCAGACTTTCTTCCGAAGTATCTCTAAATTGCAGTTTGAGAAAACTGTGATAGCAAACCATGAGAACACCATTACTCTAGTCATGCGAGTGTTGGATCTGTTCTCTATTGCAGATTTCTACTTCAGCCCTCAGAAAAAAATCTGCAGGAATCCCAGTAGAACACAAATTGGCTATAATTTCTTTCCCCCACATTGTTTGCTCCAAGCAAACAGCCATCTTCAGTATGCCTATATATTTTCTTCTTGTCCAGCTCAGCACAAGTAGTGTTTAAAAAACTCATGACCCATATCAGGCCACACAGTAAATTCAGTACCTAGTTCATATTGAATTTAATGAAATGTGCAGTGAACTGCTGAAAAGAAATCACAGCTACGCTAATAACAGCCAATTAATCAGCTGCATGCAACATAACAGACTAATCAAAAAGTTACAAGGTCATGGATCTAAATGGAAGTGGTGAGTTGGATCTAAAATTACCTTAGCGGCAGTGGGTTATGTTGGAAATGTTTTTTGAAACTGAAAAGCTGCTTTCAGAGGCTTCTGCAGATCTCGGTTTGGGAACCCTCACTGCTCGGCAATGTGTCAATGTTTTTGACTGAAACACAGGTGCACAGATTAAGTAGTTTGCTGATGAAATGAAAACTGAATGTCACAGCTCTAATGGGAAGGATGCGCTGGTAACTGAGCTCCATTACTCCTCAAGCAGCCACAAATGTACAAACGACCAAATCAATCAACAAGATGGTTAATTTGTGTGACTTTGCTATCTAGAACAGAATAAACTCATACCAAAAGAAGCTTATCCATTAACAAATGACAAAACTGATTTACTATTACTATGCAAACCTACAATATATCTCCTTTATACCCACTATGCACATTTTCATTCACAAATAGGAGAGACAACTCTGCAGAAATATCATGGCGGGGGTGGGGGGGGGGGGGGGGGGGGGGGGGAATGTGTGTGGAAAGCATAGGTATAAAGGAACAAATTTTGTGGATCAAGAGTCAAAACCACGAGGGTGGATTGAGGGGACTTTCTTACAGATTCTTTGGTTTCTGGTATGATATCACATTGTTCTCAACTTCTGATCCAGAGAGAAGATCCTTGATTTGGTAGCCATTCAGGTGAACTTAACTCTGCTCAAGTTTGAAGTTCTTCTTTTCAGAGTCTTTGAGTATTGTTCATTTCTCACTCTGAGGGGGAGAAAGAGACAGACCCATCTTCGTTTGATTTGATTTTGATTTTATTATCACATGTACTCAAGTATAAAAGTACAGGACTACAGTGAAAAGTGTATAATGTCGCCACACAAGGCGCCGTCTTAAATACAACTACCTAGGTGCAGAATCTTAAGGACGAGGTAGAAAGACAGAACAAAGTTAAAAGTCAAACAGTGCAATAATTATAGTATAGTGTAACATGCAAAATAAAGTTAAAAGTTACACATTATAGACTTTTTTAGTTTTAAGTAGAAATTTAAAAAAGCTGAAGTTCAAACATTACAGACTTGCGTAAGTGCTTAGCCATGGTGGGACCGCTCTTCAAGAAATCAACTTGAGACCTGAAGTCCACGATGAGACCACTGAGCCATTGTCATGCCAGGCTGAGACACCATCACGCCAGGTCTGTGCTGAGTCTGGAGGCTGGGAGTTCATGGCCAGAAGAAGAAATAAGAAAGAAGAAATAAAAATAAATGAAAAAGAGGGGTAAAAAAGAAAATGAAAAAAGGATGGAGCAGATGAGCTCCATCTGAAGCGTCCTACTCCACCGCCGTCTGCAAATCCACAATTTTCATTTGAATTCTTTCTGAAGGTCCGAGTTCAACTACCCCTTCAGTCTATGACAAGTAGCCACTTAAAAATCAAACCGCTGTTGCTAGGCAGTTTTTCAAGCTAAGAACGTACTTAGTGTCAACTCATCTCAGAAGTCTCAATCCAGCTGCTGCGTTCTTATGACACCAACAAACAGCCAAAACAGATCAGCCTTTCTGCCACTATTTACAATACAATAAAATTAAAACCTTCAGAGACTTTCAATAGTTACTCCAATGGTTCTTAACCAGTCTTTGGATAACCAATCACAGACTTTGTGAATAATTAATTCCAGACACCAGTTTTGCATCTTAAACAACAGACTTTCTATATTAAATAGACATAAAACTTCAGCAGAGAAGAAAATTACATCTAATTACATCTGTGGTTTGAGAGGCATAGATAGAGTAGATAGTCGGAGACTTTTTCCCAGGGTGGAAATGACTATTACGAGAGGGCATAATTTTAAGGCGATTGGAGGAAGGTATGGGGAGATGTCAGAGGTAGGTTCTTCACATAGAGAGTGGTGGGCATGTGGCATGTGCTGCCGGCAGTGGTAGTGGAGTCAGATACTCTTACGCAACTCTTGGATAGGCATGTGGAGGATAGTAAAATGTAGGGTATGCAGGGTAGTTTGACCTTAGTAGGATAATAGGTCGGCACAACATTGTGCAGTACTGTGCTGTACTGCACAATGTTTAAATCTGAAACATTTGTTTATAGCCCCCATTCATACAAAAGACAGACATACAAACAAAGTTAAGGAATACATAAACAAAAATAACAAGACTGGCCAGATCATTTAAATGGTTTTCTTGATGCATTGATTCAGAGGCATAGATGTGAACTTCCTTGGTTGCATTCCTGGAGATACTGATCAGAGACACCTTTTCAGTTCACTCAGATAAAGACTGTAATACTTTCAATCTCTGGACGTTCAAAAGCTGGCAAGGGAGATTAGGCAGGGAGTTTTGAAAACCTTCATCAAAATCTTCATGCTGTCTCATCAGCAGCCAAAATTCTTCTACTCCAGAAAACACAGTTCAAAATAACTCCAAACCTGGTCCCTCCTTGATGGATTGTCTTGTTCAGGGGCCTCAATTACCATTCAACATCCATCTACTGCTTGAATACATGGTCTCTCCCAGATTTATGGGATCAATTCCCAGGTAACAGATCTCATTAACAGCCAACTCTTACAATCTGTTTAAACACAATTCTCTTCCCAGGGTTGCTGTCTATAGGAACACTTCTGATCAAGAATCAGCCTGCAGTTAACCTCCAGGCTTGGCTTCACAAACAAACAAAAGCTTGCTTGGTCTGTTCTTTTCCTTTAACCACAAGCTGTTTCCCAAAGTTCAAAGGTCATCTTCAGCTCACAATTCCCAGCTCATAGCCCCAAACCAAAATATATATAAAAATGAAAAATCAGCAAGGGTTCTAACAGTGTCCAAATTTCTATTTTCTCAGTTTATATTTCAAAAGAAATGAGCCTTCATATATCTAGACAGCCATCAGGGAACATTTGATATCTTCTGCAGATTGTAAAAATGCCCAGTTTCATGTTCTCTGCATATCTGATTATCTGTAAAAACGCCCACGGATTCAGGGTTGGAGCAACAGCAGGAACTAGATACATTTTGCTTGTCATGGCATACTACATCAAATGCACTGTTAAACTGAAGCATCTAGCACTAGCGTGCTATTTTTGTGTCTAACAGCACTTAATATATCCATCATTATAAATCCAAAGAGCTTGGGAGTGGGGAGTTGCAGACGAGAAGTTGGAAGATTAAGTGGATGACTTTTGACGTTTGTTGTCAGTCATGGATTTGCATAGCAGCAATGCAGGGATGTACATTTTGAAGCAATGGCCCAGATATTCCAGTCAAACTGGAGAGACCTAGAAAGGGATCTCCTGTTATAAACCTATTGAGGAATCCTTGAATCCAGCAATGAAGAATCTCTTTTTAGAAACCATGTCCCCTTGCAGCAGCCATTGTACTATGAGCTGCACATAGCCAGAACCCTCAAGTTTCCAACTTTAAGGGGCTTTTTCAGAAGGTTCCAGACACAAGAAAATTTCTCATCTGAAGTTCCAATATCCTAGGCAATTTCCACACAGACTGCTGCAATGGGAACTCCATGTGGTCCTCACTCAACTCTATTCTGTGCTGTTCCAATGACTCTCTGGCCATCAGAATATCTGGGCCAATTATTGTGTGCATAAAGATTACAAATACTAACAATATTCAAAGTATACAGTACGATGGTCCAAAGCTGGTTAGGCTTGGATTATATGCTTTCCTTATGCTAAGATTTTGTGTTCTTTCGTAGTGTGCGAATCATACTCCATAGATCATGGCAATACAGAACGTGCATTTCAAGCTAAGAACGTAATGTGCAGTGAATTGCTGAAAAGAAATCACAGCTACGCTAATAACAGCCAATTAATCAGCTGTATGCAACATAACAGACTAATCAAAAAGTTACAAGGTCATGGATCTAATGAAAGTGGTGAGTTGGATCTAAAATTACCTTAGCGGCAGTGGGTTATGTTGGAAATGTTTTTTGAAACTGAAAGGCTGCTTTCAGAGGCTTCTGCAGATCTCAGTTTGGGAACCCTCACTGCTCGGCAATGTGTCAATGTTTTTGACTGAAACACAGGTGCGCAGATTAAGTAGTTTGCTGATGAAATGAAAGCAAGTAAGATTAGAGAGAATATTTCTGACATTACTCCCTGTCACTTTCTGAAGGAAATAAATACTATTATGCTGACTTTGTCTACTTACCCAAACATGAATTTTCTGCACCTTGGAATTGCACTTTGATGACTATTTCAAATGAGGACTATAAAACACTAAAATTTTGCAAGATCTGACTGATGTACAAAACACAGTTTAATTTAAAACACTGTGCTCATTATGCACTGTGTAATATTACTCTGCACCTTTGGGAGCGTTTAATTGGACAAAACAACTGATTTCTCATACCTGTTCAAGTGGAGATACGTGTTCCCATTTTACTTCCAGCTTTGAATCTTCAAGCTATTTTTCTAAGCACATCCTACCATGCACAAATTTTATTAGTAAGAGTGCAGTGGGACTCACTGCAACACAAGGCAAACTAATCAAAACCGGTTACTGCCTTAACATGAAAATGGCAGTAATGTAACAAAAAGATCTAGTATATAATAGAGGGATATACAGTTGCAATATTCCATACCATCCTAAATTATTTTTGCTTTAGAAATATTTAATTGTGGAATTACTAGTTCAAAATCAACTCAAGTAGCCTCCTCACAGTTTACAACTCAATTATCCAGGTGCATGCAGAAATAGACTTAACAACTCTTGAATGAGTTCAGCAGGTCATGACTTAAGAGATCTTAAACAACCTTATGCTCTAGAGGACTATGAAGTTTCAATTGTTGAGTATGCTCAAGACTGAGATCGATAGATTTCTGATGTTGCAAATAGAAGATGAGCCACGACCACATTGAATGGCAGAGCAGACTCAAAGGGCTGATTAGCCTATTCTTAATGCTCTGAGATTATGTTCTTATTTCAATCTGACAACAGTTGTATTGAACTTATGATTTCATAACAGAAATGTTTTTAACAGTTTATCATTTGATTCATAAGTTGGTTATAGTGTGGGGCTGTACCTTTAGGATAAATGAGATGGATGATGTGATCTGTGTTGGAGTCTACCTGACTGTAAAAGCTTGGTAGTAAATAGTAATAATCACATGGAAAACTCCAATTGAGTTGGTGACCAGTTTTTGAATTCAAGGACAATCACAGCTTTTGCCACGTCCACAACCAAAAGACTTTAAATCTCCTGAAAACCAAAGAGCTGTTATCAACATCAAGATTGTAAATACCTGTGCTAAAACCTGTTTCTTTGATTCTAAGATGAAAGGCTCTTGTAGTCTTCTTGGACACAGGGCTAAGGTATTTCTGGATGCCATGGAGAAAGGGATAGGAGAAGCCATTTTAAGATCAGGTTACAGGTGTTTCAACCCAGAAATATCAGAGACCAATTGCAGCTTTGTTTGTGTAGTGCACACGGTTCACAGTCTACAGTCATGTCAAACACAGAAATTGCCGGAAAAACTCATGAGGTCTGGCTGCATCATTAACTCTGCTTTCTCTTCACAGATACTGCCACATCTGCTGAGTTTTTTCAGCAATTTCTGTTTTTATTTCCAATTTCCAGCATCTGCAGTTCTTTATTATTTTTCTATATTCCTGTTTTGTCTGCGTTCATCAGGTTGACATCTCAAAAGTTTTTTTTTGAGGGTGGGGAGGGAGGTGGAGCGATAATTAGCAGATGGTTTCCTTACCGAGGTTGGACCTGATGCCTCAAGACATCACGGGATCCGGTGTCAATGTTGAGGACTTCCCCAGGCAATTCCAAGTATACAACTGTGCCACCATCTCAGGTGGGTCTGTGGGTCTCAGGGTCTCAGTAAAGAGGATTTTGTAGGTTCATATGTGCTATTGTCGCTTCCAGTGCCTTGGTCAATGCCAAGTTGGCCGCCCGATTCCTTTTATCAGAATTTGTAGCACTTTGATACAACAAAGTGGCTTGCTTGGCCATTTCAGAGTCAACCACATCACTAGATCTGGAGTCACATGTAGGCCAGACCAGGTAAGAACAGCAGTCTTTCCTTCCCTAAAGGACAGAAGTGAGGATAGTCATAGTGAAGAAGGGGAGGTTAATAAAATCCAATTACACAGCGTACGCAATAACCAAAAAACATTTATTTTGTAGTGTTTGTTTTACTTGATTCTCTTGTAGTAAAATCCATTTTTGTTAAAATCCTGGAATCTTGTGACTTATACTTTCAAAAAATAACTGGGAGTTCAAACTTCTCTTCAAACATTAATGTCGTCTTCCAGGATCTGAACAATGGAATATTAGTCTTCTATGACAATATTTAACGTTTTTCTTTTAGATGACACTTGTATGGTTAAATTTATTGCCAAAAACTTGCATTGAGAAATGGTTTTCATTTACTGCTCAGTATAAGTTTAAGAAAAGTTTCTTTGGTTGGCTCATTGAGTCACTTTACATCATTTGAGTATTGCTGAAAAAGGGAGAAACTGTGTGTCATGCACCCATCAGAAAAATGCAAATGTTTGCAATAATTTAAGCTGCAGGAGATAAGGTCAGTTGGCAAGTCTACTCGATGGCAAAATCTTGGTCAATTGGAGGAGCAAACGTCCTAAGCTTCTGGGTATTTTTTTGTACTGATGTCAGAGAACATAACTTAAGTGGCACAAAATGAGTCACAGTATATGCTTGACCTAAAATCTTAAATTAATTGTTAGTGTAGATGTTAGCACACTCAGGATTATTTAGTGTCACCCTATTCCAAAATTCTATCAACAGACAGTGTTTTGTGATTCCAACACTAGAAATTGCTTAAATTAAAAAACTGAACTTGTATTGAAATATAGCTGCCATTTCCTTGCAAAAATGTATCATTTCACATTTGATTTTACCTTGATTTAGGTTTAATTTAATCTACCAAACCACATTACTTCTGTACTCACTTATGACGTAAAATTTGTAGGTGGCATATTTCAGAAGAACATTTGACTTTTGAAAATAAATTTGAAGTTCTAGTTTTTAACTGATTCACGCTATAAAGACTTCAGATTTTAAATTTAATTATATTATTTATTCCAGCAATTGTTGTTGCCCCATTATTACGTGTAGAAGTAAAGACAATGTTAAAACTTATTTTGCTGATTTTTTTCTTTCAAGTCTGTTTGCTTTTTACCTAGTTTTGACTATTTTCTCACTTGTAGGAAAGTAATTTGCTTTACAGGGGTTTTGAGATTTTTTGAAGAAAATGTCCTGCAAGCTATCTAGAAAGGCTCTTAGAATGGCATTTTAACTTAGAAGTTATCCAGACAAGATGGAGTTAAATTCCGTGTAGTGTTTGAAAAGTAAAAGGTCTCAGCTAATAAAACACACAAGTCACAGAATGTTAGATAACAAGCTGTTGAGCTGGATGAACACAGCAGGCCAAGCAGCATCACAGGAGCAGGAAAGCAGACGTTTCGGGTCTGGACCCTTCTTCAGAAATGCCTGCGAAGGACCTCTCCTGTTTTTCATTCTTCGCAGGAAAGAAAGACCTCAGTCACAAAATGTTTTTTGGTTAAATCAAGTTCAACAGATTTTTTTTAAAAATTCATTCACAGGATGTGGGCGGAGCTAGCGAGGCCAGCATTTATTGCCCATCCCCTACTGCCCAGAAGCAGTTAAAAATCCACCACCCTGGAATCACATGTAGACCAGACTGGATATGGAATACAGATTTCCTTCCCTAAAAAAGGACATTAGTGAACCAGATGGGTTTTTCCAACATTGAACAACAGTTTCATGATTATCATTAGACTGTAAATTTCAGATTTTTTTCAAACTCTTCCATCTGCCATGGGGGATTTGAACACAGGACATGAAAACATGACCTAGGTGAATAAGATTGAGTATAAAGACAATTTTTTTCACTATTTTTAAAAGCCTATTTGGGAAAGTCACTGCCCAGCTGCATGGCTTTCGTCTGTACTGTAACCATTCTATGATACGGTGAAAGCAGATTATCCAGATAGCCATGTTCAGTGTCTGCCACGATATTGTACACAGCAATCATTCCAAACGTAAATGTCTATAATACCGATCCATGTCAACTTCCGTTTGTATATCTGTACCATTAACCGCAACCCAATATCTATTTCAGTTGCTGAATTTATCAAATATCTTCTCCATTTTGCAATTCAATATGCTTCATTATGACACAGTACGCATTCATTTTGCTTTTCTGTTTGTAAAGTATTTTCTACAATGGGAGAACTTCCTCACATTCTCAATAGCTAAGTAAATTTTACATCTGTATAAACAACACACTTGAACAATAATTCAAGAAGGAGACTCACGACTTCCCAAGAACAATCAGAAGTGGGCAAAAAAAAAAATCTGACCTTGCCAGTAATATCCACATGCTGGGATTTAAACAATAACTTCTCTTAAATATCTGAATCATCCATGAAAACTGATTCACTTTCTGTACCTCATGATCCCTCTCTACAAGGTACATGCAGAAGGGAGCCCTGTACAACTCTCTTGGCTTTGCACTGTTCAATTTTGTCATACGAAATGTCACAAAATTAAAGCCAGAGGACGACTTAAACTCATTTTCTAATAAGCATGTGTGATCACTTATGTATTTGCCATATTTGAAAGAGATGACATCACTGGAATAATGATTCATGGCCAAAGTCAAATCCTACCATAACTGGTGAAAATAACACCCAGAATTATAGAGTCATACAGTCACAGAAATGTATAGCACGGAGACAGACCCTTTGGTCCAACTAGTCTATGCCAAACAGATATCCTAAATTAATCTAGTCCCGTTTGCCAGCATTTGATCCATATCCCGCTAAATCCCTCCTATTCATACACCGTCCAGATGCCTTTTAAAATGTTGCAATTGTACCAGCATCCACCACTTCCTCTGGTAGCTTATTTCATATACACACCACCCTCTGCGTGAAAACATTACTCCTTCGGTCCCTTTTAAATCTTTCCCCTCTCACCTTTAACCTAGGCCCTCTAGTTCTAGGAAACCATCCCAGGGAAAAGACCTTGCCTATTCACCCTATCCATGCCCCCCATGATTTTATAAACCTCTCTACGGTCACCCCTCAGCCTCCAATGTTCCAGGGAAAATAGCCCCAGACTATTCAACCTCTTCCTATAGCTCAAACCCTCTAACCCTGGCAAGATCCTTGCAAATCTTTTCTGAACACTTTCAAGTTTCAAAACATCCTTCCTATAGCATGGAGATAAGAATTGCATACAGTATTCCAAAAGTGGCCTAATCTATGTGCTGTACTGCCACAACATGACCTCCCAACTCCTTTACGCATTGCACTGACCAATAAGCGCAAGCATACCAAACGCCTTCTTTACTATCCTGTCTACCTGAGACTCCACTTTCAAGGAACTATGAACCTGCACTGCAAGGTCTCTTTGTTCAGCAACACACTCTAGGACCTTACCATTAAGTGTACAAGTCCTGCCCTGATTTGTCTTTCCAAAATGCAGCACCGCACATTTATCTAAATTAAATTCCATCTGCCACTCCTCAGCCCACTGGCACATCTGATCAAGATCCCATTGTACTCTGAAGTAACCTTCTTCGCTGTCCACTACACCTCCAGTTTTGGTGTCATCTACAAACTTACTAACCATACCTCCTACATTCACATCCAAGTCATTTATATAAATGACAAAAAGCAGTGGACCCAGCACCAGTTATTGTGGCGCACCGCTGGTCACAGGCCTCCAGTCTGAAAAGCATCCAGCCACCACCACTACCCTCTGCCCTCTACCTCCTAGCTAGAAATGGCTAGTTCTCTCTATTTCAAATGATCTAACCTTGCCAACCGACAGTCCACCTGAGGAACCTGATCAAACGCCTTACTGAAGTCCATATAGATCATGTACAATGCTCTGCCCTCAACAATCCTCTTCATTATTTCAAAAAACTCAGTCAAGTTAGTGAGACATGATTTCCCATGCACAAAGCCATGCTGACTATCCTTAATCAGTCCTCGCTTTTTCAAATACATGTAAATCCCGCCCCTCAGGATTGCCTCCAACAACTTGCCCACCACCGACGTCAGGCTCTCCGGTCTATAGTTCCCTGGCTTTTCCTTATCATCTTTCTTAAATAGTGGCACCATATTAGCCAATCTCCAGTCTTCTGGCACATCATCTGTGGCTATTGATGATACAACTATCTCAGCAAAAAGCCCAGCAATCTCTTCCTTAGCTTCCCACAGAGTTCTAGAGTACACCTGACATGGTCCCAGAGTTTTATCTATTAAAAAACTGGAATTGAGAGCTGGTCTCAGTAATAGTGACCACAAAAAAAAAACAACTTATTTATTGTCATAAAAATCTATTTGCTTCACCAATTCCCTTTAAGGAAGGAAAGTGACGTCCTTACGTGATCTGGCCTACATGCAATTTCAAATCCACAGCATGTCAGACTCTTAACTGACCACTGAAATGACCTAGCAATCTACTCAGTACAAGCACCATTAGGGCTGGGAAAATTTTGGCCTCAAGAGGGATGTCCACATCCTATCAAAGAATAAATGTATGTGGGACACCAGCCAGAAGTTCTTTTCACCTCTAATTTTGAGTATTTCAAAGACACGAAGAAGGAACCACAGCTGGAGTACTGTGTGCAGTTGTGGTTCCTTTACCCTAAAAGGTGATGTTTTACCATGGAGGCAAAGAAGGTTGACCAAGCCTTTTGTGGGATTCCAGAAGTCTAATGAGAGATTGTGGGATTGGAGTTATTTTCTAGTTTTAAAGCATGAGAGGTGATCTAATTGAAAAATCAGAAAATACTGCGTACTCAAAGAGACAGGGCAGATGTAGTTAAGATTTTCTTCTATGGGAGAGGAGTGGAGAAAAAAAATGGATGATTTGCAGAGGAATCTGTGTCACAAATGCAGTCTGACAAGTGGTACTGAAGGGTTAAGGGAGATGGTCATGCCAGGGCAGAGCTGGGTGGCATCAGTTTACAAGTGGTACCCAAGCAATTATGTCACTCAGGATCAATGTGTAAACAAAGGGAGAGAAGGACAAGAATAGAAGCTTGAGACTTCTGAAGAAGTGAAACATGCGGTTTTGGGGCTGGAGGTCAGTTGGAGTCGTAGCTTGCCAAATGAGAGGGGTGGACAGGAAACAGAAAAACAGCTGAATATATCAGCTTGGCCCTCGTGACAAAGTCATGCACAGTCCGTCATACTATTTGGTGTGGAGTTGGTGAGGGGAAAGAAATGAAATTTAAAAAGGAGACTGTTAGTGGATAAAAGAAGCTGAAACTTGCAGAAGCAGCATGGGACAGGATCTCTGCTCTCTAGGATTCCCAGAGCAGTGTGTGGTTTTGCCGGAGGATAAAAAATACAATTGTGCTTCACATGGTCTAGCCCAATCTAGCTACTGATGGATAGACCAACTCTAATGACAAAGACATAAGTATTAAATATAAAGGAGTGGAAGTAAGGACAACACTAAAGATAAAGCTTTTACTGGAGCTAATCCAACATAGACATGCGAGTGTTGATGAGCAAATACAGAATCATTAGACAATTTGAAACTCTACTTCTAAGTGACATGATTTATTCTCAGGGCAGACAAAAAGAAATGGAATTAGAAGGAGTAAGATGAATAGATGGCGGTGAAGAATAGAAGGAAGAAATCAGATGTAGTTTTTGCAGGTTTGGGAGCACAGATTGAGAGTTGATGCAAGATGAGAAGATCAGACAGGTGACTCTAAAAACTGGACAGGGGTTGGGAGGTAAAGTAACCAGAAGGACAGAAACAAAATACAGCTATATTATAGGCTCTTTACTGAAGCAAGGCGAATCTCATTGCTAACAACTATTTCAAGATGCTGATGCTATAGTTTTGGCTTCATTTTCCTGTAGCAGGTTGTTCACAGCTAGACTAATTTCCAGAAGCAAACTGTCCAGCATTAGCCTAAACTCATGTCCTTATTCATCACCACCACTGCATCCAGGTTTAACAATTACAACAGAGATATTGTCCCTGCCTCTGCGTTCAAGTTCCACTTTCTCCAGGGTGTGCAATAACATCTCTGAACAGGTTGATGAAAAAAAGGTGGGACATTGGAACAATTCAGGAAGAATGAATGTAAGCAAGAAGAGATTCAGTCCATGTCCACAAAAGTGTATAATCTAACACTAAGAATACAAGTAAATTATTATTCGGTCTGCATACCTCCTTGTTCTTTACGATCATGATCTTTAGCTTATCAAAGCTGTAGCATGCTAATTTTGTTAATTATAATGCACAGTATAGCTGCTGATCGTGTATGAATGGTACACTGACAGAACTGTGGATGGAGCATCAATGGTTACTGGTTGTAACCGTGAATGGAGTATCAATCATAATGTTTGTACTAAGAAAGGTGTTAGTCAACTGCTTTTACAAAATATCATAGCTGAAATCCTGGATATGGGAGCATGAGGAAGATGAAAAGAACTCTCCAAAAGGGTCCAGTACACAGTTAAGAAGTGATATAAAACAGCCATTTATTGAACATTGCTGAAAACTGACATTTTGTCAAAGCTTTTCTTCTTGCACCCTACTGGGGCTATGTTTGAGAATACCTAATGTAAAGGGAAGCCGTAATTTAACATTCAACATTTCAAAGAAATTAAAAACCAAACAGGAAATGTGCATTGTGAACATCAAGCGTACTGAAATCGTACTGACGCACCTCAGAGTGGAACATAGATTCATGATTAATTTATTTCTATTGCACTTTGTGCTTTTCAATTTGAGACGAATTGCTGTCAGGTAGTTTGCAACGATATGGAATGTGTACTGTAAATACCAAGACTGTGACAGGTGTATTGAGGTGCCTAACATGAAACCTGCAATATGGCAAAAAGTTGAATTCTTTGCACTCTCTGGAATTTAAAAGTCAAAATGCTTTTAATGTACTTTGACAAGTGTTATGAAGAAAACATTGTAGATAGGGTAAAATAGGTAGTTAATGAGGCGAGTTTGGTAAGACAGCACGAGAAAACTCACTTGGCGTCATTAAGCAAAACATACCATGAAACTCAATGGAACCGATGCTTTGCCAAAATACAAGATTCAGTCCTTTATCATGAATGAGATTGGACAAAGCCAGTATGGGTTTATAAGTCAAATCATATTGACAACCTACTGAAGTTTGTTTTGAGGATGTAACCAGTAGAATAAATAAGGGAGAACTAGGAGATGTGAACTGCTTGGATTTTTAGAAGGCTTTGATGAGATTGTAGAATTCCTACTGCAGATAAAGGCCATTTGGCCCATCGTGTCTGCACCAACCATCTGAACAGCGTCCAATCCAGATCGAGTCGCCCAACTCTAGTGCCATAACCCTACATTTACCAGGATTAATCCATGTAGTTTGCACATCCCTGGACACTATGAGGCAACTTAGCACGGCCAATGCATACAACCTGCACATCTTTTAACTGTGGAAGGATACCGGAGCACGCAGCAGAAACCCAGGCAGGCATTGAGAGAATATGCAAACTCCACACAGAAAGACACCCCAAGTTAGAATTGAATCCAGGTCTTTGGAGCGGTGAGGCAGCAGTGCTAACCACTTGCCTACCAGCCTTCGTAAAAAGTTAGTGAGGAAAGTTAAAGCACATGTGATACATTAATAGAGACAGCAAGAATTACAGATGCTGGAGTCAGAGACAACACAGTATGGAGCTGGAGGACCATAGCAGGCCAGGCAGCAGAGGAGCAGGAAAGTTGATGTTTCGGGTTGGGACCCTTCCCGACCCAAAACGTCAACTTACCTGCTTCTCTGATGCTGCCTGGCCTGCTGTGATCCTCCATCTCCATACTGTGTTGTGTCTGGGATAGGTTAGTATATTGGCATGGATCAAAAATTGATTGACAGTCAGGAAGCAGAGTGAGAATAAAAGGATCTTTTTCCAAGCGGCAATGACTAGTGGGATATTTGCAAGGATCAGAGCTTGAACCTCAGATATTCATGATTTATACAATAACCTGGATGAGGGAACAAAATGCAACAAATGGAGAGGGTGCAGCAGAGGTTCACTAGGCTAATACCAGGAATGACAGGACTGTCATATAAGGAGAAATTGATTTGAATAGGTCTGTGTTCGATAAGAGTTTAGAAGGATGAGAGGATCTGATTGAAACAAAATTTTAAAAGGACTGGACAAATCAAGAAGCACGGTGGGTATTTTCTCTGGGAGGGGAGTGTAGAACCAGAGGACACAGTCTCATGATAATATGGTAGACCATTTAGGATCAAGATGGGAAAATATTTCTTCACTTAGAATCACAAAGCTGTGGAAAGCTATACCTCAAAAGGTAGCAGAGGCCAAGGCATTTAATATATTCACAAAAGTATTTTTTTACATTTTAAGGGCATTGAGAGAACATGAGCATATGGCTTTGACATAGAGGATCATCAATGATCACATTGGCCTATTCCTGCTCCTAGTTTCTATTTTTCAATGTTATATTTGAAGTTGGGTATTTGTGTAATGTACTTACAGGATAAGGTTTAATAAATGGCCTGGGGAAGCAGGAGTGTGCTAAAGAGCCTAGATGCATTATAATTATTTCAGTTCAAACTCTACCACTTATAGTAGATTAAAAGAACTTTGTCTAATTTCCAACCAGCTACTGATTTCCTTCAGGACAATGCCAAACAGAGTTTGCTTGCAGAGAGTGTGCAACAATCATAAGCAATCAGCAGATAATCAACATCAAGGTCGTCTCCTTTGGGCATTTTTCACACAAAACAGATTCAGCTTAAAGGGTTACAAATTACTGCTTTCTCATTCATTTAAATGAATGGACAGCATTATTGAACCAAGAAGCACTTACGTAACTCAGAAGTTTAAAGAGACTGATACAAAACATCTAGTTTGACAATGCAAAGCAACCAGAGAATGTCCCAGTAGAGCAACAGGGAATATTCATGACATTATTTCGTTTTAAAGAGTGTGCCAAACTTAAGGAAATAAACTGAACATTTCTTTAACATACATTAACATCAAACTTTCATTAATTAAACTATTATACAATTTACATTTTCTTCCCCAAGGAGTCCCAGCTGACATTTTTTAATTGTAACAATTTCCAAACTGTAGAAAGATTTGATTCTTTTAAATTGCCTATGTCAAGAGAGTCGGGGGCAGAGCATAGTATGGTGGCCATCACCAAGGAAAAGGTGCTAGTAAAACTGATTGGCCTGAAGGTGGATAAATCACCTGGACCAGATGGACTACACTCCAGAGTTCTAAAGGAGATAGCTGAAGAGCAAGAGGAAGCATTAGTGGTGATCTTTCAGGAATCGCTAGAGTCAGGGAGGAGCCCAGAAAACTGGAAAATCGCTAATGCGACACCCCGTTTAAAAAGGGAGTAAGGCAAAAGACAGAAAGTTACAGGCCGATTAGCCGAAACTCGGTCGTGGGTAAAATTTGAGTCCATTGTAAAGGATGAGATTTCTGAATATTTGGAAGTGTATGGTAAAATAGGGCAAAGTCAGCATGGTTTCATCAAGGAGAGGTCACGCCTGACAAACCTGCTAGAATTCTTTGAGCGAGTAACGAGCAGGGTAGACCAAGGAGAGCCAATGGATGTTATCTACCTGGACTTCAAGAAGGCTTTTGACAAGGTGCCGCACAGGAGACTGCTGAGTAAGACAAGGGCACATGGTGTTAGAGGCAAGGTGCTAGCATGGATAGAAGATTGGCTGCCTGGTAGAAAGCAGAGAATGGGGATAAAAGGGTCTTTCTCAGGATGGCAGCCTGTGACATGTGGTGTTCCGCAAGGGTCAGTGTTGAGACCACAATTTTTCACTTTATACATTAGTGATCTAGATGAAGGAACTGTGGACATTCTGGCTAAGTTTGCAGATGATACAAAGATAGGTGGAGGGACAGGTAGTATTGAGGCGGGGATGCTGCAGAAGGATTTGGACAGGTTAGGAGAGTGGGCAAAGAAGTGGCAGATGGAGTACAACGTGGGAAAGTGTGAGGTCATGCACTTTGGTAAGAAGAATAGAAGCATGGACTATTTTCTAAATGGGGAGAAAATTCAGAAGTCTGAAGTGCAAAGAGACTTGGCAGTTCTAGTCCAGGATTCTCTCAAGGTAAACTTGCAGGTTGAGTCAGTAGTAGGGAAGACAAATGCAATGTTGGCATTTATTTTGAGAGGACTTGAATATAAAGGTAGGGATGTACGACTGAGGCTTTATAAGGCCCTGGTCAGGCTACATTTGGAGTATTGTGTGCAGTTTTGGGCCCCATATCTCAGGAAGAATATACTAGCCCTGGAGCAGGTTCAGAGGAGGTTCAGAAGAATGGTCCCAGGAATGGAAAGCTTAACATACGAGGAACGTTTGAGGACTCTGGTACTACACTTGTTGGAATTTAGAAGGATGAGGGGGATCTAATTGAACTTACAGAATACTAAATGGCCTGGACAGAGTGGATGGTGGGAAGATGCTTCCATTGGTAGGACAGACCAGGACCCGAGGGCACAGCGTTAGAGTAAAGGGAAGACCTATTAGAACAGAGATAAGGAGAAACTTCTTCAGCCAGAGAGAGTGGTGAATCTATGGAATTCACTGCCACAGAAGGCTGTGGAGGCCAGGTCATTGAGTATATTTAAGACTGAGATAGATGGGTTCTTGATTATCAAGGGGATCAAGGGTTACGGGGAGAAAGCGGGAGAATGGGATAGAGGAACTTATCAACCATGATTGAATGGCAGAGCAGACTCGATGGGCCAAATGGCCTAATTTCTGCTCCTATGTCTTATGGTCTTATGCTTTGAAATGGAGTTTGCAAACAGTTTGTAAACAATAAATCTTAGATTTCAACTATGCCTGATACATTCTGTAGGGCCTAAAAGATGAGAAGATGGATTGTGGATTTTGTTTTTAAAAGGATCCATTATCATGAGGGAATTGGGAAAAATGACTATTTTGTTTAAAAATGTCATAGATTGCTTTATTTAGAAGGTTGATAGTTTTAAAATATGTACATTGTCCCAGCTGTCACACATCAAATATTTTGTTGAACAAAATGTTTTCAGAGCACATTATTCGACACTGACAGACCTGAAGCCTGAAAGCTGTTAATAAAGTAATTTCTTTTTATTTCAGCTTAGTTAGCAGCAGCAAGAGAAAATCTCAAGGAACACCAGCATAATTGCAATAATTAAAAAGGATGAAGATATGCAATAAGTGCCCTCTTCACTTATGTTCTGTAAGCCTTCTTTATCATTCCAAGTAATCTAAGAAATCTGATTTATGCTCAAATCTTACATGTCATTTAACAAGGCCAAATATTGTGAAATACTGACAGCAATTGAATCTTCACACATTTTCTAGGCAAAATGGTTTGTACTACAAACTAGTAACGTTTTGTTGGCTTGGAGTTTTTCCCCCAGTTTTTCTTAACTACAAAGTCAAGAAATGGTTTCTGCTTTCTCTTTCTGTTGGAACCTACATCCATTGTAGCATGAAATTGGTCACATTTTCCATTTCGTCTGATGCCTACCTTCGATACAGCTTGAAGACAATCTGATCAAAGACATGGAGCGGTCAGTAACTATATCAGAAAGTGGAGATTTACCAGGATGTTGCCTGGGCTGGGCAGTCTTAGTTATTAAGAGAGACTGGACAGACTGATGTAGTTTTCCTTAGAGCAGAGGAGAGTGAGGCAGGTGCATGATTGAGATCTGTAAAACTCGGGGAGGCTGGACAAGATAAACAGGGAGGAACTTTTCTCCTTGGTGGAGGGATCAATGACCAGAGGCTACAGATTAAAAGTAATGGGCAAAGTGTTTAGAGGAGATGTGTGGGTGAAAGTTTCATTCCATGTAAGGATTGTAGAGGCAGAAATCGCAATAACGTTTAAAGTAGCATTTAGGTGTGCACTTGTGATGCCAAGCTATACAAGATCAAGTGCTAGAAAATGTAAATTGGAATATTTAGGTGGTTGTTTTTGGCTGGTGCAGGTTCCAAAGACCAAAGGGACTTTTACTGTGCTGTGGTGCTCTACGACTGAGAGATGGTGAATACACTGGTTTTGATTTTCTAAATCTCCCCAAGATCTAGAACCATCTCAGGGATTGGAAGTTAATAAACATAACCGCCGTTCAAGATAAGGAGCGCAGTCAAAGGTCTACAGGCTAGCTAACATAAAACCAGAAGTATGGACAACGCTGGAATCTGTTAAAAGAACATCTGATCAAACTGTTATTTCCTAAGCACATATGCAAAGTCAGCTCGGTTCTACAAAAGAGAAAATGTGTTTGCAAGGAGTTTAAGTAGTAGGATATATAATGGGAAGCCAATAGGTGTAATATACTTGGATTTCCAAGAGGCATACAAGTGCCACAAAAAAAAAGGCTAATATGAAAAGAGCAACTGGGGTTGGAGGTATTATATTAGAAAAAGATAGAGGAATGGATAGGATAGGGAAGCACAGAATGAGGATGCACGGAGTTTTTCACAATTGCTAGACTTGTAACTCATCAATGCCACAAAGACCAGTCCTGGAGCCTCAGCTAATTATAACTTACGTGAACAATTTGGATTATAACCAGTTAGGTGGGAATGTAAACTGAGAAGAGGATACCAACAGCTATAAAGAGGTATAAGCAGACTAAGTGAACATAGCAAAGGATGTATAATGTGGAGGGGTGAGAGATTACTCATTCTTGTAGTGAGAATCAAAATGTAGAATTTTGTTTTAAAAAGATGTGAACCCTGTAAGCTTGTAAATGTGGATGTTCAGAAAGCCATGCATTCTTAAAACAAACACAGAAAACATGCAGTTCAATTAGGAAGGCAAACGGCATATTTGCCTTTATCACAAGGGGATCGGAGGTATAAGATAAGGAAGTCTTGTTACAATTGTAAAGGGTTTTTGCAAAACCACAACTGGAGCACTATGTGCAGTGTTGATCTCTTTTCTAAAAGGTACTATATGGATAAGATTATTGACTGGTTCTTGTGAAGAGTTCTCTGCAGTTTAAAACAATACAAGGTGAATCCAATGAAAAACGCAAGATTCTGGAGGTACTTGACAGATTACAATTCAGATGTTGGTTTTCCTTGGCTAACGAATCTAGATTATAGGCACAGCTGCAGAATAAGGGCATAAATCATTTAGGACAGAGATCTAGAGAAATATTTTCTCTCGATGAATCTTTAAAACTGTCTGCTCCACAGCACTGAGAATGTCTCATTCTTGAATTACTCAAGAAGACAGGCAGGTTGTCAATGTCAAAACAGTCAAGGAATATGGGAAGCAGGGGAAAGTGGAGTTAAGGCTGAAAATTAACCATAAATGGCACTGAATGTCAGTGCAGGTTCCAGGAGCTATGTGGTCATCTCTTGGTCATATTTCTCATGTTATTACTTAAAAATTCCAGTGTAGCCCAGAAAGCCAATAATAGAAATGACCTGCAGAATAAGCTGACAGGCTCAACTAGGGTTCTAACGAAGAAATTTTTCAGCTCTCTGTTACTCAGTAAATCTGCACTCTCCTGAATGGTTATATTTGCCTCCCTCAAAATTAAAAACAACATTAGGAACGGAGATTAATAAACTACAAAAGACTACCAGTTCCCACAAATTTATCTTCTCCCACAAAACAGGGTATCATATTCCAAGAAAGAATCCCTTCGTAAAGTTCAGGAGATGCCACAAATACCATTCTAAAGCATCACCAACTTAAAACAATCCAGATGATCCATGTTTGCAATCAACTTCACAGCAGGTTCTGCCTCATTATAAAAGAATAAAGGCAAACTTCTCGAACAAGAATTTTCTTGTTCATCACCTAGCTTGATGACATTGACTATCTTTAAGCTGCAATATCATCTTGGGTAGATGCTCAATAATTTTAGATGTGGGGTAGTAAGATGTACAGCAAATGACCACTCCTGTGCAGTTTTGGTACAATTCTTTTAGCAGCAGTGCTTTTGCACACTTATTAAATCACAGAATCATTATAGTACAGGAGGAAGCTGTTTGACCACTTTTGCACTGGCTCTCTAAACGAGAAATTCAGAGTGCCATTCCCTAGCCTCCTTCCTGTATTCCTGCACTTTCTTACAGTTCACATAATAGTACAATAATAATCCTTTTAAATGCTTCAGCTAAAACTGGCTCCACCACATTTTAGCCGTGCGCTGCACTCAGTGGGTGAAGTAGTTTTTTCCTCAAGTCACTTTTGTTTGTTTTACCAATACTTTAAAACCTGTCCCCTCTTGTTCTTGATCCTTTTGCAAATGGACACAGTTTCTCACTTTGCACACTATCAAATCTCCTCTCCAAAGTCCAAACTTCTCTAACCTATACGCATAACTGAAGTCCCTCATCTCAGAACATTCTCACGAATGTTTTCAGTATTCTCCCAAATGCTTTTGCCTCCTTCCTAAAGTGCGGTGCTTTGTACTAGATGCAATACTCCAGCTGATGCTAAACTAGTTCAAATTCAACATAACCCCCTTACTCTTGTACTTTATATAGTATTCTAGGCTTTATGAATACGGGTATGCTTTAACCGTTTCTCAACCTGTCCCACAACTTAACCTATTCACATGTACATTCCAATGCCTCTGCTGCTGTAAATCCATTAGAGTTGTGCCCTTCATTTTACGTTTTGCTACATTTTATAACCATGGTCTTATAGCAAAATGAATATCGTCACATTTGTCTGCACTGAACTTCATTAACCATCAAAATGTCTGCCCACTGCACCAATTTGTCTATGTTCTTTGAAGTCTTGCACTACGCTCTTCATATTTTACTGTGTTTCCAATTACTGAAATTAATCCCTGTATACCAAGGTCGGGTCTTTTACCTTCAGAAAAAGCAAGTGTCCCACACGGAACCCTAGTCAATTCCACTGCAGACCTTCCTCCAGCCAGAAACATATCCTTTAACCATGGCTTCCTCCTGTCACTAGGTTAATTTTGGATCAATGTTACAACTGTTGTTTTTATTCTGTGAGCCACAACTTTGCTCAACAGACTGTTTAAACGCTACCAAAAACCTTTAGCAAGTCAATCTACAACACGTCGACAGCCCTCCCATTCCAAAAAACTCCAGCAATTTACATGATTTTTCCTTAATAATTGTAAGCTGACTTTATTTTACTTAACATTTTTCCATGTGATCATTTGATCTGTATTGTAATGTGTAGACAAATAAAGATCGTCAAAGTTAAACTGACTGGACTGTATCTACACACTTTTTTTGAATAAAGGGTGTTATTTGCAAATCCTCACTCCTCTACAAGCACCCTGCCACCTCCACATTCTCAGCAAGTCTATTCAATAACTCCATCAATTTTAAACCTTTCCAATATACTGAATAGTCTGGGTAGCATGTTCTTGCTTGGTGAGACAGCAGCAAAGTATTCATGCAACTTCAACTATGCCTCCTGACTCCCGGTATAAATCTTGTTTTAGGTCTCTAATTTACCATTCCAGTTATTAGGGAGATTATAAACAGCTCCCAACATTTTCTGCCCCTGTTTCTTGGTTTAACCCAAACTACTTCTATTTCTGGATTTTCTGCACAAAGCCCTTTTCCTCCACTCTATTTATCTATTCCTCTATCAGGGAAACACTTCCTTTTCAGTATGCCTTTTTCTAAAAGTTGTATATCAGCAAGAGTACAGTCTGAGCCAGATTAACTGCAGTCCGACATAATAGAACAATTTCCCCTTTCCACAGTACTGGGGCCAGTGGACTGTGAAATGAAAATCCCCAACCTCCCACTTTTTTTTTCCTGAATTGAACTTTCCTATTTATTCCTTTGTCAATTCATTCACACTTGAGATGTCAGCCCAGAGATTACTACTTTAAGGTTCCCTGTTTCAATTCGGAAACTCAAGTCCTAAACCTCTCTTAGGTAAAAGTAGGAATGATGTTCTACAATGTTTTTACATCTGCCCTCTCCCACTTCTGGTTTCATCTCAATCTATAAATGCCTTTGTCCATGGCACCAGTCAAACATGCAATCTTTGGAACTCCTGCCTGCAACTACAGACAACATTATTTAGTTTCCTTAGACAAATGTGCAGGGAATGCTGGATAAGTACTGAAATTGAGGTTTTGGTCAAGAATATTAAGGAAGCATATGTCTAGTATAGACAGCAGAGATCGAGTGAACCCGAGACGAGTGTAAAGGCAGTAGAAGTATGCTTAAGAGGGAAATCAGGAGGGCAAAAAAGGGACACAAGATAGCTTTGGCAAACAGGATTAAGGAGAATCCAAAAGGATTCTACAAATATATTAAGTACAAAAGAGTAACTAAGACGACAACAGGGCCCCTTAAAGATCAGCAAGGCCGCCTATGTGTGGAACTGCAAGAGACGGGGGAAGACAGTAAGTGAGTATTTTGCATGAGTGCTTACTGTGGAAAAGGATAAGGAAAATACAAAATGTGAGAGGATAGATAGCGACAGAGGTGGTGCTGTACATCTTAAAACGCATAAAGGTGGATAAATCCCTGGGACATGACCAGATGTACCCTAGAACTCTGTGGGAAGCTAAGTAAGTGACTGCTGGGCTCCTTGCTGAGACATTTGTATATCGATAGCCACAGGTGAGGTGCTGGAAGACTGGAGGTTGGCTAACGTGGTGCCATGTTTAAGAAAGGTGGTAAGGAAAAGCCTGGGAACTATAGGCCAGTGAGTCTGACATCAGTGGTGGGCAAGTTGTTGCAGGGAATCCGGAGGGACAGGATTTAAATGTATTTGGAAAGGCAAGGACTGATTAAGGATAGTCAACATAGCTTTGTGCATGGGAAATTGTGTCTCACTTACTTGACTGAGTTTTTTGAAGAAGTGATAAGGGGATTGATGAGGGCAAAGTAGTAGACATGATCCATATGGATTTCAGTAAGACATCTGACAAAGTTCCTTGTAGTAAACTGGTTAGCAAGGTTAGATCACATGGAATACAGGGAGAACTAGCCATTTGGATACAGAACTGGCTTGAAGTAGAAGCCAGAGGGTGGTGGTGGTGGTGGTGGCGGAGGGTTGCTTTTCAGACTGGAGGCATGTGAACAGCACTGTGCCAAAAGGATCAGTGCTGGGTCCACTGCTTTTTGTCATTTAGCTAAATTATTTGGATGTGAACATAGGAGGATGGTTAGTAAGTTTGCAGATGACACTAAAATTGGAGATGTACCTCAAAGTACAGTGGGATCTTGAACAGATGGGCCAATGGGCCAAGAAGTGGCAGATGGAATTTAATTTAGATAAATATGAGGTGCTGCACTTTGTCAAGGCAAATCAGGGCAGGGTTTGTACACTTAATGGTAAGGTCCTGGGGAGTGTTACTGAACCAGGAGACCTTGCAGCACAGGTTCATGGTTCCTCGAACGTGGAGTCCCAGGTAGACAGGATAGTGAAGATGGCGTTGATATGCTTGCCTTTATTGGTAAATGCAGGTGAGTATAGGAGTTGGGAGGTCATGTTGCAGCTGTACAGGACACTGGTTAGGCCACTTTTGGAATACAGAGTTCAATTCTGGTCTCCCTGCTATAGGAAGGACGTTATGAAACAAAAGTGTTCAGAAAAGATTTACAAGGGTCGAAGGATTTGAGCTATATGGAGAGGTTGAATAGGCAGAGGGGCTATTTTCCCTGGAACATCAGAGACTGAGGGGTGACCTTATCGAGATTTATAAAATCATGAGGGGGATAGATCAGGTGAATAGTCAAGGTCTTTTCCCTGGAGTAGGGGAGTCCAAAACTAAAGGGTAGCAGTTTAAGGTGAGAAGGGAAAGATTTAAAAGGGACCTAAGAGGCAACTCTTTCACACAGAGGGTGGTGTGTGTATGAAATGAGCTGCCACAGAAAGTGGTGGAGGCTGGTACAATTACAACATTTATAAAACATCTGGATGGGCATATGAACAGGAGGGATTCAGTGGGATATAGGCCAAATGCTGGCAAATGGGGCTAGATTTTTCTAGGATATCTGGTCAGCATGGACAAGTTGGACTGAAGGGTCTGTTTCCATGCTGTACAGCTCTGACTCTAATTCTCATCACTGTAAAGTTATTCCTCATTACTCCATTCGACAGGATTTTCTACACAATGGTGCTGTGGTCTATTTGCAGACCCATCCCGCAGGCCAAGACCTCAACCACATCAGGTTGCAACAACCACAGACCCGTCACATTTCCTGCCCTGACAGTTCAACAAATCCAAAGTCCTACTTAACCTAAGTGGTACAAGAGCCTCCTGAATTAGAGTGGTCAAGACTCTACTCCTCTCGTCTTGCAATGTCTGCAACTCTGACTTCAGCTCAACTACCCCAAGCAAAGCATTAATTTGACATATCAGCCACATTTCCTACCTCCGAATGCAAAATGCCTTCTGACGCCTAATCAACCCTGCTCCTTTTACAACCCTATTACTAGTGATGTACTTTGAGAAGACTTTGGGATTCCCCTTACATTGGCCGCCAGTCTTTTGTCGTAATCCCTCTTCACTTATCTAAGATGCGTTATCTCTTCTGAACCTTCTGTGTTCATCTTGCTTCTTAAATTATATTTTCTACCCCAGATAAACAGATTTTATTTTAATTTCTATCTCCTGTGCTACTAAGAGCTATTTATTTATTTGTTTTCTCTTTCCCTTCTGACGAAGTGTATCTTGACTGTACCCAAAACTATTCGCTGTTTGAAGGTAGCCCATGGCTCAGCTACAGGGCTCTCCATCAATTTTTTGTTCCAGTCTCTGGCCCAGCTCCATTCTGCCAGTGAAGTCAGCTCTCTCCCAGTTAAATTATTCTTACTCTCGATTGTTCATTGTCCTTTTCTACTGTCATCCCAAATCTTACGATACAGTGATCACTATCTCCTGAATGCTCCCCCACTGACACCAGCTATTTGACCATTCACATTTCTAAGAAGTAAAGTCCAATATCATTAACTGGACTTGACAAACTGCTTTCAGGTTTGTTCCTGTGGTTAGTGTATGAAACTGAAAATGCCCCATTTATTCCTACTCTCAGCTTTGTGCATTTTAATATATTATCCCCAACACCATGAGCCCTCAATTTGCTCAAATGGACACTTTGTTGAATGCCCTCAAAATTCCATATATAATACTTACAACTGGCTCAGCTTTAACATCAATATTACAGAAAAATTAAAAAAAAAATTAACATTGCTGACACTGGCTATGGTTTTTTTTAAAACAGCCTTGTTAACACCTCTTTAACAACATATTTCAGCATTTGGCCAACAACAGATGTCAGGCCAACTGAGTTCTCGTTCCCTATTTTCTCTCTCCCTACTTTCCTGAATATCTGCTTTGCATTTACAATCCACTGGGACTATTTCAGAATATACAGAAGTTTGGAGAATAATAAGTACATTCACCATCTCTGCATCTATCTTCTTTAGAATTCCAAGATTTAGGAAATAAGGTCCAGGGGATTTGATGACTTTCAGGCCTGATTTTTTTTTGAATTGCTATAATGCCAGTGTAGAGATGCACCAATGTCAGGACCATTAAAGTTCCCTCTTCTCCTTCATTCTTTGACTCCCTACTACTTCTGGTGCTGTTTTCTTTGACATCCATCATTCCCTTATTCAGAATTATTTTTTCTCATATCACAGCATCTAACGAGGTTTATGTTTCCTTTAGTTATTCTTTTGTTTCATAAAATTGCAGAAGCTCTTACTACCAAATTTCATATTTCTCATTGTTTTACCTTCATCCTGTCTTTTCTCTCAACCATTTGTAAAAATCTTCTGATCCTTCAGTTTATCCTTTCAAACATCATATGCCTCTTTTAAACAAATGATATTATCCCTAATTTCTTCTAGTCAGGTACTGATTAACACTTTTCCCAGAATTTGTTTTTCGACAGAACATATTTTGATTTAAAGAATAATTCAAATTTCTCAAATATTTCCCACTGCTTGTCTACCCCATTTATTTTCCCTTAATCAACCTTGGTCAGCCTCTCTCTAATATATCATACTTTCTCAAAAAATTGAAATTTAACCATACCATGGTTACTCTAACCCATAGGATCCTTTACAGAAATTAATTAACCATGCTGCATTACATAATGTAAAATTAACAAAGCTTTATCACTGGTTGGTTCAATATTTTAAGGGAACTCTCTTGGATGCATTTTATCAACTCATCCTGCATACTACTTTTGCTAACTTTGTGTGTTCAGTCTATAAGATTGAGATTCAACATGCACTATTACAAGCTCTTATTATTTCTTGATTAAATGGTATAGCTATAGTTAGGGTTCTTACACCTGCATCTTCTGCTCCTAGTTATTCCTTATCTTCACCCACACTAATCCTACTTCCAAGATCCTTTGTCGCTACTACGTTTACATCATTCTTTAACATCAGGGCGATCTCCTTTCCTTTTCTAGTCTGTTTTTTTTTTAAAACAGACAAGCACCCTGGAATACCTATTTCAGAACCGCAGGCACCTTGCCACAGCACCCCTGCAACAGTTGCTACAACGAATCCATTTATCTTGACCCGTGTTATTACTTTATGTATCCTCTTATAAATGCTTTATGCATTCAGATAAAATATCTTTTAAAAACATTATTCTGTGCTTGGACCTTAGTTGCTAATGTACTATGGTTAATTCTGTCCCTTCTGGACATGCTCTGCTTCATCTTCTGTGTTCTGTCCACAGGCAAATTTTTTTTTTTTTTTTTTTAAACTCAGTGTAGTGTCTCTGCATTGTTCTAATTTACAGTTAGATTATTTTCATTTGGCAATAATAACTTTAAAGCCATTCAAAATGTCATATTCTCTTCCTTCCTCTTTCTCCTTGAAATGTTCCCTCAATAACATTGTAAACAACGTCACTTCATTCTTTGACTTTTTATAACTATGTTCAACAAATTTCTTTACTCATGCTTCATTATTTGCACTTTTTCTGCCCAGCAGATCCATTCCATTCTCCTACAAACCCACATTTCAAAGCCATTTAGCAGATTGGCCTGCACTTTCCATAAGATTCATGCCTCTGATCAATACAAACAACACTTCTTCGTTAAATAATATACATTGGACTCAAAATATCAAGTCTGCTTTCTCTCTAGATCCTGTCAGATGTACCGAATTTCTCCAGTAATTTCTAACTTCAAGTTGTTTATTCAAATTCCCTGTTAGCACCCACCTAATATTTCCAAATATGGCCTTGCCTATTGCTATCTTTGTTAGTATTTCTTGGAGAATCATCCATCTGCTGTTTAAACTTCCTTGAATTCTTACACCAATTCTTGTTCTTTTCCTTCTATGAACATTTGCACTTTTGAGATATACACTTCGATTTTGTCAATGTTCATTTCATTCCAAGTTCATGCTTGCTGATACTAGTTCATGTATTAAATCTGGTCAGTGTTCCATGCTTGCTATAAACATTTTGTCACCCAATTTAATCTAACTGATATCACCTACACTTACCCTTTCCCCACGTTAATTTTAACACCAGATACTGCAACTTGAAAAGCTTCTTTGATCATTGCACTTCAATTTATAAAAATGTTTAGCTATCCGATCTTCAAATTCCTCCAATGTCACTACAGCAACGTCAACCAGCACACCATGCCACAAGCCTTATATAAATTATGATCTCAGACACATTTGTCTTGAACTTCATACCCCAAAGTATTATAAATCTGGTGGCATGGTGTCTGCACTATGGAAAGCACAGTAAATTGCTTTGGGTTTTATTTTAAATTAGACAAATGAAGCACGAGTGGGTGCAGTGAGACTCATACAGACGCGGTTTTAGCTTTTTCTTTCAGTTGTTGAAGTTGGGGTTTTTGTAGTTGACACTGCTACATACAGCTCTTTCTCTGCTATTGCAAAAAACGTAAGCTCTCTCTCTGCTGTTAGATGCACGATTTTGGCTTTTCCTTTCTCCTGGACTGGAGAGGATCTCAAGTAAGGGAAATCTGTTTTGTCGAATTTGTCTTTGCCAAGGGTGTGTTTTTGAGATACTGCTACATTGAAACAGTTGAGTAGTAGTTAAAAAATATTATTTTTATTAATTTTTTACCAGAGTTAAAGTTATGCCTTTTTTTTGTTTGTATTTTAACTACAGTGTAATAATAAAGTGTGTTTTGCATAAAGCCTAGTAGTTTGACTAAGCAAATCATATCTGGAACACAGCACCTTTCATTTGCCTACAAAGATGATAGAAGCTCGGGTTTAGGCTATTGCCTTGATAGTTTTGAAGAGGTTTGGTCTGGTCCATAACAAATTCGGAGCTCTTGGCAGGATCAAAGTCCCTAATTCTAGGTTGGGTTTCGGATTATTGGGCTCAAAAGTCAGTGAGTGGTGGTGTCTCTTTTCAGGTGTTGCATTCAGTTGGTTTATATAGGGTGTGCTTTGTGTAATAATGGCTCTTTTGGTGGCTAAGAGTTTGCTTGGTGTGGAAGACATTACTTGGCATGGTTTACAGAAGGGAAAGCAAAGCCTTTGGGTCAGGGCTGCCTCTGTCCGTGAGGAAAATGGAGGTAATTGCAGTGATGGCTCAGAATTTACAACTGCTAGAAATGTAATCAGAATCATTGGAAATGTCTAAAATTCATGTACAAATAAAACAGCTTGAATATTACAAGGAAATTAAACAGTTTGAGTTACAATTGAAAAAAGGGATAAAGAAAAATTTTCAACTTTGGAAGATGGAACTGAAAAGTGAAAGTCAACTTAAAATGGTGGAGGTAGGATTAATAACAAGAACAGTGACGACGAGCAAATCCATTTTAGCTAAAGGGCTGGCGGGGATCTGTTTAAATATGTCCAAGTATTGCCTACATTCAACAAGAAGGATGTAGAAGACTTTTCCAATTTTGTTTGCGATAATGCCTAAACAAATGAAATGGCCATTGACGACATGGGTAATGTTGATCCAAACAAAGTTGGTAGGTAGAGCTATAAGGCATTTACATCACTATCAGGGGAGGTATTTGGGGAGTACGAGGTGAAAAAAGCCATCTTAACTGCACATGAAGTGGTGCCAGAAGCCTACAGACAACGTTTTAGGAATTTAAGGAGGGCACCTGGTCAAACATACATAGAGTTTGAAAAGATCTAACTTTGATAGGTGGATAAGAGCCTTGAAAATAGATCAGACATAAAATGCTCTTAAGAGATGGATATTTTGGAAGGGTTCAAACATCCACTTGCTGAAGAAGTGAGAACTCACGTGAAAGAGCAGAATGTTAGAACTGCAAGATTAGCTGCTGAAATGGAAGATGATTACAAATTGGTTCATAAACCAAAGTTTGGCTTCGTACTAATTTCAATCTGAGGCATAGAAATTGGGGAAAAAAGACAAAACTTCAGGTGGTAAGGCAAAAGGAAATCTCACTGAAGATTGTAAAGATAGTTTACCACAGATTAAAAAGGAAACACATGACGGGGAAAAAGACAGTAAAAAATCTCTGGTGCTTTCACTGTTATAAAGTAGGACACAAAGTCCCAGTGTCGGTAATTCAAAAAAAAGCAATGGGAAGATGGATGTGGGAAAATAGGATAAGCCAGTCGTTTCATTACAGTGGTAAAGGAAAGCACAGGGGAAGCAAAAAAGCAGAAGAATGTACAGCCTGATCAGGTGTTGGTGGTAAGAAAATGCCAGATGTTTTTAAACAATTTACCTGTATGGATAAAATTTAATCATGTGTGCCAGGAGGAGTAGGTTTAAAAAAAAAAATTTAGGATTTTATGAGGTATGGGAGCAAGTTGATTTTTGATGGTGAGAGACGAGGAGGTATGTACTTTGGGAGGTGTATTGCCAGAAAAAAAGTGATAATATGTGGAACTCGTGGTAAGAAGAGTAGTGTTCCATTCCATAGGGTGAGTTTGGTGAGTCTGATGAGAAATGGTAAAGTGGTGGCAGGAGTAATAAAGAAATTCTTGGTTCCAAAAATGCAGTTTACCCTCAGTAATGACATAGCTGGATCACAGGTGGGCGTGATGCCTACTGTGATTGAAAAACCAGACAACTGAGATGTTACAGAAAGTTTTTCCTGGGATTTTTCCCCACTGTGGGGTAACAAGATCACAAAGCCACAAGTTGAAACAGGAGAAGAAATCAAAGGGATAAAAATAAGGAAAGTGAATTTCAATTATCTGAAATTACATTTGATCAAATGATTGAGAAAAAAAAAACACAGGAACAGGTGGAGGACAAAGTGGATATTTTTAGTTCAGAAAGTCAACTGAACTGCAACAGAAAGAAGAAAAAAAAAGCTGTCATATCAAAAACAAAACAAAGAAGCATGAGTGTATCCAAGAATGTAACCATCTTAAAAATTAAGTCTTGACGAGGAAATGGAGACAATCACATATTCAAGTGGATGAAAAATGGGCAGAGGTTCATCAAGTTGTATTAGCAGTGGGTTACAGAAAAGGTGTTGTTGCAGGTGGCAAATGAATTATCATCAAGTGGCAATCATTTGGGAAGAAGGGAAATTTAAGCTAAAATATGAAAACATTTTATTGGCCTGGACTGGCTAAGGATGTGATTGAATTTTGCCAGACATGTCACACGTCAGGTAATCAAATCAAATCTGGAATACAGTACCTTAACTTTGCCTTTAAATAAGATAAAGTTAGAGTCTAGGTTATCTCTGCGACATATTTTGAAGGGGTATGGTCTGATCAATAACACCATAAAGAACCAGCTTGTTTACTCTCTCGTCCTTTGCTTGAGCTGCTGCTTAAAGTTCTATTCTCAACTTCAGCTCACAGTTCAATTCAACAGTGAGAAAAATAAAGAAACACTGATGGTCTCAATGTTGCAATCACAAGTGACTGCAATAAATGCAAACAGGGGAGTATTAGTCAATTTTAGCAAAACATTCAAACTTAACACGGACAGGAGATGTTGTGAAGTTGGGTCGACTATTTGTAGATTGGAAGGCAGGACTTTAGAATTTGGTGTTTGTAAAATGCTAGGGCAGAAAGCAGTCCGTGGTCCCTTTAAAAGGGATGTGCTTTTCCTATGTGGGCAACATAGGATGTATGTGGGCAACAGCTTGTGGGTTTGCAGATGCACAGAGCAACTGAATTAAAACATTTGTATCAATAGGCTGGACAGTCAGCAGGCCAAGCAGCAGTTTTATTTTGTTATCAAGACAAAAAGTTTTGAATTTAGCCAATTCATTTGAACCAGGACCAAGATACCAAAAACCAATTAAATTGAAATTCTTTTCTGAAGGTCCCAAACCGAAACGTCAACTTTCCTGCTCCTCTGATGCTGCCTGGCCTGCTGTGTTCCTCCAGCTCCATATCGTGTTGTCTCTGACTTCAGCATCTGCAGTTCTCCCTATCTCCAAATTGAAATCTGATGATTTTGACAACATAGGACCAATCCTATTGTAAGGAATATTGTTATGTTTTCAAGGGTATAAAAAAAAGGGGCAGTTGGACAAAGACAGGCGAACTACTGCCATCTGCTAAAGATAATAGCTCTCAGTTCTTAGAGAAAGCATCATCTATTCACACTGTACCATGGCACTCTTAGCTAAGATTCCTGACATAAGAATTCAGAGAAAGCATTCCTGACAGAAGATTCAACAGAGAAGGCACAGAAATTCCGGAATTTAATAACCTGGCCGTAATTTCAAGACACTAGATTGTAAAGTGTCAGGGGCTTATCTTACTTAACCACTAGAAGTTGCTAAAAAAAAAAAAGCCGATTACACCCCTTTAAATAGATTATAGGGTGAGGTGATCCACTCTGGGTGTTTCAGTTTTAGTAATCGGGGATGGAGGGGGTTCAACTTCCATTTTATAACAAGAGACAATGAAAATACTCCACCAAGGAAAGTATAAAATATTTAGTTTCATATTTTTGAAAATAGTGTTAGGCTAATTACATTGGAAAGTTGATAAAAATGTAGAATTCAACTTAGATTCCTCTAGGCTACTATATATTAAATATAGCTATTTCAAAAGGTGTCAGATTGGAATAATTGGAAGCTGCTTTCAGCAATGTAACTAGTTCACACCACAACAATTTCCCCAGTTTCAATAGGTCTTGTAGATTCAAAATAACGCACTGAAACCAGTTAAGTTTTACTTGCACATTATAGCTTATTCATTCTTCTAGCCAAAGCTTGACATAAGCTCAGCAACATGCCATAAAGCCAAGTTGCAGCAGTGCAGATATTTTTCACACTGCCTGTTATAATTGGACAGTATTTTAAATAAAGTATTGTTTAAAATCATATTGACTGTCAGAGTCATCAACAATAGTTTGTACTTATACAATACCATTGATATAGCAACATTAATGAGGTACTACACAGGAACATTTAAATCAACAAACTTTGTACCAAGCCACAAACAAATATTGGGGCTGATGACCAAAACTTGATAAGCAGGTAAATTTCAAGAATCACCTTTGAAGAAGCAAGTGATTTGAGACGGAGAAAGTTAATTCCAGAGCTCAGGGCCTTGGCGGGTGTAAACATGGTCTGGTTAACATCTCCATACAGACTTAAGTTTTGAAGGGAAATTCAAACACCTAACGATTAACTGAAAGGACTACTCTACACATAAAAATAATTTATCTAGAAATGTAAGAATGCAGACATGACCAACTTAATACTATAGTTTGTCAAGACTCAAGGGTAGAAACACAGTTCCCTTTTGCTTCCTAAATACAACAGTTTAAATTCCCAAATCTTAAGAATTGACTCATTACGCCTGAAAACAAATTAGCCACAATTTTGCAAAACTCACTGATTTCTCTTTGATATTCCAGCTATCCTCCGAGATACAGAATTTCATGGAACGACTTTCACTAAATTTCCTTTAAGGCCTCAAGTGTGGTCTCTCAGCTTAAGTTTGGCCCCTACTGCCTTCATGACGAGTGAAGTGAAAAAGAAACAGAAAATGTCCTGAGTTTCCAATAGTCCTCTGGATCTTGTCTTTACTTAGACTATTTTCTCTCAGTCTGTTCCCAAGTATGTGGGTGAAACGGCTTCCTTCTGAACTTTAACCACTCTACTGTTCCATATACAACAGATCTCAGTCAAATATTGCTTGATCACCACATACCAAGGAAATGAAACCAATGAAGTCTGTACATCCTGTCGATTAAATCTTTTACCTCGTTGAGCTGCTGGAACAACAGTGAGCTACAGAAAACCTATTGTCTAGTAATAGTTCAATGCAATTTTTCTTGATTATATTCCCAGTAATCACTAAACCAGTTTTCACAACTCACCTTTAGTTACTGACAGTTAGCTGCATCATTATTACACAAACTGCAATCATATGAAAAGAAACAGAATACAGGTTCACAAGGGAATTGCCTAATCTCAATCTGGAGACAAATTATTTCCTCCATAAGGGAGGAAAAGGAAATAAATAGTAAGGGATCAGCTTGCTTTGCTTTTGGCAGCTGGTCCCAAGTTGTCTACCTGCCTATCCTTGTCAAAGAATCGGAAGAACAAGCCAAAGGTGTCATGTAAAGTACCAAATGAAAAATAAATCCATTCTGACAGTGGAGTTTTATAGTATGTTTTTAAGAACCAATATCGATCTAAAACTCAAATTGCACAATATACCATCCACTTATTTCTAAAACGTTTTATGTTTACTGTCTGGCAGTCTTCAATCTGTACTCGTGACTAGCATGCATACCTACAAGATTTACCGGCTCTTAATACGTCAAGCACAACAGTCCTACTTTAGGGACTGTACTGTAGTTTCCCCTCCTCTGTCATTAAGGATGCTTTCAACCGCATCTCTCCCATTTCCCATGCTTTTGCCCTTAAACTCTCTCCCCCCAACAACTATAAGGATAGAATCCCTCAGTCCTGATATACCACCCATCAACCTCCGAATGCAAGGCATCATCCTCTGACTTTTCTGCCACTTACAATCAGACCCCACCACCAAAAAGATATTTCCCTCCCCACCCGTCCACTTTCCGCAGGGACCTTTCACTCCGCAACTCCCTTGTCAGCTCCACACTCCCGACCAATCCTTCCACCACACCTGGTACCTTTCCATGCAATCGCAGGTGTTGTTACACCAGACCCTACACCTCCCTCTCACCTTCCTGTGGACTTGCACCCCAAGATCTCTCTGTACATTAAAGTTCCCAAGGTTCCTGCCACTTGCTATATACACTTTCCTCTTGCATTTGACATCCCAAAATGCATCACCTCACACTTGTCTGGATTAAACTCCATCTGCCATTTCTCTGACCAACTTTCCAAACCATGCATATCTTGCTGTATCCTTTAACAATCTTCCTCACTATCAACAACTCCACTAATTTGTGTCTTTTACAAAATGAGTAATCTGACCATCTACATTTTCATGCAAATCATTTTTATAAATATTACGAACAACATAGGTCCCAGTCCCAAAATACTTGATGTTTCTGGCTGTGCATCTTAACCCAATCCTCAGAATATTATGTCAAACACATCAGCTTGGCATTTAAATACAGCAGTCATCTTTAAACCAACCTTTCTATTTTAATGTCAATTTGTAGAGGGTTTTGCAATGGGATTGCAACATAAGGAACTGGATATATTTCAAGCAAAGTGTCACAAGTACCACAAGAGAACATGAACAGAAGGACTGATTGAAATTAAATAATGTAAGAGAAAACACAAACAGTGGACCATAACCAGTAGCATAGATAGACCTACTGGATTGAATGGCCTGACTCCATGCTGCAAAATCCCACATAATTATTAGTAAAATTATCAATTTTACTTAAGATCTATTGCTGCAGCAATAACAAAAATGAGGAGACAACTTAGGTGAAACTACAACAAAAGGAATGCTTGTGTGCCAATCAGTGTCAGCAGCATGGACTAGACGCAAAGTAATCCCAGAAATAGCAGGTTTGATTAAAGTTCTACAATCCTGCCATATCCAGCCATGAATGGAGGATGAGAGTTAAAAATGCACTGAAGGAGGCGGCGCCACAAATACCCCACCCTCAAAAATGGGGGAAAACCAGCGCAACAGTGCAAGGATAAGCATATTCAGCTAGCAGCGTCAAGTGAATGATACATCTTGGCCTCCTCCTGAGGTCAACAGCATCACAGATACCAGTTTCCAATCAATTTGATTCACACCATGTAATATCAAGCAATGGCAAAAAGCACTGGATAATGCAAAGGTTTTGGGCCATGATAATATTCCAGCAAAACTACTGGAGACTTATGGTTCAGAACTAGCTGCACCCCTAGGGAAGCTGTTTCAGTACAGTTACAACATTTCCACATTGTCTGATAAATAGCAAATTACCCAGCTATGACCTGTACACTAAAAGCAGGACAAATCTAAACCAGGCAATTACCACCCCATCATCTACTCTCGATAATCATTTAAGTGAAGGAAGGCGTCATCCACAGTGCTATTGAGCAGCACAGGTTTAACAATAACCTTCTGATAGATGCCCAGTTTGGGTTCCACCCAGACCACTCAACTGCTGACCAAATTAAAACTTTCATCTAAACATAAACAAAGGAGCTGATCTCAAGGGGAAAGAAAGGCGACATCAATGCATTCTTAGGAGAGACTTAGGCATCAAGAAGCAAAACTGGAATCATTGGGAATTTGGGCCAAAAACCTTCTGTTAGTTGGAGTCATAACCAGCACAAAAGAAACGGTTGCCTTTATTAGAGGTCAATCCTCACCCAAAGGACATCATTGCAGGAATTTCTCTGGATAGTGTCCACAGCCCAACCACCTTCAACTGCTTCAATTAACTTTCCTCCATCACAAGGCCAGAAGAGGGGGGATATTTGCTGACATGGAGGCAGAATGGATTTTGCAGCTGCTCCTGAGATTGTAGGGTTATTTATAGTTTTTTTTAAAACAGTTATTACTGTCATTATATTTTAAGAATAAGATTTTTATTTATTCTGTTTCATTAACATTCCAAAAAAAAAAAGCAAAAGAAATCATGTTTTGTTTTAGAACGGACATTTTCTTCCAATGAGCTTTTAAGGGTCTAAGTGGTGGATGCGGAATTAACGCTTAAAAGACATTTGGATAGATACACAAATAGGAAAGGTTTGGACTCATATGGGCCAGGAGCAGGCTGGTGGGACTAGTTTAGTTTGGGTTTATTTTCAGCTTGGACTGGTTGAACCGAAGGGTCGGTTTCCGTACTGTATGACTCTATGACTCTAACTGCACAACATTCAGCATTATTCACAACACCTCAACATGAAGCAGTCTATACCTTGTCTGCATGCTTCAGACAGCAGCAAAGTAGCAGCGCAGCATGCAGGCTCCTTAGCCCAGGAGCCCGGAGCTCGTCTACTCCATCTGCTTTTAGTTTTCTGTTTTTTAAAAAATGTTTCCTGTTATTATAATTATTATCGAGATTCATCTTAACTTTTAATGACTTCGGCAGAAAGCTCATTCCAGCCCTGCGACAAGGTGGCTTCCAGCAGTCCAGCAAGGCAGTCGCCCGGTGTGACGGTCTTGTCCCAGCACGAAGGTCGCGCCCTGTGTGGAGGTCTGCTTTGGCATTGGCTTCCAGGTACTGCAACAGCCCGGCAGGCAGTCTCAGCCAGGTGGTGGTAGTAGTCTCGGTCCGGCTCGGCAGTTTTCTTTGGCGGAGGCATTTGGCCAAGTATTCCAGCAGCCTGGCATGGCAGTCATGTCCCAGCATGGCGTTCTTATCCTGGAATGGCAGTTTTATCCTGACTGCATCTTCCAAATATTCCATTGTTCCTTATTTGGCTTTGCACAAGCCCAGGTGTCGTTAACTGTACTATGACGAACTTTGAGATAGTAAGAAGGGTCCCAACCCGAAACGGCAGCTTTCCTGCTCCTCTGATGCTGCCTGGCCTGCTGTGTTCCTCCAGCTCCACACTGTGTTACGATGAACTTTGTCTTAATTTTACTTTTTTTCAATTATGTATGATTTCTGTTATTAATACAGGCACCATTGTAGGGTGACTTATAGAACTGTTCACTGTATTTTACTTGTAAAAGTACATGTGATAATAAATTTCTATTCTATTCTATCCAGCAACAGTGAAGGAATGGCGATATATTTCCATTTCAGGATGTAGAGAATCTTGGAGGGGAACTTGGAAGATAGTGGTATTTCCATATATCTACTGCCTTTGTCCCTCTGGAAGGAAGTGGTCATTGGTTTGAAAAATGCTGTCAAAGGATCTATAGCGAATTTCTGCAGTGCAGCTTGCAGATAGTCCAAACTGCTACTACTGAGTGTCAGTGGTGGAGGTGGTGGATGCTTGTAGATCTAGCCAATCAACTGTGCTGCTTTGTCCTGGGAGGTGTCAAGCTTCTTAAGTGTTGGTGGAACTGCACCTATCCAGGCAAGTGGGGAGTACATTTCAGACCTATGTTCTAAAAGGAGTCAATTCAACCAGGCTTACAGCACTTGAATTACAATAAGAGTTTACTAATTACCAACACAACACATATACAGTGCTTAGAAATAAGAGGCAAAACCAAAAGGATAGATGTTAAATAAAAACAGGCATGCAAATCAGTCTCAGATGTTCCTGAAAAATGAACAATTGTTCAACCAATGTAGCCATTGCAGAAGGTTACCAGTAGCATTAACACTGAAAGGTGAACAGTTAACTTTATAAGCCTTAGTCTTCCAGATTGGTTAAAATTCTGTAGCTCTGATGCCTTTTGACAGTGATCAAAATTCCCACATGCAGAATAAAAGACAGCCTTTACCTGCAACACACAGGTAACTAGGTGCTAGTTCTTCGACTGCGACCTTCACAGCATGCTAATACTGGAACCCAGGCTGATACATATGAGAGCATTCAGTCCCAATGGACCACTCTAGAATAGAATCCCTACAGTTTGGAAACAGGCCCGTCGGCCCAAGAAGTCCACACCGACCCTTGGAGCATCCCACCCAGACCCATCCCCCTATAACCCACCTAAGCACTCTAGCAGAACTGAAACTCATTTAACTTCTATCCTTGCATGTTTTTCCAAAAGGAAAAACAGAAACTATGTCTGCAGTTTGGGATATGATCTGCAGGGGATGCTTTACTGCTGAGTGAGGGGTCATCAGTCCCTCACTATCTTTGTAGTAACAGGAGATCACAGTCCAGTCTGTCTGAAGTTTCTTTGACAACTTTAGGTGTCATAGCCCATCAGTCCTTCACATTTTATTTTTACACCTACAGTTATTGCTTCTGTAGCAATCCTCTTGTAAAGATGATTTTCAGGGCTAGGCTAAAAAGGACTACGGTACGTTGAACTTCTGATCTATCGTTAAAACGTTTTTCATAAAAGCCCACTTCAAAGGACAATAACAGTCAACAAACTAGGGAACCTACATATGCAGACACAAGCCAAAAATACTGGAGAAAATTCTGACTGTAGGTTTGGAGCACATATCACTAACAGAATAGCAGATTGCCAATGTGGTACATAGGTCAGCCCATTCAATTTTCTCATTATTAATTTTAATGTTGAAATTTGGGGAGCTGCATCTGCAACTAATCTTTTATTTCATCCAGTGAAATTCCACACTCAGATGCAGAAAATATATTCCAAAATTCTTGCACCATGGAATTAAGTTATTCATAAGGCCTTCAGAATTCAACTAATCATTACATCATTAAGACAAATAATAGGAGCAGACAGTAGAAAATTCAGGCTCTTGTGGGGGCTGCTTTGCCATTCAACAAGATCAGCCACTAATCTGATTGTAGCCTTAATTTCACTTTCTTGCATGTCCCCTGTAGCCCTCAACTATTATATAGTTCAAAATCTGTCTCACTCAGCCTTGAACATTTCAATTACTCAGGCTCCACGATCCTTTGGCACTCAGATCTCTCTGTAGCACATTCTGTTTTTCTATTCTTTCTGCCAAATTCTTGCCTTCTTACTTATCTATATCATTTTGCTGTGGAGATGCCGGTGTTCGACTGGGATGGACAAAGTCAGAAGTCACATGACACCAAGTTATAGTCCAAAAGGTTTATTTAAAATCAAGATTTCAGAGTGCTGCTCCTTCATCAGGTGAAGCACCTTTTTTCAGCCTTTTTATAATCTCCTCACAATTTGATAACCTATCACTGCAGCCATGATATGGAAGTGCCAGTGTTGGACTAGGATGGACAAGATCTGGTGTTCTTTGATTTTTGACATTATCACTGCAGCTTTAGCAAATGTAAATACAATACAGTTGGTCCCAAGTTATCAATAGTTTGCAAATATCTGAAACCCTAGATGACACTTGTGGTACTCCGCTCACTGGAGTTTGCCAATCTGAAAAACACCCACTTATCCTGACCCTGTTGCCAGTCCTCAATCATTTTCCAGAGACCATTAACTTAATTTATCTACAATTTGTAACTACACTAAATGCTTTACAATGGGATGTAATGTGTAAAATACAGCTTCAACATCCTGTGAGAGTATTGCAAGCAATGAGGTACAATTGTAATTCAGTGGGATTTCCAACTTTGAGACTTGGAATTCAGATGTCTGAACCAACAAGCCAGGCCAATAAACCATCGTTCCTTTTTTTTTGGGTGGAGGAGGAAGTGGAAGGAACAAAGGAAGGAAGGAAGGAAGAAAGAAAGTGACCAAGGCTGAAAAAGTATACAAAATATATCATTGCACATGTTACAACAGTTTATACAAACAGAATATTAAAAAAAGTCATGTTTACAAAAAGATGAAATTGCTGGAAAAGCTCAGCAGGTCTGGCAGCATCTGTGGAGAGAAACCAGAGTTAACATTTTGGGTCAAGTGACCCTTCTCAGTACTGATGGTAGCTAGGAAAACGTGGGTTTATAGAAGATGAGGATGAGGGTTGGAAAAAGGGGGTAAGGAGTAAATGATAGGTGGGGATAGAGCCCAAAGAGAGAGAAGAACAGTTGGACAGACAAAAGAGTGGATAACAATCTGGCTAGGAGCACAAATAGCTATTAATGGGGACTGTTAGTGGCTAACAATGGGTTGTGTGTAATAGCAGATTATGCCCTGGTGTGTGGGGTTGGGGTAAGGACAATGGGAGAGCTCAAATGAACTCGATAGAGTCCAAAGGTTGCAGGGTCCCTAAGCGGAAAACGAAGTGCTGTCCCTCCAGCTTGCACTAAGTTTTGTTGCAGCACTGCAGCAAGCCTGAAAGAGAGAGATGTTGGCCAGGGAACAGGGTGGCGTGTTGAAGCACCGGGCAACTGAAAGCTCAGAGTCTTTTATGCATAAAGAACGTAGATGTTCTGCAAAGCTGTCACCCAGTCAACCCTTCGTTTCCCCAACGTAGAGGAGACGAGTTTGTGCGCGAATACAGTAGACTAGATTGAGTGAAGTGCAGGTAAAGCGCTGCTTCACGTAGAAGGTATGTTTGGGCCCTTGGATACGGAGGAAGGAGTAATTTATTGGACAGGGGTTATATCTTCTACAGTTGGAGGGGAAAGTGCCGTGGGGCTGTGGGGGATGTTGGGAGTGAAGG
>NC_063334.1:50864163-50910632 GCF_021869965.1 Rhincodon typus
GGCGGGTAGTCTCGCTGGAGTTGGCAAAGATTGCAGCTAATGATCCTCTGAATATGGATGCTGGTGGGATCATAGGCAAGGACAATGGCAACCCTAGCACTGTTGCGGGAGGTGGGGAGAGGGAGTGACCTGGGTGAGGGCCCAGTCAACAAGGGTGCTGGGGAATCCTCGATTGAAGAAGGTTGACATTTCAGAGGCTCCCTTGTTAAAGTTGGCTCATCTGAACAATGCAACAGAGACAGAGGAACTGGGATAATAGAGTCTTTACAGGAAGCAAGGTGTGAGGATGGCCTGGACAGAGTGGATGTTGGGAAGATGTTTTCATTTGTAAGAGAGACTAGGACCCAAGGGCACAGCCTTCGAGTAAAGGGAAGGCCTATTAGAACAGAGATAAGGAGAAACTTCTTCAGCCAGAGAGTGGTGAATCTATGGAATTCACTGCCACAGAAGGCTGTGGAGGCCAGGTCATTCAGTACATTTAAGACTGAGATAGATAGGGTCTTGATTATCAAGGGGATCAAGGGTTACGGGGAGAAAGCGGGAGAATGGGATTGAGGAACTTATCAGCCACGATTGAATGGCGGAGCAGACTCGATGGGCTGAATGGCCCAATTTCTGCTCCCATGTCTTATGGTCTTAGAATCTGCTCACAATGTGGTCTCCTCTATATTGGGGAAACGAAGTGTAGACTGGGTGTAGACTGGGTGACCACCTCGCAGAACATCTATTTTCTGTCAGTAATGGTGGCTCAGTGGTTAGCACTGCTGCCTCACAGCGCCAGGGACCCAGTTTCGATTCCAAACTCGAGCGACTGTGTGGAGTTTGCACATTCTCCCTATGTCCGCATGGGTTTCTTCCAGATGCTCTGGTTTCTTCCCACAGTGCAAAGATGTGCAGCGTAGGTAGATTGGCCATGCTAAATTGCCCAGTGCCCAGGGATGTTTAGGTTAGGCAGGTTAGCCATGTGACATGCAGGGTTAGGGGAATAGGTCTGGGTTGGATGCTCTTCGGAGGGGCGCTGTGGACTTGTTGGACCGAATGGCCTGTTTCCACACTGTAGGGATTTTGTGATTCCATTCAAAAAGACCATGAGCCTCCAGCTGCCTGCCACTTCAACACAACATCCTGTTCCCTGGCCAACATCTTTGTCTCAAGACTTGCTACTGCACTCCAACAAAGTTCAGTGCAAGCTGGAGAAACAGGACCTCATTTTCCACTTAGTGATCCTGTAGCCTTCTGGACTCAATATCGTTCAGCTTTAGGGCTTAAGCTCTCCCATGTCCTTACCCCAAACTCCACACACCAGGCCTTGTTATCACATAGTCTGCTATTATACACAACTCCACTAACAGTCCCCATTAATAGCTATTCATCCTCCTAGCCAGATCATTATTCACTCCTTTGTTTGTCCAACTGTTCTTCTCTCTCATTGTTTATTCCTTATCCCCTCCCCCTATCCTTTCTTTTGCATATAAACCAAAATTTTCCTAGCTCCATTAGTTCTGAGGAAGGGTCACTCGACCGGAAACTTTAACTCTGATTTCTCTCCACAGATGCTGCCAGACTTGCCGAGTCTTTCCATCAATTTCTGTTTTTTTTTTGATATACAGCATCTGCAGTTCTTTCAAGCACTTTTTACTTGAATTCTGAGAACATACCACAAATTGCAGCCCTTTGAGCTCTTCCAAGTAGCAGACAGGAGCTCTCAAGAACTATACGTATTTAGATAATTTTCCATCAAATCCAAAACTTGATTGTGTAAACAATAAAAACAATGAAGTCTCTTCAAAGCAAATTATTTAGAACATTAGATAGAAGGAATGTTAGAAAATTTGGTTGTGGCTTCAAAATAGCAGTGCCTCAGCACTGAGGTTGAAGTGCTGTTATAGAGGACAAACTGCAAGCTTTGGTCAGAGTTGAGCTTTGCTGAGGAGGGCAAGCACCATTAAGGTATTCCTTCTCTTGTAATCCAATAGTTGCTAGAGGGGTAGTAATGGCAGTTAGAGCAGCAGTATTCTCCTGTGACACGTGGGAGATCAGGCAGGAGTCAAATGTCCCTGACAACCATGTCTGCAGGAAGAGTGACCACCTGGAGCTCCTCTCAGACTGCATGGATCAGTTGGACTCACTGAAGGACTTACAACAGGCAGAAAGCTTTACACATAAGAGTTTCAGGGATGTAGTCACACCAAAAGATCAGTCAGACAGATGTGTGGCAGGAGAGGCAGGCAGTGCAGGAGTTCTCTGTGGCAATACCTCTCTGAAACAAGTATACTGCTTTGGATACTGTTGAGAGCAGCAGCAGGAATGGCCTCTCAGGGGAAAGCAACAGCAGCAGCCAGATCAATGGCACCACGAGTGACTCAATTATACAGCAGGAAGGGTCAAAGTCTAGGCAAGTGCAGAAGTGCCAGGGAACGCTATAGGAGCACAGATAGGCATTTGTGCCTGCGGCTGAGACTCTAGAGTAGTGTATTAAATCCCTGGCATCAGGGTCAAGGATATCTGAGCTGACACAGGATATTCTGAAAGAGGAGGGTGAGCAGCCAAAGGGCGTAGTCCATATTGATACTAACGACACAGGCAGGAAAACAGACGAAGTCCTGTAAAGAAAATTTAGGGAGTTAGGTAGAAAATTGAAAAGGAGGACCTCCGGGATTGTAATCTCGGGATTACTCTGTGCCACATGCTAGTGAGGCCAGAAATGCAAATATAATACAGCTGAATGTATGGCTAAGGAACTGGTGTAGGAGAGAATCACTGGGATTGCTTCCAGGATGGAAGCTGGGTTGCATCTAAACTGGAGGAGCACCAATATCCTGCCAGGGAGGTTTAAACCAGCATGGCAGCAGGGTGGGAACCAGAACAGTAGGTCAGTATATGCAGTGAATAAGGAGAAGGTAGAGGTTAAGTCAAATAAATCTAATAAATAGGAAGAACAGGCATGTCAGGTTAACGAACACAGTGGGAATGGTAGTCTGAAGTACAGTGTATTTATTTTCTAGCCTGGAGTATTGCAAGTAAGGCAGAGGAGCTTAGAGCCTGGACTAGTACATGGAACTACAATGTTATGGCCACTAGAAAAACTGGCTGAGAGAAGGGCATTACTGGCAATTCAACATTGCAGGGTCTAAATGTCTTAGGTATGACAGAGATATAAAAAGGGGTGGGCGAGCTGCATTACTGATTAAGGAGAATCTTACAGCTGCACTAACATCACAGAGGGTTCATCCCGAGATGCCATATGAGTAGAATTCAGAAATTTAAAACAAAAGGTTCAATCACTCTGATGGAGTTACACTATAGGCCTCCCAATAGCCAGTGGGATATAGATATGTAGGCAGATCATGCAAAAATATGAAAATAGGGTCCTTATCGTGTGTGATTTTAACTTCCCCAATATTGACTGGGACTTCCCTAGTGCCAAGGGCTTAGATGAGGCAGAATTTATTAGGTGCATCCAGGAGGATTTCTTGAAACAACATGGACAGTAAACTGGCACCTTTGGGACCAGGTGTGTGCCAGTTGATCAAACATTCAGGTCCACTTAATCATGTAAAGGCACACACTAAGTAACAGAAGCATAATGCATGGGGTAGACAAATCGCTGTTTACTTTATTTACGGCATAAATCACATAATGATAATAATGCAACTTTGCCTTAAGTTAAAGAAACGTTACAGGCAGAGAGCCTTCCCATGGGATTCTATGATTCGTTCACACCCTCAGCTCAGTATTACTCAGACATCACGAAGATTGCAATAATACAGTAAACTTCTGGTATTCCAGGTATATAATTTTTGCTAGTTTATCGAGAGTGCCGATTAAAATAAAGTTGCTTGTAGATAGTCCAACTACGGAAGGGACTGTACTAGACCTTGTATTGAGGAACGAACCTGCCTAGATGAGTGAAGTTTCAGCAGGATTGCATTTTGGGGACAATGATCATAATTCTGTAACTTCTAAGATAGTTATGGTTAAGGACAAGACTGGTCCTTGGTTAAAGTGCTAAATTGGAGGAAGGCTAATTGTACCAGTATTAGGCAGGTGTTAGCGAAATTGGATTGGGGGTAGCTGTTTGAAGATAAACCCACATCTGGTAAGGGAGTCTTTTAAAGGCCAGGTGGTCAGAGTTCAGGACCCATAAGACCTGTGAGATTGAAAGATTCAGGTGTAAGATTCAGGAACTGTGAATGACAAAGTGTTCAGTATCTTCTAAAACATTAAGGTTGATAAGTCCCCAGGGCCTAGTGGGATCTATCCTAGGATACTTATTTGGCCACAGTCAAGATGCCAGAAGACTGGAGAATAGCCAATGTTGTTCCTGTGTTTAAGAAGGGCAACAGGGACAATCCAGGAAATTATGGGCCAGTAAGCCTTACATCAATGGCAGAGAAATTACTGACAAAGATTCTTATAAGCAGGATTTACTCACATTTGGAAAAGAATGGCCTTATTAAGGATAGTCAGCAATACTTTGGGTGGAGGTGGTCTTGTCTCACAAATTTGATTGAGTTTTTGAGGAAGCGATGAAGATGATTGACAAGGGTAGGCAGTGGATGTTGTCTACATGGACTTTAGTAAAGAATTAACAGAGTCCATCATGGTAGGGTAGTCCAGAAGATTAATTCACATGGGATCCACAATGAGTTCATCATAAGATGGATTAAAATTGGGTTGGTCATAGAACAGGGTAGTTGTGTAGGGCTGTTTCTCTGGCTAGAGGTCTGTGACCAGTGCTGTTCTGCAGTGATCAGTGCTATGATCTGTATTGTTTCTAATAAGTGATTTGGATGAAAACGTAGGTGGCCATATTACTAACATTGCAGACAACATAAAAATTGGTGGAGCTGTCATTAGTGAGAAGTTTGTCAAAGGATAGAGCAGGATTTGGTTTAGTTGGAAAGTTGGCAGATGGAGTTTAATCTGGACAAGAGTGAGGTAATGTATTTTGGGACATCAAATGCTAGAGGAAAGCAGAAAGTAAATGGAAGGAATACGAGGAGAATTAATATACAGATGGATTTTGGGGTGCAAATCTATAACTCCCTGAAATTGGATAAAGGTAGTAAAGAAGGCGTACAGCATGCTTACCTTCATCAATTAGGACATCGAGTATAAAAGATGACAAGTCACGTCGCAGCTGTATAAAACCTTAGTTAGGCTATATTTGGACTATTATGTGCAGTTTCAGTCATTGTACTATAGGAACAATTTGTACAACGTGCAAAAAGATGTTGCCTAGATTGGAATGCATTAGCTATAAGGAGAGGTTGGACAAACTTGGATTGTTTTCAATAGAGCGCCGAGACTCGGAGTGAACTGATAAAAGTAGGTAAAGTTATGAAAGGCATAGATAGTCAGATTCTTTTAGGTGGAAAGGTTTAAAGGTGAGAAGGGCAAGGTTAAAGGAGACGTGCAAAGCACTTTTTTTAAAACACAGAGGGTGGTAGATGTCTGCAACATGCTGCCGGGGAGGTAATAGAAGCAGAGATGATAGCAAATATTTAAGGGGTATTTAGAAAGACATGTGAACAGGCAGGAAATAGAGGGATACAGATCATATGCAGGCACATGGAAACAGTTTAGAACAGCGTCATGGCTGGTGCAGATATGACGGGCTGAAGGGCCTGTTCCTATGCTGTACTGTTCTACATTCTATGCAATTTAAGACAAATAGACACAAATTTCTTTTGTCTCCATAAAAAAGTACATTGAAATTTCCATATGATTCATAAAAGAAGAAAAAATATCTCAAACATTAAATTAAAAATACTTTTCCCTCTTGCAGTTTTGCTTTCAAAGTTTTTGGGGAAATCCAGTAATTCAGAGACAGAGACAATCTGAACTACATGCAGTAACAAAATAGGGACTACATCAGATTTGTGAAATAAGGCAACGGCTAGATAAGCTGATACAGTAGTGTTCATTTAGAAGTAAGCATTGGTCAATGTACCAGAAAGGACTTTGTTGTTTTTCCTCAAACAATACTACAGGACCATGACTACCTGCCCAGTTAGGTGAATGTAAAGTGGATGTAACTGGATTCAGTTACATCTGAAAGAAGACGCTTCCAACAGGGCAGCACTACCTCAGCAGTGCATGAGGTCAACCTAGACTATATGCTCAACCTTCTCTAGTGGAACCTCTGATGCAGAGGCAAAAGGGTTACCACAGAAATATGGGCAACATTTCCAAATCAATCACATTGGGTTAACTGTAAATCTTTCGTGGATAGAAACATGGAGTTATCCAGATCTGCTGAGCTTTTCCAGCAATTTCTGTTTTTGTATGGAATTATTCAATTTTCTTTAGACTCTATAAAGCTTGACGAACCCAGCATGAAGACAGCTGTGTATCCTGATGCAGAACCAGCTGCAGCCAAACAATCAATCCTAATAAATAAAAGCAGTGTGATTTAGCAGCTCAAGCTATTTACATAAAAAGAAGTGTGGGCTCCAAACAATTAGAGGAAAGCTTCAGATACTTAGTAGTAGTAGTATCGGCCTAAAACACGAATTTTCTGAAAGTTCCTGACACTATCAAACTGAATTATGGTACAGAGGTCAATTGAACACATTTGAAATCCACAAAATGGTCAGAAAAACAATATTACAAGTTCCAGAATGTTTAATTACATAAAAAGGATATAAGAAAGATATATAATAAACTCAGCCATGCTTAACAAGCTAAACAAATACAGCATAATTGTCCATTTTGAACTATACATTGCAACATTAAAGTTAGAGTAGCCTCTACTGCCACCCCACCACTGCTAAGATTATTTAGTATCTGTGCCACCTAATGCTTTGTTTTCCACTCCGCTGTCACAGTTCATAAACTGCAATTAATCAAGAAAAGTACTCAAATATTTATCCATTCACAGCCTCACCCATCTGATTCACTAACATCCTTTAGTGAACAAAATCTGCCATTTGTACCTAGTTTGGCCTACATAGGACTGCAGACCCACTGTAATGTGACCAACTCTGCAGGCAGTAAATCATGGCCTAGCTAGCATATTGCATACGTCCTATGAACCGACATCAAAAGAAAATTTTATCATTCCAATTTTTCCTTCTCACTGGTCATGTCAATTAAAATCTTTACCCAAGGCTTTGAATTGTTCTGTGGCTCTCGCCTTCATTTATTCTAATTTCAGCAGTGTAGCCTGCTCACATCCTTCTCTAACTTTAGACAAATACTTCTGTGCTGTCTACTTTCTACCAGTGGTGGCTATTGATTCATCTGTTACATTTCTGTCTTAGACGTCCTAATAAAATGTTTCTTAGACCTTCTTATCCCCTCCATTCCTGCTTTGTGAAGCTGTAAAATATTTGCGTTATTTTAGCACCTTCATTAATTTATGAATTCTTCCTTTCTCCACAGCATCCATTTGTCACACCACTCTAAACTACTCTGATTAGACTTTTGGAGATGTGAAAAGTGCTTTTTTTGACGAATATAGACAGACAAAGTAATAACTTTCACCAACCTCAGCTAGAAATCAATAAGAACACATGAAAAGACATACCAGCTATTAAACAGAATAGGTTCTTTGCGTTTTGTTTGTAATTCAGAGCCAACCTGAACTATGTGCAATGCCAAAATAGTCACTATCAGATTTGTGCAGAGGCAATGGCTAGATAAGTTGATGTAGTAATGTTCATTTAGAAATAAGCAATGGTGAGTGTACCAGAAAGGACTTTGTTGTTTTTCCTCAAACAATACTATGGGATCATGACCATCTGCCCTGTAGGTGAATGTGAAGTGGACATTACTGGATTCAGTTTAACATTTCATCTGAAATGCTTCCTAATACAGTAGAGCAGCATTTTTGAAGGCGCACAACTGACAGCCCAGAATAAAATCTTGGTTCAGGGGTAGCACTTTCACTTCCACTACAAATTTAAACAAATAATCTAGGCTAATTCATCAATGTGTTTTGAGGAGTGCCACACTGTCAGAGGAAACTCTTTTGAATAAGAAATTAAACTGAAGCCATATCAACTGTTTCCAGTGAATGCAAAAGGTCCCATAGCACTAATCTGGAAACAGTAGGTTAGTTCAACCAGTCTATGGATATTTACCCTTGACTAATATCATTGGAACAGCTATCTGGTCGATAGTCAGTATTTTTTGTGGAACCTTGGTGTGATGCAAAGACATTGTTGCATTTTCTTCAGTTCAACACAAACTACATTGCAAAAATACTTAATGGTTATAAAGTGCCGTGAGATATAAACACTTGTAAGTGAACCTTCTTTAGTAAATGGAAATCCTGGTCAATGTCATATCTCAGTTGATCCTAAACTGGATTCTTAATTTCAAAGTTAGCTGATCAATTATCAAAACTGGAAGTGGGCCACAAAATTTGGCCCAATCAGCTCCAGGTTGGGGAAGAGGGTAGAGTATACAAACAGTCAGAATTCCTTCTGGTAATCACCATTATTGAAAATAGACAAGTAAACGTCAGGCATGAAACGGATCAAGCTCGACTGTCATGCTCCTTACCTAGCCTCAAAAATGAAGAATGATGAAGTTGTGCACAGTAGCAGATGACCACAAAACCATATTCTTGAGTGTGTTAGGGCCTGAAAGAGAGGAAATTCGAAAAAGGACATGTATCAACATTATTTACATGAATTTTCAAAAGACATTTAGTGATATAATATTAACCATAGAATTGGAATATGTAGAACCTTAAGTACATTTTAATAGATGTGCAGGTAAGTAATGCTGTATCTGTAACAGCATCTTGTTATAAGGGTACCAAATCTGCTTATTGTCCAGACAATTCTTTTCTTCCCAGAACAAAAAGTTGCAATAGAGAACTAGATTCCTAAATGTGATTCCTAAACAACAATGAATTATGATCATTAGAGTTCTGATATCAAAGCACAAACTACCTGACATAAGAATAAACAGTGGAAGATGGAAAAAAGCAGTTATGTCTACACCATATGCACAATGTGTGGCTATTACCGATTTGCATGTTTAAATTATGCATCAATGTTTATGTTTACGTGTCACAAGGGAGTTTATTTAGTTTTGGATCGATTTGTTGGCAGAAACTGTGTAGATGCTACCTCTCTATACACCACGTCTTCCACAATGACATCATACTTAATGTATTTACTAATTTTCAGTTAAACGCTATGAAGCCAGTTTAAAAATAAAGTAAATGTTTTGAACAGATACTTGAACATGCAAAATATTTAAATCTGTATTTGAAAGCTGAATGCACTATTTGCATTCATAACATAACCACTTCACAATAAACGAACTAGAATCCAGCGGACTTAGTCTCACATTCCACCTAATGCCAGTTTTTTTTTTCCCAATCAAATCTTCTCGAGTATTGATTTCGCTGTTTCTCTCAGTTTAAACACATTTTCATTTCTCTCGACAAGAACAAAACCTTCAATGACAGTGAACCTCAAGCATAGATGGGGGGCGGGGAGCGGAGATGAGGCGGTGGAAAAGCAGAAAACAGAGAAGCAAAACAAAACATTGAGAGGCTAGATATCTTAATAGCTAAAAAAAGGAGCTCTACTTGCAGAAAAGTCCCTGGATGTTTGCGGTCTGACATGAGGAAAACAATCAGATGTGTGAAATCACAGCAGCAGTGTAGCAGCCATGATGCAGGTTAGTAATGCCGCATTATTTGTCTGCACGAGCAGCATTAGAATCAGAAGAGCCCGGGCTCGGATTCCAACCATCGCTCGCGCTCGAACAAAGGATCCGGAGCCGCCCTCCCTTTCTCCCTCCTTCTCTCATACACACTCACTCAGTGCGCTTCACTTCACTCCTCTCCTCCTCCTCTCCACTCCCCCCGCCCGCTCGCTCCCTCCCTCCCTTCCACTCCACTTCTTCACACACTCACTTCATCCCCACTTATGCTGCCTCATTCTTTTTTATTCTCCTCTCCCCTTTACCTCACCCGGTGTCGCTGTTTTCTGAAAACACGACAGACTCGCATAAGACGGTAAGTTAAAACAAAAAAAATCATTTACCTTTGTTTTTATACATATAGATATGCACACATATAAATCTAGGTATGGACAAAACCAGAGTCTGTATCCCCCGCGCCCACAAACACTACGGCACCGTCTCACTCAATTGCACACTGCAGGAACGACGACGCTAGCACTCACTCAACCCCCGCCCCCCGCTAGATAGTGAGCTTACACGCGATTCCGCCTTAGTCTATAACGGTCCGTAACGTCGCGTAGGGCCGACTTCCTGCCAAAAAGTGCTCCTGCTGATTCTTTGTGCAGCAGCGGAGAAAGAGAGCACTGCTGGCCTGCCCTTCACTGACATTATGCAGATACAAGAGACTCTATTGTAAAAAGACTCAACTATTTTCGTTCCCTCCCCTGGATTGTACGCAGGCGCGCCAATTTAAAGCTCCCGGGTTTCTTTTGTTCTTATTTGAACCTAGGAGACAGCTGTGAAAACAAGTTTGGGAACGTACTTAATGGATATTTTGTGTCAACCTTAGTGTTTTAAATGAAAGTTGTGGGTCTGTCATAATTCCCTTGGCCAGTTGATATAACTGGGGAAGTTAATTTTGTGAAAGTAATAAATGATCCTCTTCGTGCAAAGCGATGCATCACAAAAGTAAAAACCTTATCAGGGTGAAATGTTGTAAAATTTACAAATCAGACCAGGGGCTAAAGTAGTACAACATAATATGTATTTACATAGCACATTTCAAATTATAAAATGCACCATAATGCTACAAAGCATAATTTTGACACATTGCCACGTTAGGACCAGTGACCAAAAGCTTGATCAAAGAGGTAGATTTTAATGAACGTTTTAAACGAAGAAAGTGAAGGGGAAAGTTTAGACATGTAGTTCCAGAGCTTGAGGTTTAGGTATCTGATGGCAAATTCATTGATTGTGGGGTGATTACAGACAGGGGTACTCAATAAGGCAGAAATAGAGAAGTTCAGATATCCTGGCGAGATGTAGAGCCACTGAGTCATAGATGTACAGCACAAAAACAGACCCTTTGGTCCAAATCATCCTAAATTAATCTGAAGAAGGGTCTCAACCCGAAACATCAACTTTCCTGCTCCTCTGATGCTGCCTGGCCTGCTGTGCTCCTCCAGCTCCACACTGTGTTATCTCTGACTATCATCGGCAGTTCTTACTATCTCTAAGTTAATCTAGTCCCATTTGCCAGCATTTGGCCCATATCACTCTAAACCTTTCCTATTCATTTACCGATCCAGATGCCTTTACATGTTATAATTGTACCAGCCTCCACCACTTCCTCTGGCAGTTCATTCTGTACATGCACCACCCTCTGAATGAAAAAGTTGCCCTTTAGGTCGCTTTTAGATCTTTCCCCTCTCACCTTAAACCTATGCCCTCCAGATTTGGAATCCCCTATCCTAAGGAAAAGACCTTGACTATTCACCCTATCCATGTCCCTCATGATTTTCTAAACTTCTATAAGGTCACCCCTCAGCCTCCGATACTCCAGGGAAAATAACCCCAGCCTATTCAGCCTCTGCCTATATCTCAAACCCTCCAATTCTGGCAACATCCTTGTAACTCTTTTCTGAACCCTTTCAAGTTTAACAACATCATTGGGAGACCAGAATTGAATGCAGTATTCCAAAACGGCCCAACCAATGTCCTGTACAATCACAAGATGACCTCCCAACTCTTATACTCAATACACTGACCAATAAAGGCAAGTGTACCATATGCCTTCTTCACTACCCTCTGTTGGGTAGTGTACTAGTGCTTTGGGAGGCAGGAAGTTAGAATTTGGTGTTTGTAAAATGCTAGGTGTGGGGGGGGGAACCGTTGTGTGAACTCTTTAAAAGATGATGTGCTTTTTATATGATTAGGGATTTTGAAAGGTCTGTGAGCAGAAGCTTGACAGTTTGCAGGTATACAGACAGCACCTGAATTGAAACATTTGTATCAAAAGGCCATACAATTAGCAGGCCAAGCAGCAGTTCACCAAGACAAATTTTGAATTTAGCCGATCAATTTGAACCAGGCACTTAGATACCAAAAACCAATTAAATTTAAATCTGATGGCTTTGACAACATAGGACAAATCCTATTGTAATAAATTGAATGTCATCAGCGTATAAAAGAAGGGGCAGTTGGGCAAAGTCAGGAGACCAAACTGTCATCTGCCAGAGTTAACAGCCATCACCTCTCAAGAGCGAATCGCTGACTCTGACAGACTCTTCTATGTCTTAGAGAAAGCACCATCTAAAGAACAAAGGTACCCATGGTGTAACGAGTGAATATTCCTGATGGAAGAATCGATGGAGAAGGCACAAACTGTTCTAGAAGACACATAACCTGGCGGTAATTTAGAGAGACTAAATTTTTTTTTAATGTTATCATATAGAAATGGGACTTGTGTTTATTGGAACAGCATACTATTAGAATCTTGTTTTATTCGGGAATTGTTAGTAGTTAGAAGGGGTTTATTCGGTTTTTTTAATAGGTTAGTTAATTGGTTCACTGTTAGAGTTAGATAAATAAATTGCTACTTGTTGATTGTAAAGTGAGTGTCAGGGATTTATTTTATTTAACCACTAGAAGTTGCCAAAAGGCAGGTTACACCATTTTTCACACTCCTTTTACAGATTATAGGGTGAGGGTCTCCTCATTGGGTGTTTCTGTTTTAGTTCACAGAGTGGGGGGGGAGGGTTGACCTCCATTTATAATACCTGTCTATCTGTGACTCCACTGTGGGGCCTATGGAGAGAGAATTACGGGGATTTGAAACTGGGTGACTGGACTTGATGCAAGATGGGACACAATCATCAGAATTTTTTAGGAGCTCATGTTTACAGAAGATTGAACATGGTAGACTGGCCAGGGGTATGTTGGAATCATCAAATCTACAGACAACAAAAATGCAGATGATGGTTTCAGCAGCTGATCAGCTGAGATAAAGATGGAATTGGACCATGTTATGAAAATAGAAAGAGTTGGCTATGTGGATGCTACTAAGATCATAAGAAATTGGAACAAGAATTGGCTGTTCAGCCCTTGAGCTGTAAGTAAGATAGTAAACCAATAAGCTTGCAGAATTCACTGTCAAATTGGATTAGGCCAGACAGATATGCAAACCATTTACCTTGATTTACTATATCGAACAGGTGTTGATAAGACAATGCTTCAACGTTTCAAATGGAAGAATAGATTGGAGTTTTGGCAGAACTGTTTTTGAGATAGCCCAGCTCTTGGGGTAGGCTGAATCAATGGGGAAATTTCAATATCCAACATTGCCTTTTACAACACCCTTCCTGGGACAAAAACTCATTCAAATGGGGTAACTGAATTATGTTAAATACATTGCTGTATCAAACTGCTGTAACTACATAGCAGGAATCTACATGTCAGTTGTATGCTGACATAGTAAACGATTATAAGCCATCATACTTGGGGATGACCTAGACAACTGTATTTAAAGGGACCACTCGAATCAGAGGGGCTGAAATTCCAGACATCAGCACAAGAAGCAGGAACCTTGGGAGTGAGAAGAACAGCCTCAACCTTAGTCCAGCCAGCTGTAATCTGGGTAGTATAGACTTCTTTACCATCTTGTGCTTCCAAAACAGATTTAAACTTGATTAAAGGTTACTCAGGAAATAAAGGGAAGGAATTACATATATATTTCATTTCAATGATAATAAACCACATCTCATGGTAAACTACATCCCATTATCAGTAAGTAAGAAAGTAAATCAGATACACAAAAAAAAATTTACATTTATGATATGGGGCTCAAGTATTTGTGATTTAATCCTCCAAGTGTGAACCATAAGCCCGGGATTTTTTTTTTCTTTCTTGGTCATTTCTTCTTGAGTCAGTTGAGGTAGCTGCCCTACACAAAGGCCAAGAATCTAAAGGAATGAACGAGGACCCAGACCAATCAACTAGTAATCAGTCCATAAGCCAATGTTCTGAAGAGCAGAACGAACAAGTGGTAGAAGTTGAAAAGACGTGTGGAAAACTCTACAATCAAGCCACGAGAAAGGGCTAAGACCTACCTCCTGGTAGCATCAGAAGGATTTAACAGCTCAGACTCAGAGAGACTGAAATGGGAATTTAATGAAAGCTGGAACCCAAACGCAGTGGATTCCCATTTCCTTAACAAAGTTAGCGAGAGTGGCAAGGACAGATATTGTGTTAGGGACCCTGAATAAAAGAAGTCAGTGGCAAGGAACCAGATATTGGGTCAGGGATCCTGAGTAAAAGAAGCCAAATGCAAAGTCAGGGACCCACAGAGTAGTACAGAGTGAGAGAGAGAGAGATAGAGGGAGAGACATTATATGTGAGAGAACCAGAGCAGCAGAATAGCAAACTATATTCCTTTGTCAGTTTCACCTAGTAGAAACGAACCGTATTCCATTGTCAGATTCATAGAGTAAGAGAACTGGGGTAAACGCCTTTCTGGGAATTTAACTGGTAGAAACATTTGTGTTGAAGTAATGGTGCCAAAAGAGTAGGAAAGGGAAGTGCGATAGCAAGTGTGATGACTGAAATTGAAAGCTTGCGGCAGGCTGTTAAAATACTGCTGGAGTAAAAGACCAAGAATGATATGTGACGATGCTGTTACTTTAAGAGATTATTTTTTCCTGGTTTTTTTTTAAGAGAAGTTGTAGGGCGGAGATCAAGAGCAGTCTACCAAAATCAGTAGAGTGAATAGCTCGTGAGGCCTTGGGTTGTTTTTAAAGTTGGAACAATAGAAGCGGCCTGGATGGGTGTGGCCAGCACTCACAGACTGGAAATTCTGGTTTTTTTTAGTTTTTAAGTTTAACTTTAAGCAGTTGCTGTTGTGGGCTTGAAGAAGTGGAAGTTATTTTTCCCTCTCTCAATTACTGCCAAAAGCTGGGGGTTCTCTTCCTAGGTTGCTAGATTGCATGTGAGACAAAATCTGTTTTTCTGAATCTACCTTTTTGCTGAAGAGTATGTTTATAGGATGTTACTATATTGGAACAGTCAATTAATAATAGTTACTGTATCTGCTATTCTGTTAAGTTTTCCAATAGAGTTGTTATTTTAAATTCCCTTTTTTTGGTTGTGTTTTAACTATAACATTTAGATAAAATGTGTTCTGCTTAACTTCGAGTAGTTTGACCAGTCGTAATGCACCTGGAATATGGCAAATTACATTTACATAAGAAGTAGTTAGGGTCTAGTCTACCTTCTTAAAATATTTTGAGAGGGTCTGGTCTGGTCTATAACATAGTAAAATTAAAGAATTGACGAATAAGATATAGGACAAACTGGTATAGTGTAGAGGATATGTTACTCAGTTGGAGGATCAGCAAAATATGATATCCAGTTTGGCTCGTCAGAAGGACAGCAATACCAGCAGCAAATCACCCAAGTGCGAGACCAGTGTGAAGATCTACAGAACAGGATATTGGTAGTGCACCAGATGTCTGATACAACCCAGCAAGGAAAAACAGTAGACGACGCGCAACGTTTAAAGGAGGTCGAGCAGTTACAACAGCAGCTAAAAGCAAAATGGGGCATAGTTTGTGCTTGTTCGAACAAAAGAGGCGAGAATGAACCCGATTGGGATACGCTCGATGAGGCAGTTTGGCAGTATGGGTGCGGGTGGGGTCACAGGGCGATCCCACTGGACAAAGACCCACCTCTTGCACGTGAATCGAAAGTTCCATCCATACCGTCTGTAAAATGTGCTGTGCATGATACCTTGCCGATGACCGCCGTAATTACCATTAGATTCATGACAGAGGGAAATGCCGAGAATTCCTGCCCTATAATACAGAGCACTTTCTAAAGTAAGCCAGTTGAGGGACATGCTGAAAAGGCAGGCACCTTTAAACCAGTAGAAGATCCAATAGATCACTTTACTGACGGATACAGCAGAAGAATTTTTCCACCAAATGCACCAGATTCGCCTACAGCAGGGGTTGAAAATGATGAAGGAAAGAAGTTTATATCGCTAGCCTCTGAAGGTAGTGTCAAATCAGTTCTTCAAGAAACTCAATAGATAGGTCGAGTGACTTTAGAGGACTTGAAAACAGTTATTAAAGATGCAGTAAGGTAATTCGGCTGAGGATCTTCATAAAAAACCTGACAGAGGAAGGGAGAACACGCTACAGCCTTTACAGTCCTTTTTTTTGCTGTTTTCAATACTCTGTATGGGTCAGGTCTGAACGAGAGAACTCAGAGGAAAAGAAATCCATTTTGCTCAGACCCTTGATCTCCCATAGCACACCGCAGGCTTAGGCAGCGTGTGATCGTTTCGGTCCCAATGACAATGCATACACAGAAGCATGGATCCTACATTGGATGGCTAGGTCATGGGAAAGAGAAATGCAGGAGACATCAAAAAGAAAAGCAACAACAGAGATGGCCTTTGTGACCTGAAAGAGTGGGGGGCAGGTCAGAGGAACAGGTAAAGGCACCTCTTCTTCTCAAGGTCCGTCCAGAGCAGCATAAGACTATGCAAACCCAAGAGACAGGGCGAGGACTTTGTATGTGGACAGATAGGACTACTCACTGGGGCTCCCATCCCAGAAAAGAGCATCACACTCCTCTGGCCTAGAAGGGCCATGCAAAGGAGAAGACTTTCGCATAGTTAATGTTGAATCTGGAGACCCTGACTCCAAAGACCTTCTCTACCAAACAAGGTACCCTATTCACGGAGACAGTTCTTAGTGAAATGGGTTTGCTGGACAATGCAGGTCTACGCAGTGAGTCACCCAATTGTCCCTTGCTTGGTTGGAGGTCATTGGGTTACAATGTTTTGGGACATGGGAGGGTTCTGCACCACTATTAATCAAATCAGTTTATATGATACGTCCTGGCAAACCTGCAATACCATAAAGTTGAGCAGATTTACCTGTCACTCCAAGCAAGGGGTGGAGATAGGATCAACTGACATCAAAATTTGAAACCTTATTGTTCCCCATCAGGTTAATTTACACTTTGGGACAGGAGGGAGAGCATACTTTAGGAACGGATTATATGCAGAAGGCAGGACAGGCTTGGGACCCTCTCAATGACTGCATCTGGGCTTTTAACAGTATAACGTAACAGAAGACAGTGATCCAAATGGGAATTTATGCAGGCAGGGTCTACTGTAATAATCCTTAAGAGTCAAGCCAGATGAAATGACGTATGATCAGGAAATTTAAAAAGATCATACAGCAAAATGCGACAGTGTTTGCCTGACATAAACGTGACTATGGGAGGATGATATGAGACACTGATATAGAGGGGCCTCACCTGGTGCCCCAGTGTCAATTATAGACAGCTGAATAAGGTTACTCCCCTCACTGACACTATGGTGGTAAATAGTACAAACACCATGTTGAACTTGATGCCAGGCGCCAATTAATTCACGGCCCTAGACATCAGTAACAGTTTTTTGGACTGATCCACTGACCCCGAAGTGTCAATATAAATTTGCCTTCACGTTTCAGGGTGCCCAATATACTTGGACCTGCTTCCATAACACACCTTCAATCTTTCATCAAAGGTCGGCTACCTCCTGCCCGGACTACTTGGTCCAGTACATGGATGATTTAATTTTGCAAATGACCTCAGCTTTGGAGAATGAACACCTGTTTCAAGAGCTAGCAGAATTGTTAACTGATCATGGGGCAAAGGTCAACCCCAAGAAAGCCCAAATATTCAAACAGGAAGTGCACTATCTAGGGAAAGAGGTTACTCCGGGAAAATTAGAAATGGATAAGAATCGTATTCAATCTATCCAAAACGTGCCCCTGTCAACCGATCACAAAGGCCTAAGGTTTTTTGGGGGGAACCTTGGGCTACTGTAGAAACCATATTGGCAACTTCGTAGCCTTAGCTGCCCTCTATACCAACTCCTCAAAAAGATGTAATGTGGCATTGGCTGGATGAACACATTGCTGCGTTCACCCACCTTAAGACAGCCTTGGCGTCATCCCCTCTATTGCAGCCCATCAACCCATCTGTGCTCTTCTCCCTAGCGGTGGCAGCATCAGACCTCTCGGTATCCAGGGTCCTTGAATACAAAAAGGCTGGTTCTAGCGGCATATGCCTCGCGGTTACTCTATCCGGTGAAACAAGCTTACGTACGATACAAAAAGCATTTGTTGGCTTTTTTTGTGGGCAGTCCAACATTTTACATATATAGTGTGCTTGAGTCCATGTGTCTTCTCACCAAACACAAAGGACAGCAGTGTCAATCAAAATCGGATTGCCGACAGGACCCTCCTCTTGCAGGGAAGGAACTCGCTTCCGATCGTCTCCAAAGCAAACTATGGTTAGCTGCTAACCTGCTGTATCATAGAATTCCTACAGTGTGGGAACAAGTCCACACCGACTCTCTGAAGAACATCGCTCCCGGACTCAGCACCCACGCCCCCACCCTATCCCTGCATTTTCCCATGGCCAATCCATCTAACCTGTACATCTTTGGGATGAAACCAGAGCACCCGGTAGAAACTCGCGCACACAGGGGGAGAATGCGCAAACTCCACACATTCACCCGAGGCTGGAATTGAACCCAGGTCCCTGGTGATATGAGGCAGCAGTGCTAACTGTGATGGCAAGGTTCATGAATGTTCAATTTCAGTGCCAAGCTCTCAAACAGGACCTTTTAAACTAAAATTCAAAGGAGGAATAATATTGACCAGGTTGGCAAGGAAATTCCAAAAATTTTACTGACAGTTCCTCTTATGTAATAGAGGGCCAGTAAGTATACAGGACTCAAAGGGGGTTTTAGAGAGTAGGCAGTCAAACGACCTGCAAATATGTGGGCAAAAGGAACAGAATTGGCAGCCTTTGTGGTAGAACAACCAGAGATTTTGTGAAAAGGGCAATAATCTGTGAAGACAGCATCTATGCCTACAGCAGCCTCACGGAATTCCTTCCCATCTGGAGGAATAGGGAATGACATCAACCAATGGCAAATCCCTCCCTTCCACTCCGTTATTCACAGCACCTTCATAGCAGCCATAGGTGGTGAAGACATTCTAGAGAAAGTCAAAGACCACTGTAAGATTACACCACCCAAAATAAAAGAGAAAATGACCTGGCTATGGAAAGAGCACACACTAGGATGGCATAGCACAAAGGGACAGAATAGACAGAAGAGATAGCCAAGGTTGAACTTGTTAAGCCTATGGAAGATTTAGGGGCATCACGGAGGAAGAATCCTGAATTAAAGGAGATAAAGAATAGCCAACGGCTCCCAAGAAAGAAAAAGTGTAAGGAAAAATTTCGGGTAGAACAGGAGTTGATTCTAAAACAGAGAAATATGTGGTGTCTAGGGAAGACAGAAATGATCTGTTGCAGACATTTCATGATTCACTCGGCCACCTGGGGGTAACACAAACTAAGGAAAGGTTCAGAACCTGGATGTGGTGGCCAGACTGTCTAATCTGTGTCCAAAACAAACCTGACCCACAACTTAGTAAGGCAGAGTTAGGCCACACATGCACAGGAAAGGGGTCCTGGACTAATCTTCAGATAGATTATTTTGGATCTCTTCTTCCCTGCAAAGGAGGATTCAAGTACATTTTGGTTGTTAACACTGCTAAGACAATGGCAGAAATCCTGCTCCCTAAATTCAGACAATGCAGGATGTGATGACCTGTTGGGTGTACAACAGAAATTTCACACTGCTTACGGTCACAGTGCGGCGGTACAGTGGAGTGTATGAATCGAACGCTCAAATAGACCATAAGGAAATGAGTGCAGCAGTATAACAATGCATGGGACCAGATACTACTGATGCAAAGTTGAGTATAGTATTTGTGGATTGGAAGGCAGGACATTAGAATTTTTTTGTTAAATGATAGGGTAAAGAGTGCATGGTCCCTTTAAATGATTATGTGCTTTTCTAGGCTTGGAGATTTTAAAAAATTCCTGCAGTTGCACAGAGAGTTCTTGAAATTGAAACATTATATCAAAAGGCTATACTGTTAGCAGCCAAAGCAGAATTTTTATCAAGACAACAGGTTTTTGAATTTAGCCAATTAATTTGAACCAGGCCCTAGATACCAAACCCAATTAAATTTAAATCTTATGGTGTTGACAACCTAGGACCAATCTTGTTGTAAGAACTTGATAGGTAATCAAGGGTATAAAAGAAGAGGTTATTGGAATATCAGTGTGAGAGCGAACTGCCATCTGAAAAGAAATGCATTGGCTCTCACAGAAATCTCTAAGCTCACAGAGTAAGCACCATCAAAATAAAGGTACTACGGCACTCTTAGCTACTATTCCTGACACAAGAATTCACAGAGAAAGGTGTTTCTGAACAGAAATCAGCAGAGAAGGCAAAGAACATTCCAGAAGATTTATCCTGGCTGTAATTTCAAGACACTATGTTTTAATTGTTTTTTTCTTATTACTTTGGTTCATATGAGTGGGATTTATAATTATTGGAACAGCATACCGTTAGATTTTTGTTTTATTCAGGATTAATTAGTAGTTGGGGGGGGATTGTTTGGTTTGCTAGTAGTTCTGTTAATTTGTTCAATGTTAGAGTTAGATAAATAAATTATTACATGTTGTTTATAAAGTGAGTATCGGGGAGTTCATTTCATTTAACCATCCCTTTTGTAACACTGCCAAAAGCCCTAGTGATGATCCATAACACCGTAACCCGAACAATGGGTTTCAAACCCAACCTGCTGATTTCCAGAAGGGAAATGAGAGAGATTAAAAGTTTAACCGAACTGGACATTAGCAACCTCAAGATTGAGGTGCTAACCAGAGAAAAGTATATAAAAATATTGTTGGAGACCATAAAAGAGGCCAGATTGTGGCAGTGCATAGATTAGGGGAGGTAAGACAACCACGTAAGGTTCTGTGGAACAATACATGAACCCCATGGACTATAATGTGAGTCCACAGCAATGCTTAGGGTGTTCCAATCCTGAATTTTCCTGTCGCCATGGCACACTGGGCCCTACCTGATCATTAAAAACTTAAGTCCTCCAGTTTATGAATTACAGCTGGAAATAGACAAACAGGGATGATATCATAAATCAGCTCAAATTGTTCAAGAAACAATCCATACTTTGTCACTCAGCCCACATACAGATTCATGCCCTACAGCAGGAGACTCAGGCTGAAGGCAACCAGAGAATCGAATCAGTAGTCACTTCTCCTCCTCTACCTGAAGGGCATCCAGCCTGCCTCTTCAGAGCTCTTCTCCCATAACTGAACAGAGAGAGAGAGAGAGAAAAGACCCCCACCCCCTCCCCAGATATTTGATTCAAGAGTTTTCCACATGAAAGAGTAGGAAGAATAAGAAAAGGGTAGAGCACTGAGATCAAACTAATACACTTCATTAGCAGGCTCGCTTGTGATCCAGAAGAGAACATGAGATCTGTGAGGTGATGGCACTACTTTCAATTTTAAAATTAAATGGGAGATAGTATTTGGATTTTAAAATTTAATGTGATTTTAAGCTTTAGATTTGCCTTCCATTAAAATGACAAGGAGACTCAGAGATTAAACCATGATACTCACAGAAACTGTGCCTGATTTTTTTTCAGGTAGCCTACCTCAAGGAACTTTACAAGTGACCAGATAGATTGCGTTCAACATATTCTCCTAGATTTGTACAATTATCTGTTGCATTGCACAGTTGTATGGGAAGCCCATGCACCCAGGATATCTGTGGTTTTATCCACCTGATATAGCAGTATGAGAGAACAGTGTTCTTTGGGTTGATCCCGCAAAAATGCAAACTTTCGGTTGTAATAAACAACTCATTATGTACAGGAAATCCAATGGAAGTTCCAACTTTGTTATATCAACATAGAAATCACAAAGGATAGGTGGGGATTTTCTACAAATAGGTGTACAGGAAAAGGCTACTTAGGCCACAGCCCAGGGAAGGGGTTAGAAATAGGGCATCCTATTAGGAAGCTAATTTAGGAAGAGTTCTCAGAATATGAGATTAAAAACAGACTGAAACCAACAGTGAGGGCCCCCCTCCCAGCTTGTCCTGACATTACCCCTGGTCCACAGAATGGAGTTGTATTAAAACCCACAGGCGAGTTCCCGTTTGACCACAGCCATCATAAATTGATTCCTGTGATAGTGGATACAACAGGAATTCAACTACCAGAGTGGTGCCCTTCCGCTCTTAGGAAGTTGTACCTGCACCTGATTCTGAGAGTCCTGGAATCAGGAATAGGGAGGTACAAAGGCAAGCCAAGACCTGCCTGAGTATTCACAGGAAAATAGACCTGATTAATGACCTAGCTCTTGCCTACGGGACAGGAATGTCAAATGTTAATACCCTGGATTTGGCTGATCTGGATACCAAGCTAAAAGTTGTAACCTGATAAGTTAAACACATCTTGTTGGAAATAAATGAGAATGAGTGTCAGGGTGCTGCAGGAGACTTAACTGGGAACCAGGCTAGCCACTATGTAATGACCACAGTCGAAGGCCATGCAAAAAGTATCAATCAGGGTCATTCAGGGCAAGATCATGGATGACAGCAGGTATCAAAACCTTAGCCTGTGCAACATCTATGGAGACCAAAAGACTGCAGATGCTGGAAGCCAAGGTGCACAAACAGGAGGCGTGAAAAACACAGCAAGCCAGGTAGCATCTAGAGGAAAGGAGCATCTGGAGACTGAGTCCTGAAGAAGGGTAATACCTGAAACGCTGACTGCTCCTTTCGTTCAGATGCTGCCTGGCCTGTTGTGTTTTTCCAGTGTCCTGGTTGTCCACCAACATCTATTGGAAACTGGATGATTGAGCATCCGAGAGAGGATCACAGCTATATAGGGTGAATCCCATTCTAGCTTAGTGATGAACAGTTGGACCATCTGTTTCAGAAAGAAAAAAATTACATGTAAACATCTCCTGCTGCCAACTGAGACAGCTGACCAAGGTGTGCTTTAATGAAAGCTGCAAAGGCACCCGAGGCTAAGCTGAGAATCTCAACCATCCCCAACCATTCGATCTGGTTAAACACTTTTGAAGCCAAGAATGTGGGTGTTATACAGATTGGAATATGATTAGGGGCATCATGACATTCTACCATATGCAATCAAGAAGGAAGAGAGACTGGTAGGGACTACTCTGAGCAACTGTGAGTACACCAATCAGACCATTGTATGTCTGTATCCAGACTATTTGAATGAACATGCACTCTGTGGATTCAAGACAAGGGTTAATTTAAAACTGTAATCCTGAGGCTCAGTGCCTGACAACAGATATCACTAGAGTTGTCTACAGTGGGAAGGGTAAATACTGTGTCACAACATCACTCAGGGAATGACGTAGTGACAATTCCCAGTGCCACCTCTGCATCTGTCCTCAGGTACCCGCATGAATAGGCCTAATTGAACTGACAGATATTCACAGAAGGGAAGTGACTCTCATTAATGTGAGTGACAAATGAAAGGATACGCTTGGGAATTACTTTGAAAAATATGACAGTTTTAAAACTCCTGCCAGAGAGATTGGATTAGGTTCGATTACAATTGGCTAGCACCCATAAAACCTTTACTTAAATTGTACAACACGATAAAGAATCGAATGGTGAGATAGTTGAAATTAAAGTCACTATATGGTGGGAGGATTTCTGGAACTGGAGCTCGAATATCCAGAAACACTCATTGATTGGTCTCCTTTCACACTTGGCAATCATCACCATTAGACTGGCTCTGGTATGCCTCACTATACCATTGGTCAAGTTTGCCCGATAGAAAAGGGAGCTCTTCAGACTAGTATGCATTACCATAATGTAAAATAAATGAACCATATAAATGGAAATGATGAAGGAACTCCAAGAGAGGTTGCTTATTGCAACTGGTGACTTGCATTGTGGGTATATTGCGAACCATGTATTTGGCAATTATTTGCTCTTTTCAATGTAACTATAGTAACTGGGACAAGGTCAACCAAGTGGATCTTATAGAATATGAGTTCCCTGATTGGACCAGGTTAACAGCTCCAGTCAGGGATTCCTGGCTTACAGATATAAACAGGAGTGTCAGGGGTTCTGCTCAGTCTAGGAGCCAGCACTGAGCTAGTTGGGTCAGAGTCATCTACTGTGTAAATAAAGGGTACATGGTGACGGGATACCATCATTATTTCAGTGGAGACAAGAGTGGGATTAATGATGTGACTATGCAAAAGCTCCTGGTAGCTGAAGCCCAAATGGACTTTAGGCAGGTATTACAACTGGCTTTGTCATTAGAAAATGCGGCGAATGAAGTTTATGAAATACAGTCTACACTGATGGAAGTAGATACCCTTGCAAGGCCGACTGAGCTTGAGAAACATCATTCGAGTAAAAGCAATTGTATAGTGTCACTCAGGATATATCCTGAACAGAGGGACTCTAGGTCAACCCGTAGCAAAATCCCAAAACAAAGCCAAGGTGCCTGTCTGTGTGGAGTTTGCACATTCTCCCTGTGTCTGTGTAGGTTTTCTCTGAGGCCCTGGCTTCCTCCCACAGTCCAAACATGTGCAGGTTAGGTGGATTCTCCATAGTGTCAAGGGTTGTGCAGGCTAGGTTGGTTAGCCATGGGAAATGCAGGGTTGCAGGGACAGGGTAGAGGGTTGAGTCTGGGGGCGATGCTCTTTGGAGGGTTGGTGCAGACTCAAGGGGCTAAATGGCCTGCTTCCACACTGTAAGATCTATGATTCAAATGGTTAAAATTTTATCGAGGATCCAGGTCAGTCAGCCATTGTAGATGCTGCTGGTATGCAGACTTGAGGCAGCAAAGGAGTCCCACTAGGCTTGGATTGAGTAGGAGAACTCATAGGCTGGTATCCAGGAGAGTGCACACCCTGGAAACGTCACCTACAGCTGCTTTGGAACAGTTAAATTCCTTAGCAATATCCAAATCAAAACTAATCAAAATGAATACCTTGTTAAATGGTGACCCAGTTCTAACGGAGCTACCTCAAACTGGCACAGTTGTGTCAGTAATTGCAGAAACAGTCTTTACCAAAACTTCTCTGGATTCCAACCCTTAAACTTGCATAATACTTTGTCCAGGCTGAGAATATATACCGGGGATCCACTGCAGATTAAGGGTATAACTTTGGTTCCGGTCTCTAATGAGAAGCAACTGGTTCAGTTACCACTGATTGTAGTAAAGGCTTAGGCTCAAACTTTATGGGGAGAAATTAATTGAGAAAGATTCACCTTAAATCACTCAATATTTTTCCATTAGGAAACGGTTGCCTGAATGAAATCCTAGTTAAAGACCCTTCCTTTTCAGGAAGCCATAGGGACTATCAGAGGGCCAAGACCATCTTACATGTTGACCAAGAAGCAATTCCATGATTCTGCAAGGCCCACCCACTGCCATCTGCCTTGTGTACAACAGTAGAGACAGAAATCAGGAGGCTGGAAAGCGAAGGAATCACCAAACCAGTGCAGTTTGTGAAATGGGCAACACCGGGTACCAATGGGTAAATGAGTACCAATTATGAAGCCCGACGGGTCAGTTTGCCTTTGTGGGCATTTCAAACGAATGTTAAACCACTTTTTGCAGCTGGATAAATACCCAATCCCTGGCATTGAGGACTTATACGCAAAACAAGCAGAGGTCTGTCCTTCACAAAGCTGGACATGAACTATGCGTACCTTCAGTTGCAATTAGATGAGGATTCTGAGAAGTATGTTACAATTAATACCCATGAGGGTTTGTACCAATAAATGAGGCCACCTTTTGGTCCGTCACCAGCTTGTGCCATTTTCCAGCAGACGATGCAGAACATTTTACTAAGTCCACCTCAGGTTGCTATTTATCTGGATGATGTGCTAATAACTGGAACGACCAATAAAGACCCTTTAGAGAACTTGGACATTGTGCTTAAACATTTCTCCAATGTGGGTGTACGCCTTAGGAGGGAAAAATATGAGTTCCAGGCACCCCAAATGACTTACCTGGGCTACAGAGTCAATAAGACCGATTGGAAGGTAAAGTGAGGGTGATTCAAGGTGCGCCGGCTCCCATGTCTGTACCAGAGCTTAGTCTTTCCTTGAGTTGATGAATTATTACAGAAAATTCATAAGTAACCTGGCCTTCATCCTGGCAGCACTGCATCTGCTATTGAAGAAGTGTCAGCCTTGGAAATGGTCCTGTAGCCAAGATGTAGCCTTTAGGGAAGTGAGAAGCAGTGTCTCAGGTGTTGGCACACCATGATCCCAAGAGAGATGCAGTGTGACATGCCTGTCCATACGGTATTGGGGTAGTGTTGACTCTCTGGTGGTCCAATGGTGAGGAATGCCCAATAGCGTAATCTTCCCAGACTTTGGATGATGCTGAACAAAGATACACCCAGATAGAGAAGGAAGGTTTGGTGGTCATCTTTGATGTGAGAAAGTTCCACCAATACCTTTACATACATAAATTTGTGATAGTAACAGACATCAAGTCCCTGCTAGGTCTACTTAAAGAGGGCAGGGCTGTGCCACCTGTAGCTTCAGGGCTCTTATTCTGACCGTGTACAATTGCAAGTCGGAAAATTGAACGGGAGGCCAAGTGGCAAATACGGATGCCTTGAGCCGCCTCCCACTGGCAAATACACCACAGTAGTGCTGCACTAGAAGAGCCTGTTCTGGTTTTAAACTTTCTTGATACCCTTCCGAACGCCACTGACAATATCAGACTGTGGACACAAAAGGATCCAGTCCTGGCAAAATGAAAACAGCTGGAGGTGATGGGAGAAACAAAGAGGTCGTCACAACCAGAACTGAAACCTTTTTGGACCCGGCAAGGCGAGATTACCATAGAGGACAGCATATGATTATGGCGAGCAAAAGTGGTTATCTTGAGCAAAGGTCACTGCCAGATACTGGCTGAACTCCACAAGGGTCATCCAGGGGTTTCCAAAATGAAAATGTTGGCAAGAAGTTATGTCTGCTGGCCAGGATTAGATGCCAAAATAGCTGCATTGGTTGGGCAATGCCCAGAGTGCCATAAGGAACAAAAATTCCCGCCATCAGCTGCCCACATTCACGGGAATGGCTGGATACTGGATTTGATTACATGCCGACTATGACAGTCCTTTTATGGGGTCTACGTTTTAGTCATTGCGGATGATCATTTAAAGTGGTTGAATGTGCATGGTGTTCATTTGGCAAACATGGGGACGACGATAGAAAAATTGCGAGCATCTCTTGCAATACACAGACTCCCAGAGGTTTTGGTCACAGACAATGAGCCATTATTTACCAGCAGGAAATTCAAGTATTTTGCTATGTAAGGACAGCTCCATACCATCCATCGTCCAAAGAGCTGGCAGAAATACAGTCCAACATTTGAAGGCAAACTTAAAGAAACAGGCTATAGCTTGACTCAATACCAAACTGTCCTGGTTCCTGTTTGATTATCGGACCACCCCTCATGCAACTACAGGGACATCTCCAGCAGAGTTGCATCAGATTAAATCTGATCTTCCTGGACCTCGGGGGAGGGGATAATGACATCAGGAATGCCAATGTTGGACACAAGACTCTTCTAAGTGAGAGAGGCAGTTAACCTCAGGGGTCGAAGTTTGGTGTTGAAACCACAGGAATGGCCCTACAAGGGTAAGGGGCATAGTCAATGCAATGTCATGTCCTGTGATGTACAAAGTTCAGATAGGTGAGGCCGCCCTGACAAGCACGTGGACTACATGAAAGCTGCAATGTCACAATCACCGCAGGAGGAAAACATACCCGGTCCCTCAGAACATCCAGCAAGGCTCTCAGAACCCGTCGGTTCTGACCCTCTGGTTAGCATTGAAGAAACCTCTGAGGATGAGATGGATATGGCAGATGTTGCAGCCTCAACGCCATTACCACCTGAAGAAGATGATGAATTTCAGCCGAGACGCTGCAGATACAAAAGGCGGGCTCTGGTCCAGCACACACTGCCAGTATCTAAGGTAGAGTTGGAGTAACCAGACATGGTGCAAAAATGCCCTAGGAGATGCTACAGGCAAAAGAACAGGTCTACGTACCATGACTTAGACGGGGAGGGATGTAGTGATTAGAACAAGGTCAGCCAGATGGATCTCAAAGAATATGAGTTCCCTGACTGGGACTGTTAACCTGGTCCAATCAGGGAGTCCTGGATGACAGATATAAACAAGAGTGTCAGGGGTTCTGCCCAGTCTAAGAGCCAGCTCTGAGCTAGCTGGGTCAGTGTCGTGTACTTTGCACATATAAATAAAGGGTGATTTGGTAAAGGGATACCAGCCTCCATGAAGTTATTTCAGTAACAGTTTTATTTATGTAACTTTTCTTGATAATTTTTTAATGTCTTTTTTTGATAACTTTTTAAATGTAATGGGTTTTAACATATTGGGTGTGTAAGAAGTTAGTTGAACGGAAGAGGGCAGCAAAATGTGATGCTGATTGGTTGACATGGGGAAGATTTGCATCAGTGCATTCACTGCTTCCAGAAGGTGGTTTGTGGAGGGGTGTTGTCAAGTGACAGTAAGTGTCCTGGGTAGCGGGATGAATCCAGTAAGCAGGACACCAACAACATCAATAAGGACATCACCATGAAACTACTAGATTTGCGCCTCACAACCCACTTCATCTTCAATGACAACACATATAAACAAATCAACGGAACACCAGTGGGATCCCCAATATCAGGACTGATTGCAGAAGCAGTAATGCAAAGGTTAGAACGGACAGTGCTCCCCACTATACAACCTAAACTTTGGGTCCGATATGTAGATGACATCTTTGTGATTATTAAAGCGCAAAACTAGAAGAAACCCACCGACACATAAACAACAAAATTTATGAAAGAAGAAGAGAACAACAACCGACTACCTTTCCTGGACATAATGGTAGAACGCAAAAACAATGGGGAACTCCAGACTGGCGTGTATAGAAAGACCACACATACGGACCAGATACTCAATTACACTAGCAACCACCTGAACACCCATAAACAGAGCTGCATCAGGACACTATTTAAATGAGCCACAGCACATTGTAGCAACCCAGAACTAAGCAAAGCAGAACAGGAGCACCTATATGGAGTCTTCAAAAGGAATGGATACCCGAAAAGCACAATCCACCGTTACCTCCGAGACAGACCACAACAGGAAGACACAACAAGACCAGACTCACTTATCACCCTGCCATACATCAAGAACATTTCAGAGATGACCACAAGACCACTCAGACCCCTAGGTATCAGAGTAGCCCACAAACCGATAACTACCGACTAACATAAAGGATCCCATACCCAAAACCAGCAAAACCGGTGTAATATACAAATACCATGCAAGGACTGTGAGAAACACTACGCAGGCCAAACTGGAAGAAAATTGACAATATGGATACATGAGCATCAACTAGCCACCAAGAGAGACGACCAAGTTTCACTTTAAAAAACCCAAAAGAACTGCAGATGTTGTAAATCAGGAACAAAAACAAAGTTGCTGGAAAAGCTCAGCAGGTCTGGCAGCATCTGTGAAGGAAAAAATAGTTAACATTTCAGGTCCGGTTCTGAGGAAGGGTCACCAGACCCGAAATGTTTTTTATTACCAATTCTCACTTGTCTCACTACACATGGACAACAAGGGACACAAATTTGACTGGGACAACACATATATAATTGCACAAACCAAACAGAGACACACCAGGGAATTCCTGGAGGTCTGGTATTCCAACCAGAACTCCATCAACAAACACATTGAATTAGACCCTGTGTACAAACCACCGAGAAACAGAACTGGAAGTAATACCAACCACCCTAGCTAACCTAGGCATATAAATAACAAGCGGGACAGAACACCAACGCTTCACCGGAGGCGCACTGATGATGTTAGCTAGCAGGGTGACAAAATGTTTGCAACCAAACACGCTGCTGGCTCAGCGAGCATGTCTACAACCTCATATTCTATCCATTTGGCCACTTCACAATATCTTTTAATTGTGCTTTCTTTAAATGTCTACTTCAATTGGCATGAAATCATTTGACCTTTGGTACTAAATATCTGGGTTACTTCTGCCTCGTGCAAAATATTATTTTTATTTCCCAATGGATTATGCACTGTGTATGATTTGGCCTACAACATGGATTTTTCTGTATCAATGGAAAGTACACTACAGTATAGAAAATTTTGCTCTATGTAAAAACAAATTATATATTTATGACTTAAAAATACTGAACATGTACGTATATAAGCCATCAATACCTCAAAATTAAATTGGAGATATTGAGGGAGCATCTCTAGACATGGCTGGATACAACTTCTGCCTCCCCATGGATGCAACCATAGGCACATTAAAATGTCAATATCAAGCATATTTGGCACTTGCACCATTGGTGGTACAACAGCTCAAACAAGGTAAGCAAAGAAGTCCCCTCCAATGACATGCTGTTGCATAGGTTACCTGCTGTTAATCTTTAAATGTGGAAGATGATGGCTTGTGCTAATGGTGGTCAAGTCTGTTAAGTATTGTCTAGTATGGCTCAGGCATCCCATCAGGCATGGAAGTCTATGCTGCCAACAAAGCCACTGGATTAGAATGTGCACAATTTTGTGGCCTCTAGTTATAAAGGGCCTCTTCTCAGTTGTTAACTATTCATTTTAATACCTGTTTTACTAAAATTTACTTCAGAGAACCAGCTATTTAAATTATAACTATTTTCCTTTTTGAGGCCAGCAGCAAACACAATAGATTTGAGCTTTATAAGGATTCAACAGAGCCACAATGAACAAGGTGAAAATGCTGGTTAATATATGATATATATTTTCCATGTGCAATAAGCTAAAACATCCCTGACACAATATCTGCAGGAAACTTTGATGGACAGGAAAAGCACTCAGTACTGAATATGACTGAGTTCTATTCCAATTATTTCCCTGTTCAGCTCAGACTTCAAATGAAATTTAAACCACCAGTACTAAACTAATAACATTTTCATATGACATCATTTTCCTATATTTAAGCAAATAGTGGGGATGTGCATGTTGGATGGCAATTAACACTTGTGGCCCAGGCAATTTCACCTACTGCGTGCCAGCTCATTAAGAGCTGTCAGGCAGCAGGTAGGCAGTTTTCTTGACCCAGCACGGGCCTCAATACTGTTATCTTGGGTCACCAGATTGTTTCAGAGTACGGCAGCATCTCGGTCCCAAAAATGCCAACACCTAAGGGAATTCAGTAACAAAAAGATGTGTTCTTTATCTTCTTATCGTGGAGTGGGGCTTGTGGTGAGAGGGATTTCAAGCAGGTCAGAAGCAAGGGCAGAAGGATGGCCCTTGCCCCCTATCCATGCTTCTTTTTATCTCAGAAAGTTAAACGAATGCTCCCCATCCCAAGCCTACAGACAGGTCACCCAGGTTTCCCATTTTGGAAACTAAGCACCTTTCTTGCTGGTGGGAAGGAGTTAATCCAGGAGGTGATGCATTATGCCTTTAAATGGCCTTTAATTAACCAGTTTAATTGGTGGTAGGTCAACAAAATCCCTAATGGACCTTCTCACCCAGAACTTAATTGATGAAGTGACGAGAAGGGGTGATAACTCTCCAGGATTATCCAGGGTTACCAGGGAGGAGTAAATTCATTCCATAGTCTTGGTCTTTTCGTCAAAAGTCTTTCACTATCAGTCCATAATGAAAATATTTTATTAAATTTGAGTCTTTCAGAGGTCCTCACTACCTTAATTGTTCACAGTTAGATGACTGAATTACTGAAGAATATGACTCCATATCCCTTTCCCATTAATGCTCAAGCTGGTAAACTAGAAAATAAAAAGGTATAATTCAAATTCAAATATATTTCTCCAACCACATCAATGACAGGAAATGTTCATACACAATGATATTTGGCAGTAACACACTCATTGTTTTCCCAAAAGATGTCTATACAACTGCAGTGTGTGCTGATTTTTTAAAATAAACAAAGCCTAAATTTACTCATTCAACCATTAAAGACAATAGCTGCCAACCACAGAATAGGCCAAAAGCCACAAATAATTATATCATGTTAACTTACATTCTTTGAAAATTGTTGACATTACCAAAATGAATCTGAGGTCTGTTGCTATACTTTCAGAAATCAAATCTACCATATCAGGCCCTCACAATGCACATTTCCAGAATCCAAAACCACTCAGTATACAAAAGAAATGAAACTGATGGACCATCCAAGCCAGCACAGTCCTCTTCACTAACGTCTGGGGGCTTGTGTCAAGTTAGAAGAGCTATCCCACAGACTAGTCAAGTGTAAGCCTGACATAGTCATACTTATGGAATCATACCTAATAAACAATCTCCCAAACATGCCATTACTTTCACTGGGTATGTCCTGTCCCACTATCAAGACAAACCTACCAGAGGTTGAAGCATAGTGGTGTACAGATGGGAAGGAGTTGCCTTAATTTTCCTCAATTTTAATGCTGAATTCCATGAAGTGTCAAGGTATCAGGTCAAATATGGTCAAGGAAACCAGATGATTACCACCTCTTGCACCCTCTTGACTGATGATTCAGTATTCCGCCATGTTGAACATTACTTGGAGAAAGCACTGTTGATGGCAAGGGAGTGGAATGTATTCTGGGTGGAGGATTTCAATATCCATTACAGAGTGAGGCCAGCAGCACCACCACTGACCAAATCTTAATGGACATAGCTGCTAGACCAGGTCTATTGCAGTTGGCAAGGGAACCAACAAGAGGAAAAGCCTATATGACTTTGTCTTCACCAAACCACCTGTCCCAGCTGCATCTATCCATGATAGTATCAGTAGGAGTGACTACTGCGCAGTCTTTGTGACGGCAAAGTCCCACTTTCATACTGAAGAGACTGTCATTGTGTTATGTGGTATTGCCATCATGTTAAAAAGGACAGATTTTGAAAGGATGCAACTCAAAGCTGGGAATCCATGAGATACTGTGAAGCATCAACAGCAAAATTGTATTCAACTACTGTCTACAACCTCATGGCCAACATATTGCCAACTCTACCATTACTATTAAACCAGAACTACCCTGATTCAATGAAGAGTGGAAGAAGACACGCTGGGAGCAGCACTGGGCATACCTAAATATAAGGTGTCATACTGGCAAAGATACAACACATGGGCAAACTGATGGAAGGAGTTGTCAAAAGTGCTGTTAAGTGACAGTTGCTCAGTGTTACGGAGAAGGGGAGGTTAAATGAAAGAGAATCCCTGATTTTCGCTTTATAAGTAATAAGTAACAATTTACTTATTTAACCCTAACAGTGAAGAAATTAACAGAACTACTAACAAACCAAACAATTCCCGCCAACTCCTAATGATTCCCTAACGGATCAAAATTCTACTGGTATGCTATTCCAATAAACACAAGTCCCACGGATATGACCCAACTAGTAAGAAAAAAAATAACAACTTAGTCTCTCAAAGTCCACACAGACTGTGTCATCTGGAATGCTCTGCCTTCTCCACTGTCTCTCCAGTCATAAACACCTTTCTTCTGCTGTTCTCAAGTCATGAAAGCCTTTCTTCCACTGATCCTGCTGTCAGGGATGTTTTCTTTATGAAGACCCTTAGCTAGAAGTGCCATGGTACCTTTTACGGATAAGATGGTGGTTTCTTAGAGAGCTTAGTGATTTCTTGTGAGAGCTAGCTCCTTATTTCTCAGATGATGATTCACTCTCACACCAATTTTCAAAAACCCTCTCCTTATGTACCTTGGATGACACATTAACTTTCTTACAATAGCATTGGTCCGAGGTTGTCAAAACCATCAGATTTAAATTCAGAGATAGTAGGAACCGCAGATGCTGGAGAATCCGAGACAACAAGGTGCAGAGCTGGATGAACACAGCAGGCCAAGCAGCATCATAGGAGCAGAAAGGCTGACGTTTCGGGCCTAGACCCTTCATCAGAAATGGGGGAGGGGAAGGGGGTTCTGAAATAAATAGGGAGAGAGTGGGAGGCGGATAGAAGAGGGATAGAGGAGAGGATAGGTAGAGAGGAAACAAACAGGTCGAAGAGGCGGGGATGGAGCCAGTAAAGGTGAGTGTAGATGGGGAGTTAGGGAGGGGATAGGTCAGTCCAGGGAGGACGGACAGGTCAAGGGGGCGGGATGAGGTTAGTAGGTAGGAGATGGGGGTGCAGCTTTAGGTGGGAGGAGGGGATAAGTGGGAGGAAGAACAGGTTAGGGAGGCGGGGACGAGCTGGACTGGTTTTGGGATGGGGTAGGGGGAGGGGAGATTTTGAAGCTTGTGAAATCCACATTGGCTTTCAATTGCTAAGTGCTTGGTTTAAATTAATTGGCTGATTCCAGCTCATTGCCAAAACACCAAAACAAGTCTAAGATTTCCAATCATACAGCCAATTGATACGTTTCCATTTTAGAACTGATTGTACATCTTCAGCTACATACAGACACTTTTTTTTCTGTATACGTCTCTAAGCTTAGAAGAGCACTTTATCTCTTAAATGAACCACGCACTGTTCTCCCTTATCATGTCTTTACAAACAAATTCTAGCTTCTTCCCTTCCAATTCAGAATTACTCTACACAACTTCGTAACAGTCAGTGACAATGTGCTCACTATTGCTCAGACTGAGATCCCCCAGGGACGCTCAGTTCCTGACCTCATTAAAGCCTGAGTTCAAAAGTGGACAAATGAGTTGAACTCCAATAGTGAGTCACAGTGATTACCCTTGACATCAAGGTAGCATTTGACCAAGTGGAGCCAAGGACCTTGAGCAAAACTGGAGTCAATTGGAATCAAGGGTGAAACTCTCTGCTGGCCGGAATATGCCTAGAACAACGGATGATGATTGTGGTTGTTAAAAGTGAATCATCTTAGTATCTCAGTTCCAGGACATCACTGCAGGAGTTCCTCAGGTTGGTGGTCTAAGTCCAACCATTTTCAGCTGTTTCATTAATGACCTTTTCTCCATTATACAGTCAGATGTTTCCTGATGATTCACAATTTTAAGCGCCATTCATGACTTCTCTGGTATGACTGCAGCTTGTGTTCATATGCAGAAAGGACTGGACAACATCCAGGCTTGGTTTGATAAGTAGCGAGTTTTATTTGTGCCATCCAGGTGCTAGGCAATCACTAAATAAAACAAAAGAGAATCTAACCACTAATCTAATCATTGCCACTTTACATTCAATAGCATTACCATAATCGAATCCACACCTCTCATCCTTCTTCACTCCAATGAAAAAAGCCCTAGCTCCCTCAACCTTTCCTCATAAGACTCGCCCTCCAGTCCAAGCAACATCCTGGTAAATCTCCTCTGCACCCTTTCTAAAGCTTCCACATCTTTCCTATAATGAGGTGACCAGAACTGAACACAATATTCCAAGTGTGGTCTAACTGCAGCAGTTCAAGAAGGTATCCCACTACTACCTTTTCAAGGGCTGTTAGAGATGGGCAATAAATTCTGACTTAGCTATTGACACCACTTCCCATGAATGAATAAAAAAAACTTGCTATCCATGCAGATCAATTATCTCTCATTACTGTACTTCTTGGCAAGTCAGATATTGCTCACTGCAATTTAAGAATGTAAACTGTGACAAAATTGGAACATTATTATTTAAGTTCAATTAGTTGTTTAGATTCTTTTGCATTAATCATGCATTTAAGGGGTAAAAACCATATTTATGTAAGATCTTCGTCATAATAACAACAACTTGTATTTATATTGGGTCTTTAGAGCAGTTCACAGGAGCATTATCAAAAAAAATCACATTGAGCTGGTATGGCGGCATTAAGACAAAGGAACAAATGCTTCATCAAAGAGATGGTTTTAAAGAGTGTCTTAAAGGAGGAAAGCTATGTATAGAGAAAATGTATGCACTGCATTCCAAAGCTTAGTGATTAAGAAACTGCTAGTACAGCCACCAGTGGTGGATTGATTAAAATTAAGGATGCTGAAGAGGACAAAACTGGGCAAAGGCAAAGCTATCTGGCCAAAGCAGAGTTCGTGGAGGTTAACCCTGATTTCTCTGAACAGATGCTGCCAGAGCTGCTGGGCTTTTCCAGCAACCTATGATTTTGTTAATGATTTCTAGCCTTCACAGTTCTTTCAGTTTTTTTTGGTTTTATATAATTAATAAAGTTGTGATTGGTAGCCAAGGTGGCCTTTGGTCCAAGATGGCGGTGGAGTAGGGCACCTGTACAGGAGCTCGTCCGTTCCAATCGCTTTTCTTTGTCTTTTTTGCTCTGTCTCTTTTTTTTAAAACTCACTTACCACGTCCTGAGCTTGGACGGCATCGGCGGTGGCATGAGCGGACCCAGGGTGCGGACCTCAAACAGTCTTGTGCCAGGCCCAGAGTGTGGTCCTTGGGCAGGCCTACCACAGAACTCGATCAGGGCCAGCGTGCGGACCTCACGCGGTCTCAAGCTGGGCCTAAGGCACAGACCAGGGTAAGGCCTCAACCGAGCCCAGTGCAGAGGAAGGTGAGCCCCAACTTACTTGTCCGGAGTAAGCACAGGACCTAGAATCAGTGGCTGCTACATCAGCATAGACAATGTCAATGAGGTAAGCACAGGGCAAAAGATGGCGCCTGAGGATCCGCGACTTCATTGTGGATTGGATCTGATGCTGGTGGCAATCAAGTGGTGGCAGAAGAGTATCATGGCAACATCGATGAGGTGGGCCCAGCAGCAAGAGAGACAACACTGATGTTGGTTGGTCTGGCGCAAGCCTTGGCGAGGTCGTGGTGGAGGAGTATGGGCCCAGTGGCAAAAATGGTGCCTGAGGATTGGCAACTTCAATGCTGGTTGGGTCCAGTGTAGACAGCGGCAAAGTGGTGGTGGGGGGATGGCTGCACATTCGACATTTATGGTGATGAGCTGGCTCAGGACTGACGGAGTCTTTTCAAGCTATATCTTTTTTTTACATTTTTTTCCTTACTTTTAAATTACTCAAAATGGTGCTGTTTCAAGATGACAAATTAAAGCTTTTCACTGTATTTTATTGTATTCTTACTGTAAAATACATGTGACAATAAAATCAAAATCATTTCAAAATCAAGACCCTAGTTCTCAATATTTCTGTTGTAAACAGAAGACAATTAGGGTTGTTAAGCAATAATTTACTTTAAGTTCCAGCATTCAGTGCATAGCTTTACGTATTTTTTAAAGTAATGAATCATGTTTGTGAGAGCTACAAAGTGTTAACTTTCTTTCCTGTGCCCTTTCTTCACATGAGCTTGCTGAGTCATTCAAGTTATGTGGGACAGGTTACAGTATCACATCATGCTATAGAATGAATTTAATTGACAATGAAGCCTAGCATAGGTCAGGTCTGTGAGTACTGGAAAAGTAATTGTTTCTTCATTATCTTTTTACTGATTTCTGTGATCTATGCCTCCAAATGGAGCTAATCAGTTTCAGTGACAAATAATCAGAATGTTATTTTTAATCCATGTTTTATTTCAAGATTTAATGCTAGCTCTTCTACTCAACTTTATTGTCACTGACCATTCCTGTGAGTTGATCCTGTGTCCTCTATGAAGTCAGAATTTGTCTCGATCTGCCCAAATTTGTATAGGCAGATGATAGTGAGGTTCTCAAATCAAACAGACCATTTGATTTTTTTTTGTCATATAAGAAGTAAGCAACCCCTTTCAAGATTCAATACTACATTAACATTAGCCCAGGAAAAGAAATATTGTTGCTTTTGCTTTAACCTAGAGTAGTACCACTTTATACTAAATATTGTCCATGAATCTATTCAATGTTCAACATGTCTGTTGGTTTACAGCTTCATAACATAATTTGCCTGCTGAAGACAAGAAGAATCATATGATGGCATGTATACATTTCAGAAAGAAAAAAAAATCAAATGACAAGATCTGTAGCTCGGGTTGTGGGTGAGGTTGTTGACTTGCTCGTAGTGCTGGCTTGTTCTCATTCAGACATTTCGTCACCATGCTAGGTGACATCATCAGTGGTGTCTAAGTTTGACACAAACATAGACACGCATGGGAATTCCTAGGGGCATGGTTCTCCACCTATAATGCAATCAACAAACATATAGAATTGGATCCCATTTACAAACCATACAGATCAAAACTGGAAATGACATAACGGACCAGACAGCATAAATTCCAAGTGGAATAGAATAACGTCGCTTCATCGGAGGCTCCACAGATGATGTCACATAGCATGATGACTAAACGTCTGAACAAGAACAAGCCAGCTCGGTGAGCAAGTCAACAACCTCACACAAGGGTTCTCTGATCAATCTGGCTCACACTATTGTTTATCCAGATATAGGGAAGGTGACAGCACACTCCAGTTGATAACAGGTGTGAGACCCATTCTGAGACAATGAAGCTATGAAACATTATTGAACATTAGGCAAAAATCGGAGCTTAAATTGCACTAACTATATATGATAAAATAATTCAATCTTCAATATAGACTCAGAAATGAGATGTCCCTCAGTCAATATTAAGGAACCATTGCCAACTACACATACTGACCCAGCTGCCCACTCCCCCACTCCTCACTCTGCACCATGCACATTTAAAAATCAGAAACGCTTTTACACACAATGGTCAGTCCTAAAACAGTCTCATCATAGGCACACATCAGCACACATTCAGAAATCAGATAACCCTCATTACAGTCAGAAATCATACACTTCTCATGATATTTCTGGAATCAGACATCCTTCACTACACAGCAATCAGACACTCCTCATTACACAGTCAGAAAACAAATCGCCCCTCACTACATGGGCAGAAATCAGACATCCTTAAACTACGCAGTAAGAAATCAGACGCATGTTTGAAATCAGACAGCCCTCGTTATGCACAGCCAGAAATCAGGCAGACATGACAACACAGACAGAAATCAGCAATCTTCATTACAGTCAGAACTCAAGCACTCTTCACTACATCGTCAATATCAGACGGCCTTCACCATGTGAGGAGAAATCAGACACTCCTCATTACACAGTCAATAATCCAACATTGCTCTCACAACAGTCAATATTATACATCCTCAGGCAGATACCATCACTCCCAGTTAGGAAACTGAAACCCAATATTCAGCAGCTGGAACTGACTCACTTTGCCTTCAGTAGACAAGTTCATTTAAATAAAAAGTTGAAGTTTTTAAATCAGACACATATTTATGTTCTTATGGACTAGCCACACCGAACCACCGAACATTGCCAGCCATTCTGTGGTATGACTGAGTACATTGCTGTATCATTGGTAAGTACAGAGCTCCTTTTGAATTACAAATTTTTTTCAAATTCAAATAATTTGTATCTAATATGAGGAACCATTTTCCAAATTTTATTCACTTCTGAATTAAATTGTCTTTTGCAGTATTGTAAAGCAGACTCTACAGGAGGTGAACAAAAACAAAGTTGCTGGAAAAGCTGAGCAGGTCTGGCAGCATCTGTGAAGGAGAAAACAGAGTTAATGTTTCGGGTCCAGTGACCCTTCCTCAGACCCTTCCTCTCTACATGATCTAATGAACTACCAGATTTGAAAAGAATATTATTGTTTTGGTGAATGTAACACATTTAAATGCATTGGTCAATGAAAATTTTCTCCAATAAAACAATTACTTACCAAATTTCTTTTAGTTATGTATCAGTAATGACCTTCGAAAACTCATCTGCACAGATAAAAAGATTTCAAGAAACAAGAAGTAAGATGATCTTTACTTCCCTTGCAGTATGTTAAAGATGATCTATTCTCAAGTTATTTTCAGGAGCAGATCTTTCAGACTTTGTCATGTAGTTTTGAAACATTTAATCACAATAAATACAAGGAACTGGAATCATCTCAGGTTTATGATGAAAAACGGTTTCTTTCAGAGTTGCAAATGTTGCTCAGAAAAGCTCATTTTTTCCAACCAAATCTTGATGGCACAAGTTGGTTCCTGATTTTAATTCAGATATGAGTATCATTTGTTGCTGAAAGAAGATGCAATCTATCTCAGAGGGGCATGTTACAATTGAATCAGATTACATGCATCTCTGCACTGGACTGTAATTGGTGCCAGGGGAAATGGTTAATTGGCACAAATGAAATGGAATACTGAAGGGACCTTCAAAGTTATCTCAACCAAGAGATGTACCTGAGTCTGCGAAGACTATCCCTAAAATAGGAGAAACAAAAGTAATGACCACAATTTATACCCTGTACTGTTAACTCCTCAGGATTGGGAAACATCACAAATTGTGCTGCCACAGAATTTTTAGGGAGAGTAATGTAGAGTTAAATGGACAGTTGTAATAATAGAATATGCATAATACATAATTAGTGTGTAAATCCACACAGCAGTTGTGTCAAGGACAAGGGATACAGTTAATCAGCACAAATGCTAGGCAATTTCCACTGCCATGTCATAAGTGTGAGAAAGATTGGATACTCATTAATAATAATAAAATCCCTAAAGTGTGGAAACAGGTTATTCGGCCTATCTGGTCCACACCGACCCTCCAAAGAGCTTCCCAGCCAGACCCATCCCATCCCTGCAACCCTGCATTTCCCATGATTAATCCATTTAGCCTGTACATCCTTGGACACCATGGGCAATTTAGTATGGCCAATCCACCTAACCCAAATATCTTTGGACTGTGGGAGGAAATCCACGAAGACAAAGGGAGTTTGTGCAAACTCTACACAGACAGTCATCCAAGGCTGGAATTGAACCTTGGTCCCTCATACAGTGAGGCAGCAGTGCTAGCCATGGAACCACCATGCTGTGGTGTCATAGTAAGTGAAATATAGTGGGGAAAGAAAATTTGAATTGAGGAAGAAACAATAAGGGAAAGTAAGGGAAAAATATTGACATTTTAACTTTTAAAAATAATTCAGGACAATTTACAATTTGCAAGAATGACACTGTAGAATTCCAATTGTTCATTTTCTAGGCCTTTGTGTTCGAGTGGCATTCAGAGATCACAATGTCATCCTGAATAAAACACGGATCACTAAATGCCAACCATATATTCTGAGTTGAGTTTCATTCCACACAAATGCAGCAATTTTTGAAATTCATGAGGAAATTATGAGGAAGGTGGCAGGGGTTGCTCTGTGGTTGGGGAGGCACAGTGGGTCCATGGTTAGGAACAAAAACAGAAGTTGCTGGAAAAGCTCAGCAGGTCTGGCAGCATCTGTGAAGAAATAATCAGAATTAACATTTCGGGTCCGGTGAACCTTCCTCAGAACCTTTCACACTGTAGGGATTCTATGTATCAAATTGGACTCTAATTTCCTGATTTGTTGCTGTTTCCTCTCTACCTTTAAATTTAATTGATGTGATAGACTATCAGTTACATTGCTAATCCTACTGATCTTCCTACACTGTTATCAGTTCACACTAGCTGCAATTTGTGGCAGAAATTGGTGAGGAAAAGAATCCCATTCACAGCACATCTCATGAAATGTCCTGCACAAGTTTATTGTTCATAATTAATCCTAGGTAATAAAAATTATTCAATTCAAAAAATGCTTCACTATTGGAGAATAGGAAGCAGTTTGTCCAGCTCCTGCTCCTCAGTGGATTAATAACCTCAAAACTAATATCCATTTTTCAATAGAATGCAGGTTTTGACAAATGTATCTTTTTGTGGGATGTTAATATTGTTGGCAGGGCAAACAGATGGTGTTTATGTCTAATTGACCTTGAGGAAGTGATTGTGAACTGCCTTCTTGAAGTTCAGCAGTCCATTTTGTGTACACCTACTATGCTGTTCGTAAGGGAATTTAAGGTTTTTGACCCAGAAAGCGTGAAGGAACGACAATGCAGTTCCAAGGCAGGATGATGTGTGACTTGGGGAACTTGGAGGCAGTGGTTTTCCCATGCGTCTGCTACTCTTGTCCTTCAAGGGAGTGAAGATCATGGATTTGAAAAATGCATTGGAAGGTGAAAGAAGCATCATGCAGGTGGCACACACTATTGCCAATATGCATCAGTCATGGAAGAATGAATGTTAGATGTGGTGGCTGGGGTGATATTTGTCCTGCGGTACCAAGATTCTTGAATGTTGTCGGATCTGCACTCAGCCGGGGAACTGCAGAATGTTCCATCACACTCTTGACTTGTTCTTTGTAGGTAATAGACAATCTTCAGCTAGCTATGAGAATAGTTATTCACAGAAATCCCAGCTTTTACCTGCTGTTGTAGCCATATTATTTTTATGGCTGGTCGAGTTAAGTTTCTGTTCAACAATAACATCCAGGACCAAAAACAGAAATTGCTGGAGAAACTCAGCAGTTTGGGATGATCTGTGGAGAGAAAACAGAGATAACATTAACTGATAGTAACTAGCAAAAGGTAGTATTTATGCTCAAGATAGGAGATGGTGGGGGTAAGGAGTGAGTGGAGAGGTGGAAATGGAGCCCAGAGAGAGAGACAGAGAGAGAGGATGACAGTTAGGCAAACAAAGGGATTGAGGATAATCTGTTGAGGAGAAAGAAAAGCTGATAATGGGGACCATAAGTAGATGAAAATGGGATGGCTATGCTGATAGCAGCCAATGTCATGACAGGGCCTAGGGTGTGAGGGTGACTAAATGACATCGGTGTTCAGGATATAAAATTATTGAACTCAATATTGGGTCCTGAAGGCTGCAAGGCCTCCAAATGGAAAATGAGACATTGTTCTTCCAGCTTGCATTGAGCATGGCATGAGTACTGTTGCAGGCCCGAGACAAGAATGTTGACCAGGTAACACAGTAGTTTGTTGAAGCAGTAGGTAACTGGAAGCTTGGGGCCATTTTTGCGGACAGAATATGGGTGTTATACAAAGCAGTGGCTGAGTCTGCATTTCGCCTCCCCAATGTAGAGGAGAGATCACATTGTGAGCAGTGAACATAATAGACTAGATTGAGTGAAGTGCAGGTAAATTGCTGCTTCACCTGGAAGGTGTGTGTGGAGCTTTGGATAGTGAGGAGGGAAGAAGCAAATGGGCAGATATTACACCTCTTTCGATTGCATGGAAAGGTTCCATGCAGGTGTTGGAAGTGAAGGAGAAGTGGACCAAGATGTCCCGGAGGCTACGATCCCTGTGACGTTCTGACAAGGGAGGGAAGGAAAGTATGCTTCTGGTGGTTACATCCCACTAGAAGTGGCAGAAATGGCATCTTATAATCCTCTGGATATGGATGCTGGTAGAATGGAAAGTAAGGACTGGGGGATCCTATCAGTGTTGTTGGAGGGGAGAGAAGGGGTGAGGGCAGAAGTGCAGGAAATGGGTTGGATATGGCTAAGGGCCCTGTCAACTACAGTGGTGAGGAATCCTCGGTTGAGAAAGAAGGTGGGCATTTCTGAGGGCTAGCTGTGGAAGGTGGTATCATCAGACAGATGTGACAGAGATACAGAAACCGGGAGAATGGAATGAAATCCTTACAGGAAGCAGGATGTGAGGATGTATATTCCAATAAGTGTGGGAGCTGGGGTTTTGTACTGGATTTGAGTGGCCTGTCTATATCCAGAGATGGAAACAGAGATTTTGAGGAAGGGAAGGAAGGAGTCAGAGATGGGCCAGGTGAAGATGAGAGCAGGTGGAAATTGGAAGCAAAATTGATAAATTTTTCCAATTCCAAACAAGAGAAAGGGAAGCAACACCTATGATATCGTCAACGTATGGAGAAAGAATTGTGGGGAGGCCATGGCCATACCTTTGGCCTTCTTCATCATCATTCAGAAAGAATCGTCTTCTAACATACTGATTTCCTGTCTTGTCTAACAAGAGCAATTTCACTTATCTTATTTGGGTTTTTAACATTCACCTGTTATAACTGGTTCCCATGGCTTACTTAAAATACCTGGGCAATGATGTCAAGCATCTGGAGTCATTTATTCTTCCTTATTTTGTTTTTAATATTCTTCTTTGTTTGTTACCTCCTTTACGTTTGAGTGTTTATTACAAGCTTTAGGAGAGTAGACGTCTGTCTGCCTGCACTCTCCTCCACATGCCTCAGGGGTCCTTCATTATTCTTAAGCAATATTCTCTTTCAGAACAGCCTTATTCATGCATTGTTGATTATATGGACATCAAAGTAAATATAGCAGTTTGCTCTCAACATGATTTTGAACGTTTATCTTTACGTCAGCAATGTCCTTGTTACATTTTCTCTCAGTCAAGCCATTACAGCAAACAACACATCCTTCTTTTTCAGGCACATACATTTTGGCATAGCAAGATATTTAACTCTTTTCTGTATAGTTCAATTTTCAAAGAAGCTTAAGTTTAGTTAGCACTGCATAACGTAAATTTTTGTGATAAATTTGCTTTGTTTGTGCTGTTGAGTCAAGAAATTTCTTTTCTTTATTCATTCACGGGATGAGGGCGTCGCTGGCTAAGCAGTATTTATTGCCCATCCCTAATTGCTCAGAGGGCAGTTAAGAGTCAACCACATTGCTTTGGGTCTGGAGTCACATGTAGGCCAGACCAGGTAAGGATGGCAGTTTCCTTTCCTAAAGGACATTAGTGAACCAGATGGGTTTTCCCGACAATTGACAATGGATTCATGGTCATCATTATACTGTTAATTCCAGATATTTATTGAATTGAAATTCCACCACCTGCCATGGCAGGTTTCAAACCCAGGTCCCCAGAACATTATCTAGGTCTCTGGATTAACAGTCCAGCGATAATACTACTAGGCCATCACCTCCCCAGTATCTCCGAATAAGGGATGGTGTCAGTTTTTTTTTTCTTTATTGGTGTGAATTCTTACATTATGGGCAGGAGAAAGCTTAACATAGGCTGTGGATGCATATTGTAACATGGGACAAAAAACTAACTGTTACAACATATTTATAGTACTACAGTAATATTACTATAAAGAATCTCTCTCTAAACATAGCTTGATCTCGTTATGACAAAACAAAATAATCAGTAACAACCACATTGAACATTTTCATGTCTACAAACCGTTTGTTTGCTAACTTAATACTGTTAATATGAATAACAAGTTGTTTGAATTGTTTAATTAAGAACAATAAGCCAGTTAACTCAGTTGCATAGTGTGTGCTAAGTAGTACCATTGGGACAGGTTCAGTCCTTGCACTGACAGTTCTTGGGCCAGACCTCTTCTACTTGCTCAGCTGTGAGATCATGGAATCATTGACCTTCAAACAACAAAGGACGTGACATGAAGAGAGAGAATTAAGGATAAAATTTTGCAGACTGATCCAAGAGTCACATTAAACTAAATTTTTATCAACTATATACATGTTATATTGTTGTATTATTCTGATATCAATTAAGAATTATAAATTCACAAGAATCCAGATTGCCATTTCAATCACTGCTGAAGCTATTCTCACTATATTAGACTGTACCAAACCAACAATGTGTTAGTCCACTGCACAGGTTGAGATCTGAGAAATACATTAATTGAGGTTTCAGCATTGGACTTTAAAAATATTCTGGGAATGACAAGGCATAACAACACAGCAACTATTATGCAGTTAATTTTCATTTTGGACTTTCACTGAATCTTTGCATTTCCATGTACAATATGAACTTTAATAATTTCTGGTAACAGCTGAACAGATTTATTTCAATCGGGTAAAAAGCAAACAAAACTGGAGTGCATAAATCCAGCAAGGAGAAATCATCTGATACTTGTCAGACCAAACCACCTGAAAATATATTAAGAAGATGGCCTAGACTCTGACTTTTTCTTATGTTAAAGGTAAGTGTAAGGTGTTGCATTCCAAATGCAATTTGATTGGTCAAACTACTCAACTTTAAGCAAAACACACCTTACCTTGACACTGCAGTTAAATACTAACAAAATAAAAATAAAAGAATTGACTTAACTGTAACTATTGAAATGCTTAACAAAATTTATATATATATATATGTACTACTAACTAACTGTCCCAATACACCCTTAGCAAAGGCAAATTCAGTAAAGTAGATGATCTCACATACAATTCAAGCATGATGAAGAGAACCCCAGCTTTTAGCTGTAACAGAAAGAGAAATACGAGCTTCCACATTCAATGTCAAGAACCCAGCAACTGCAGAAAGTCAGAACTAAAAATCTTGGCTCTGTGGGAGCTGGACCCAAACCTTTCAGGCTACTTCAATTGTTCCAACTTTAAAAAAGACCCCAAGGCCTCATTAGCAGTTTGTTTTATTCGCTTTGAGCAGGCTGCTTGGTAGCTCTGTCTTAAGCTTTCTTCATAAAAACACCAGAACAAAATACATCTCTCAAAGCCATTGTATTGTCACTGCAGTGTCAAACAGACACATTCAGTGATTTTAAGTTTGTCCCATGAGTCTTCCTGTATCCTTGCCAACATCTATGTGCATGTAAGAATTGATTAGGATTTGACATTGGTCTCTTGGTTTTTTTATATAAGTCTGAATTTTAACTCTTGAGTCAGAATTATATATAAGGCCATGCATACGTAGAAAATAAAGACGCAGTTTTGTCTAGCTCATGCTTTCCATATATGTATCATAATTCAGCAATCAGAAAAAAAACAATACATTAGCTGAGACAACAAGGTGCAGAGCTGGATGAACACAGCAGGCCAA
>NC_063334.1:50915632-50935489 GCF_021869965.1 Rhincodon typus
ACCCTTCATCAGAAGGGTCTAGGCCCGAAACGTCAGCCTTTCTGCTCCTATGATGCTGCTTGGCCTGCTGTGTTCATCCAGCTCCGCACCTTGTTGTCTCGGATTCTCCAGCATCTGCAGTTCCTACTATCTCTGATACATTAGCTGATTTTCTTTTAAAAGATGTTAGACTCACATGATCTTTAACAAAACAATTTGACTGTACAATTATGCTTTAGAAACTGTGTATATCAAGTTAGATTTTTTACTTTCAAATAAAAATTGTTAGCGAGTAGGAACTGTTATCAAAATGGTGCACTATTATTGATAATTTAATCTCAATGTGATCAACAGTAAGGCCAAGCAAAGTAAAGCCCTATTTGTCTTGGCTATATTTCCTCCATGTCCCTCTTGATAGTAGACACTACATTGTCTCATACTATGTATCAATACCAATTGAAAAAACAAAAAAACAATTTAACATATATGCCACACTTTAACATTGCATGCATACAATTTTCTCAATTAATTGGTGTTATTGGGATTTCTCGATTACTCTGGAATTCCACTTGTCAAAATTATCATTTCATTCAAGTCTTAAATACATCATTAAATATAAAGAGCTTGTAATTGTACTATGTAGTATAAGCATTGATGCTTTAATATGCTAAATTTACTTAACAGATACAGTAAATAAGTATATTTAGCACATAGCCCAGTTTTGGAATGGTGCACTATTGCTGATAATTTGATCTTAAGGACTTCAATGTGTTCTACAAATATGTTCTTAAATGAATGGACACGAATGTTTGTTGCAAATAATAACACAGCACAATTCAATGCAAGATCTGCCATAAATCAAAGAATTCATAATCTTACCATTTTGGTCTTTAAGTAAATCCATTATTGTGGAATTTTTTCTACAGCATTTTCTTTTCACCCTTAATTACCAAGGCAAGCAACATTGGTACAAGGAAACAGACCACTTCAGAAGCCCAGGCCCTGATTCTCAACTCAGTTTTTGGTTGGAAATGCAGAAGATTGTTCCATTGTTGTGATCATTCTGCTTGTCCCTCACCTGGTTCCACTTGTAGTTATTTAGTCATAGTAAAAGAATCTCCTGCAATAGCTTTTCCTCCTACCCTAGAACTGTTAGTTCTAGAATCCCCAAATAATTTACTTTTCATCACTGCACCCCCTGGACCTGTTTCCCATGTTTGTGTTACCCCTCAATGAGATAATCTGAAAACATAGCATCATATATGTACATCAACAGCAAATAGCTCTACCTCTGTGCAAACTCTTGAAGACCTAATTGTCCAAGACTATATATTGAAAAAGCAGATCTAAATCAAACAAAATTTCTTTCCATTAATTATTGTTTTTTTTAAGAATTCAATTCATGAGACAGAGGTATCATCAGCTATGCCAGCATTTATAGCCCAGAGGGCAGTTAAGAGTCAAGCATATTGCTGTGGATCTGGAGTCACATATATTCTAGACCAGGCAGTAGCAGATTTGCTTCCTTAAGGGGCATTAGTAAACCAGTTTTCTTTTAAACAACAATCAACAGTGGTTATTTGGTCACCATCTGGCTAGCATTTTAATTACTCATTTTTATTGGATTCAAATTTCACCATCTGTCATGGTGAGATTTGAAGTCTTGTGCCAGAGCATTAACCCATGGTTCTGGGCTACGAGTCCAGTGACATTACCACTAGGCTACAACCTTAACATATGTCATGAGCCCTGTGCCTAGCTATTATTTCCATTCCATTTCTGGCTGCCATTTTAGATTGAAGCAGGCTGGCTTCAGTATTGGCATCCTAATTACAGAATCATAGAGCTGTACAACATGGAAACGGACCCTTTGGTCCAACTTGTCCATGCCGATCAGATATCCTAAATTTATCTAGTCTCATTTGCCAGCATTTGATCCATATCCCACTAAACCCTTCCTATTCATGTAACCATACAGATGCCTTTTAAATGTTGTAATTGTACCGTGTCCACCGCTTCTTTTGGCAGCTCATTCCATACACGAACCACCCTCAGTGTGAAAAACTTGCCCCTTAGATCCCTTCTAAATCTTTCCCCTCTCACCTTAAACCTATGCCCTCTAGCTTTTGATTCTGCTACCCTGGGGAAATGACCTTGACTATTCATCCTATCAATGCCCCTCATAATTTTATACATCTCAATCATGTCCCCTCTTAATCTCCTCTGCTCTAAGAAAAACAACTCCCATCTGTCCAATTTCTCTTAATAACTGAAACTCTCCAGCACAGGCAAAATCCTGGTAAATCTCCTCTGCATTATGTCTAGTACTATCACAAAAAAGTAGATTCCAGACCTACATACAATCCTCTAGCTTTGTTAACCAATGTTTTATATAGTTCCAGCATAACATCCCTGTTCTTAAACATCCAAGTGTTGACTAATAAAAGGAAGTATACCATGTACCTTCTTAACTACTTTATCCACCTGCCCTGATACCTTAAGGGACCGATGAACATGCACCCCAAGGACCCTCTGATTTCAGTGCTTCCAAGGGTCCTACCATTCATTATATATTCCCTTGCCTTGTTTGTCCTGCCGAAGTGCATCACCTCACATCTATCCAGATTGAATTCCATTTGCCACCGATCAGCCAATCTGACCAATCTATGTCCTCTTGTAGTCTAAGGCTGTCTTCCTCACTAATTAACACCCCACCAATCTTTGTATCATCTGCAAACTTAATAATTAAGCCTCCCACAGTCAAGTCGAAGTTATTTATGTAAATCATAAATACTAAGTGCCCCAGCACTAACCCTTTGTAGGACCCCACTGGATACAGACAGCCAATAGGAAATACACCTCTCAACCATCAGGAACAAAAACAGAAGTTGCTGGAAAAGCTTATCTGGTCTGGCTACATCTGTGAAGAGAAAATCAGTGTTAACTTTTGGTTCTGGTGAACTGTTCTCACCAGACCCGAAACCGTTAACTCTGATTTTCTCTTCACAGATGCTGCCAGACCTGCTGAGCTTTTCCAGCAACTTCTGTTTTTGTTCCTGATTTACAGTATTCGCAGTTTGTTTGGTTTTTATCAATTATCAGGCTTTGCTTCCCACCACTCAGTCAATTGTGGATCCAATTTGCCAAATTTCCTTGGATCTTATCTTTGCTATCAATCTCTCATGTGGGACCTTAACAAAAGCCTTGCTGAAGTCCAAGCAGACTACATCAAAAGCATTGCCCTCATCTATGCACCAAGTCACTTCTTTGAAAAATTCAATCAAGTTGGTCAGACATGACCACCCCTTAGCAAAATAATGCTGACTGTTCTTGATTAATCCCTGCCCCTCCAAATGCAGAATTATTCTGTCCCTCAGAAGTGCTTCCAGAAGTTACCTCACCACTGAAGTTAGACTGACGGTCTGCAGTTTCTTGGTTTATCTTTTGGCAGTCCTCCTATCTTCTGGCACCTCTCCTGTGGCCAGAGAGGAATTGAAAATTTTTGCAAGCGCCCCTATTATTTCCTCAACTACCTGGGATTCATTTCACCTGGCCTTAGAGATTTATCTACTTTTAAGTCTACAAGATCACTCATAAATTCCTTTCTGTCTATGCTAATTTCTTTAATTGTATCACAGACCTTCTTCCTGATTTTATACCCCATATTGTCCCTCTTACTAGTGAACACTGACCCAAAGTATTCATTTAGAACTCTGCCTACATCTTCTGGCTTCATGCTCAAATTACCACTGTGGTCCTTAAAGGGCCCTATTCTTTCCATAGATAACAAGGTGTAGAGCCGGATGAACACAGCAGGCCAGGCTGCATCAGAGGAGCAGGAAAGCTGCGTTTTGGGTCTGAACCCTTCTTCCCATAGTTGTCTCTTTAGCTTTAATGTTACTTGTAAAATAATTCAACTTTTCCTTTATTTTACCTGCCATCATCCTTTTATAGTCAATAGATGTGAAGTTGGAAAAGCACAACAGGTCAGACAGCATCCAAGAAGCAGGAAAGTCAACGTTTCATGCTTTATCAGGACTGAGTGTGTGCTTTTCCAGCTTTACATCTATTGACTCTGGCTTTCAGCATCTGCAGTCCTTACTGTCTTTAACATCCTTTCATGTCCCATTTTAGCTCTCCAAATCTCCCTTTTAAGTTCCTTCTGGGTCAGTGCAGTGGGACAGATAGAATATAGTAGTGGTCTTGTGACACTGCTAAGTCTCACTGCTCCAACCTCTGACACCACTATTCCTGCATGCGATCTGTGCTGCCTATTCATCTCAAAACATCTCATTACCTTTCCACTACCAGCCTGGCACTAACAGATATGTTACCCATTTTCAGCTTACATAGTCCCTCCCTTTTTCTCATTCCTGGAGAAAGTGGCAGACACAGAAAGGGCCTGGAAGAGTGGAGGGGTAGCTGACGACAGAGAATTCTCAGCGTAGAATCCTGGCCGTCATGTACATGGATGCTGAGACATCCATGTCCCGTCAACCGAGTAAGTACCACTCCTCAACTTACTTGATACACCTACACACCACACTTTTATATCACCATACACTCTCAAAATGTAAACTAAACTCTAACTATCTCCAGATCTCAAGCTCCAGGGAAGGGAAGCACGCAAATGAATCAAGTCAGCATTCTGACAGCCAATAAATGAAAATGCACACAAACCAGATCACAAAATGTTAACAGTTAGTTTAGGGACTGTGGACACTCGAGCATTTCACATACAGACAGAAAAGATTTATTACCTCGATCAAACACAAAAGTTGGTCTCTCTCTCTCCTACAACCTGTGAACATTTTCTTCCAATCTCAGTTTTCTTTTCTTTCTGCTTATTCTCTATTCGCATTGAGAATGAGATGTGCAAATAGTTTCATGTCCAATGATTTACATTCCAAAACCAGCAGTTATAGTATACAGTCATGTTACCTCTGTGATTCCAGCACTCGTTTCGTTAATTCTGCATATGCTTGGAGTAATACTGGTCCTGCAGGCATTAATTGGCTATATGTTGGTTGTTTAGTTTCATATATGAGTACCTTTATTCATCTATCAGTCACACTAGGTTGGCTTTTTCAGTCAAGTCCTGCCTGTGGGCGGCCATTCTCAGAGGTCTGTCTCTCAGAACTTGTAGCTGTTACTCCTAGATAACTTTCAACCATCCAAAAGTTCGTGACTATGCTCCGTAACTAAGTTGATATCCACCACTCTCTGGTACAGTGTGGTTCTTCCTCTAAAGAGAATATATAACACTAGTAGGTATACCACCTATTTTGGACTTATGTAGGCCTGCTTTCAATAAGGCAGAAAATATTTTGTTTTGTGTTAACACTTGTTCTGTTCTTATCTTTTCTCAGAGTTCCCTTTACACTACTCTCCTGCATCACCCAAGTCTTAGCTTGGCTTTCTTCAACATCCACTAACCGTCCTAACATGATTACAACTTCACCTACTGGACTTTGCTATTCCGGCTCCATCTGCGCCACCAGTGCACCCAACACCCTCCCCGGCAGTTGGGTCAGTCCATTGGCAGTTCCCTCTGGTATAGTAAGCAATGGGGCAGTTTTCTGCTCCCAATATTTGATAGCCCAAGATCAGCCAACCTGTTCACTAACACCACAAACCCATTATTGAAGGATTATCCTAGGATAGGTAATGTTTCCTGCACCAGTGTGTCCTTCTTCTTCTTGAACACTGTTGTCTGGAACAGGGTGCCTCTAAGACCCTGCAGATGCCTTGACCAGTGTCCACAAAATTAATTTACCCGGAACCTTAGTGTGTACTAACGCAAATTGGCGAATGGGAAATGCTATTTCTAAAACACGAACTTTTGCTGGCTATACCGCCATTCCATCAGTGCGCGGAGGAGTACATATCCATATCACACGATCGTTTCACGGGCTTTGTTGTAAATGTTAGCACTGAAAGAGTCTCTGTGCCGGCATCACGTGATCATTTTGTGGGCTTTGTCGTGTAGTGCTTTCTGTGAGAGGTACAGTATAACTCCTCCCCCATCAAGTCATCTTGATATTTTTCAATGTTGTGTTAAATTTACTTTCATTTCATTATTAGAAATGAATTAAACATTTATTCAAATGGTGCCATCTTTTGTGTTAGGCTTTTGAGTGATTTTGAGTGATTTTTTTTTGGTGGTCAGTCACTAAGCCCACTTTTCCCATAGGCCCTGTTATTTCTATAGCACAATATTTTATAACGTAATATTGCACAGGAACGCAACTATCATGTTATAGCAGAACTGACTGTTTCAGGAAAGGACTACACAGCATGAGTCTGTTGAGGTAGTTTTAACAAATGCGCATAAGAATTGACAGTTACTTTTCAGATATTCATAATAAATGATTACTCAAGATCCTCACGGATAAAGAATCCTAGGAAACAACATCTGCATTTAATTTGCTGCTATTGGCTCAAACCTTCACTATTGAACTGCACCATGTATGCTGACATATTTGAATTAACAATTTTAAGTTGGATAATTATGGGTTATTCACTTGGTTGAAGCAAGTTTTCAGTGTACATTTTTTCTTCTAAATTGTTAAAGCACTCTTAGTACTACTTTATCACCTCTTCCCATTTAAAGACCCTATCTTTGATCCAGTTTACTGAGTTTCATCAACAAACCTGCCTACTGCTTCTTTGTCTGTATGTGCTTTTGTATGAAGTTATTAATGGCTGACCTCATGGGGGTCATCTCACCTTCACAGATATAGACAGGATATTTTCAACCCATCATAATCTGAATTCAAGTTGCATGAATGAAAGGTCTTTGCTTGCTCTTCGCACTGAAAAGTATCCATTCATTAAATATTTTAGTTAGTCTATTCATTTAAAATTGAACTGCAAGTACAGTCTTCCATCTCTGAAGATAAGTTTACAATGGCCTTTCAACTTGGTACCAAGGATCACCTCACATGGCGAGAAACAGTTCACTTCCCCAGCCAATTCGGCATGGAAGTCTCTGAGTGTTGCACAGGAGGACAGTAGGCTGAGCCAGTGTAGAATTTGCTGGCCTATGTTTTCTCTGGTCCCTCTTATCCAGCTGATATTTTTGTTTCTGCCTGCCTCTTCCACAGGTTTTCTAATCAGTCAGCCTCTAGAGGTCACGGCAGTAGTCTTTGAGTTGTTGTGTAATATCTTACTTGGATAGGAATGATGTCCAGGAGGTTGTAATTCAGTGGCTAATTGACCACATAAAAACATACAGCCATCATCCATCCAATGAACATATCTGAGCCACATCTTTGGTATAGCAATTAGTATGTGCTGGTAAAATTAGCAAGCTCCAGGACAGGCTGGCACCTGTAAAGATTTTGGTTTCACAGCAGTATCAGGAAGGCCAATACCATAGCATAATCAATCAGCTTTGACAATGCAGTGCTGGAGGATGTTGATAGCTTCATGTATCTACGATGCACAGTCACCAGCAATTTCACAATATTGACATCAACATAATCACAAAAACTGAAGCTGTTATGCCAGATGTGAATAAGAGATTGTGGAACAATAGCAACCTAATTGAGAACACCACACTGCGAGTCCACCAAGCCTGCACACCCCCTTAGTGGACAACATAAACTAGTCATAAGAAAATGCTAAACAATTACCACCCATGTTGTTTCAGATATATCCTTGGCAAGGCAACTCTTGATCATATAAAGGGCATGTCTTTTCATTTTTGTGATTTTTTAAATTGTGGACTGAAGAGAGAAAGAACTGTTTGAAAGGATTGCTGCATGTTTTGGAAAGCAAGTATCCTAGCACTTATGGCATGCATCACGTGAACAGCTGTTTGAACAAGGATTAATCAAAGTTTGGGTTCTACATGAACTAGAGCTGAGGGGTTGTCTACAAATGCAGCTAGGTGACAACAAGAAGTTGATTTGCCTATGAACCAAGTGATAGGAAACATTCAAGGAGCAGTGATCATAAATTATAAATAAAAACAGAAAATGCTGGAGAAACTCAGCAGGTCTGGCAACATTTGTGGAAAGAGAAATGAAAGTAATGTTTGGAGTTGCCTTCATTTGTCAGTGCATTGAGTATGGGAGTTGGGACGTCATGTTTAGGCTGTACAGAACATTGGTGAGGCCACTTTTAGAATACTGTGTTCAATCTGGTCTCCCTGCTCAGGAAAGATGTTGTTAAACTTGAAACAGTTTGGAAAAGATTTATAAGGATGATACAGAGATTGGAGATTTAGAACTATATGAAGAGGCTGGATAGGCTGGGGCTATTTTTCCTGGAGTTTTGAAGGCTGAAAGGTGACCTGATAAAGGTTTATAAAATCATAATGGACAGGGACAGGGTGAAGAGCCAAGGTCTTGTTCCCAGGGTTGGGATTCTAAAACTAGAGGGAATAGGTTTAAGGTGAGAGGAGAAATATTTAAAAGAGACCTGAGGGGCAATGCTGCAGAGGGTGGTTTGTGTATGGAACAAGCTACCAGAGGAGTTAAATGGTATCTGGATGGGTACATGAATAGGAAGGGTTCAGAGGGATATGGCCCAAATGCTGGCAAATAGGACTAGATCAGTTTAGGATATTTGGTTGGCCCGGACAAGTTGGATTGAAGGGTCTTTTTTCTTGCTGTATAACTCTATGAGTTCAAAATGACTCCAGTTTAATGTTAGCTCAGGCATGAATGTGCCTGTGAATGTAATATTTGAACACATTAGTCAGCAGTAATAAATGTCTGTTGGATCTTTCAATACTGCAATAACCAAGTCTAGATTGTTATGCTACAAGAAGTAACATAAGTATTGCTGAATTAGGTAAAGATACACCGCTGGAGTCAATCTACCAACCAGTTCATGATTCTGTGGTGTGATGGCATTTCCTCAGGTTAGTTGGAATGGTAGACACAGTAGACAACTTATGCCAACCAACTCTCTAATGGGAAGTGCTGGATTAGGTGTCAGATTTTAGCTAAGTGGAATGCACTTCAAGTCCTGGTCCAGATCTCCTGGTTAACAATGATGCCAAAGCAATCACTTCTGACTGCAAAAATCACTACAGCCGGTTCATTTGAGTCTTTATGACTGGGAATTAACGGAACAACGATGTTTCTGTGTAGATATCCGCATAGAGAACTAGCAAAGCAGAGCACTGCAAAGATCACACCCCCCTTTTATCATATCAACAGTCGTATTCAAATTAAAGATCTGAGAGGTTTTCCATGGACTGGGAGGTGGGTGAGTGGGTGGGTGGGTGGTTTGATGATTGGTTGGGAGGATGTCTATGAGTGGGTGAGTTTGTAAAAGAGTGGATTGGTGAGTTGTGGGTAGGTGGGTGGGCAAATGAGTTGGTGGGTGAGTAATTTAAGGCCTGAGTGGATGAGTGGTATTTGATCGGGTGTATGAACGGTGAAATGTAGTTGGTGGTGTACGAAGTTTGCTCAGGGGATCAATAGATGGGCCAGGGCTGTGAAGTCAACTCATTTGGGTTTGTGGGTTGAATTATGCTGATCATTACTGTGTTACACTGAAGATTAAACAGTAAAACATTTCTAGGGTAAGGTATCTGCACAGGTAGCTCTGTGTAACTCAAGGCCTTAACAATGCAATAATGCAAGAGATATACACAGAGTTCTAAGCAGTGCAGATGGTTTAAACTTCCTGGGTAATTTCAGACCAAATGCGCAGGCCAGAGCTTCCATGAAGTGTAACAATGGCAGACAACTCATCGTTCACCATTGTTGGCATCTGAAGATCTGGGCTGATGCTTTTTTAATTGGAAAGTATTTTTATTACCCATCCGTAACTGCCTTTGAGCTGACAGTGAGCCATCTCTTTGGATCCTGGTGCATTCACAATGCTTTTAGGAAGGGAGTTACAGGATACTGACCTAGTGATAGCAAAAGAACTGTTATATGACATTTAGGGAAATCCCCAGGATGCAAAAGATTTTAATAAAGCAGAGAGGATGGGCTATTTCTGTCCCCTTTAGTATTCTAGGAAAACTTACATGCAAGCCCTTGAGATCATCATAATTTAAGAGCAGCTAAACTCAAATATGGCTTTCAATTAGTCCTTCCAAAAATACTGCTCATCATTTATGACCCCTATTTCATACAGTTGTTGCACCATTATTTAGTTCAAACCTCATCAATATAAATAACAGTAAAGGTAAGGTAAAGTTGCCATAGTCCCAGGGAACCGCACTCTCATCAGAAAGAAGCAACAGGTGGTGGTTTAATTAGAGGATTACCATGCTTCATGTCAGGGGAGAGGTTGAGCAGGAGAGTTGTTCATGGTAACCTCAGCTAGTGTGGGAATTGAATCCATGCTGTTGCTGTCATTGCAGTGCAAACTAATTATCCAGCCAACTGAACTAAATGATCTTTTAGAAATCTGAGTACATGGTAGACTATATTTGTTTCGGACCTTTATTACTCATTTAGCCCCTATAGTTATACACACACACACACACACAGTCATGGCTGAACAGAGTATTGGATACTGATGAGATGTTAAGCCTGTTGATAATGATGTGTCATGGTAGACCTCCCTTCGTCCTACCTATTTACCAGTTTTGATGATAAAACAGCCTTTGTCACTTATGCCTGCCTTCAAATGTCAATAATAATATGACAGAGGAGGCAATTAAGGCTCTTCATTACCACTTAATTGGGCCCAAGGACAAGTGGCCTCATGGGCATTTTATCTGCTGGAAATACACTCGGTGCAATGTCAGGAGGTGGGCATAAAATCCAGCCCAATGTCTTTCACTTAGATTTTATCCCAGTTATAATGCTGAAACTTACTCTGCTTTATTCATATATCTCCAATATTATCTGAGGTGGCTTAAATGCACTTGTTCTGGGAGCATTCAGAAAAGATTCAGTAGGCTGAACTCAGTAGTTGGTCTTATGAGAAAAGATTGAGCAGGGTAGGCTTATACTCATTGGTCTTTAGAAGACTTAAGAGGCAATCCTATTGAAACATGTAAGATTCTGAAGGGGTTTGACAGGGTAGATGCTGGAAGTCATTGCCTGTAACTAGAACTGCAGTTTCAAAACAAGAAGACAGATAAGACAGTAATCCTTCTCTCAAGATCATCAATGTTGGAATTCTCTTCTCCAACAAGCATTGAAGGTTGAATCATTGAGGCAGTGGCTTTGTGGTAATGTCATTGGCATAGTAATCCAAAACCTTAGGCCAATGTTCTGGGGATATAGATTTGAACTCCACCATGACAGGTGATGAAAGTTGAACCTAGTAAGAATTTGGAATGAAAAGACTGGCCTGACAGAAACCATCTAACCACCAAAGAATTGTAAAAACCATCTGGTTCACCAGGGAAGGAAACCTGCTGCCCTTGCCATGTTTGGCCACATGTGATTTCAGATCCACAGCAATATGATTGACTCTTAATTGTCCTCCTGGATAGTAAGAACTGCAGCTGCTGAAGTCAGAGATAACACAATGTGGAGCTGGAGGAACACAGCAGGCCAGGCAGCATCAGAGGAGCAGGAAAGTTGACGTTTCGGTCCTGGATGCCACACATACCCATGCACAAATAGATGAAAGGGAGTCAAGAGTTATCGGGGACAAAAAGTGGAGTCGAGGCAATAACCTGAGCAGCTATGATCTGATTGAATGGTGGAACAGGGTTGAGGGGTCGAATTAACTATGGCTGCTCCTGTTCTTAAGTTCTTAGCTCTCAGTACCAACTAAATTGTCAAAGATTTTCAACTAAACAAAGAAACATATAGAGATTTTACATAAAATTAATAGCGAGGAGTAAGTCAGCCAATGTAATACATTCCTATTTCGGAAAATTTACAAATAGATGTAACTTCCATCTTATTCCTTATAAGATTGGATGTCAATACTACCTTGATCTTTCTCATACCTGCTTGCTACTGATTTGCAGAAGTCTAGTGCCTAAGAATACAAGAAGGAAAGGCTAAACACAGCAGGGTGATTTTAAACAGATTTTTTAATTCTCAATGTAACTTCTCACATTCCTTTAAATTGCTGCATTAAGGAGAGTAGTTGCTGACTACGCATTTGAAGGTTTTTCTGTTCTTCATGCAACTTGTCTTGTTCCTGAAGCAATTTCGCCTGCAAATGGAGATTAATTTGTTAATTTATAAAAGGTATCTCACCTCACAACTGATGTTCTCATCTTTGCATCCCCTTTTACAAATCAGACCATTAAAAATCATTGGTGTTAACATTTTTTGATCAGGAAAATGGATATTTTTACTCAAACAACAAGAGCCATGTTTTGAACATTTCACATGGGGAATTGTGACAGTTCACCTTTGTGGACATTTCATCTATCCTTCATAATCTAAAGACAAACTATCCCCTTTAAAAAGGATACAAGAACAGAAATTTCTTGAAAAGATCAGCAGGTCTAGCAGTATCTTTGGAGAGAACTCAGAGTCAACGTTTTGGATCTAGTGACCCTTCCTCAGACCCTTCTTTTTAAAGAGGAGCTCATTGGAAAGAATTAACAGCAAACTGTTTGGACCTGGATAGTAGCAAAAGCATTATAAATAGAGTGACTAGTAAGAAAGACACTTTCACATTTTCTTATCTGATGTTAATGCATCAGTTGACAAGGTAGGAAGAATGAGAGAAGGAACATTTTCATAAAGATCCAGGAAGGGAATTGGCTTGAGTGGACAAATGGCCTACTCCTATGTCCTATATTCAAGGCTCTGAGAAGCAAATGAGAGCAGATGGCATAAAGTGCAAGCTGCAGATGGTGTGACCATAAATCTTTTCATGCTACCTCATTTTTCCAAACTGCAACCATCTGCTTCTGCATTTCTGCCTTAGATACCTGAGATGTGCCAAGTGGGCAGCACAGCAGCTTCACCAAAAAGAGTGAAAACCAGAACAGACCTCTGATGATGCCAAATGAACAAAAAACAGAGCAAATGCATGCTCCAATCAAATTTTCATGGATTATATTGCACTTACCACCTCTGAGCTGTGAAAGACAGGTATATTATTCAATTTTTTGTATTTTAACAGCAGCATGATGGCTCAAGAGGTTAGCACTGCTGCTTCACAGTGCCAGGGACAGGGTTCAATTCCACCCTTGGGTGACTGTCTGTGTGGAGGTTGCACATTCTTCCCGTGTCTGTGAGGGTTTCTTCTGGTGCTCTGGTTTTCTCCCACAGTCCAAATATGTGCAGGTTAGGTGGATTGGCCATGCTAACTTGCCCATAGTGTCCAGGGATATGCAAGCTAGGTGGATTAGCCATGGGAAATGCAAGGTTACAGGGATGGGATGGGTCTGGGTGGGCTTGATGGGCTGAATGGCCTACTTCTACACTGTAGGAATTCTATGACTCTATGATTAATGTTCCCCCTGCAGCAGGTCACTGTCAGGTATGCACACCAGCTATTTACTCCCAGGATCTACATGTGGGCCAGTTTGGCATCTAACGCAGCCAATTAGAGGAAATTGCAGAGGTGAAATCTAAGGGCAAAGATGCAGAAAGTCTCATGGTGTTGGGGGTAATACTTTTAGCTTGTATAGAGGCCTGGTTAACTAACCTGAAACAAAGTCAGATAAATGGGTTATTTTCCATTTGGCAAACAGTGGTGAGTGAAACGTCGCAGGGTTTAGTGCCTGGGACTCAACTACTTACAATCTATATTGATGACGCGGATGGACAAACAGTATAATTTAGCCAATTTTGCTGATGATACATAGACAAATAGGAAAGTATGGGTATGTTGTGCAAATGACACAAAAAGTCTGCAAAGGGATACAGATATTTTAAGTGAATGGGCAAATACATCAGCAGATGAAGTATAATGTAGAAAATATGAGTTTGTGCGGAATATTATTTAAATTGAGTGTGCACAATGATGTCATACAGAGGGATCTGGTTACTCTCTTTAATTATTCATGAAATGTTAGCATGCAAGAAAGTAATTAGGAAGACAATTGGTAAGATCACACTTGGAGTGCTGGATACAGTTTTCCTTATTTAAGGAGGGATGATACTTGCATTGACGCAGTTTAAAGAAGGTTCACTAAATTCTGGGATTAGGGGTTGCATCTATACTTATTGGAACTTAGCAGAATGAGAAGTGATCTTTATTGAAGGTAATGCAGTATAAATTTATATAAGATTCTGAGACAGCTTGATAGAGTAGATGCTGAAAGGACATTTCCCCTCATGGAGCAATCTAGTACAAAGAGCACAGATTAGAAATGAAGCATTTTCAATTTAGGATGGAGATGATGAGAAACTTTTTCTCTCATAGGATTAGTCAAAGAGTCATACAACATAGGCACAGGCCCTTTGGCCCAGCATGTATGTGCTGATCAGCAAACACTAAACTACACTAATTCCATTTACCAGCACTTGGTCCATAGCCTGGCATTTTAAGTGCTTGTCCAGAACCTTCTTAAATGTTGTGAGGGTACCTACTTCCACCACCCTCTCAGGCAACATGTTCCACATTTCCATCACCCTCTGAGTGGAAAACCTTTTCCTCATGCCCCCTCTAACCCACTGAGTCCTCACTTTAAATATTTGCCCCCTGGTTTTAGACGTGTTGCCGTGGTGGAAAGATTTTCATGATCTACCCTGTACATGTGTCTCATAATTTTGTATACTTCAATCAGATAACACTCAGCCTCCTCTGCTCCAAGGAAAATAAATCCAGCTTATCCAATCACTCCTCATATCTGAAAATTTTCCATCCTAGGCAACATTCTAGGGTCCCAGCATCGAACCCAGTGATAGTTGGTCACTGATGTCCAATCACAAAAACAGCCTCCACCATCGTCCTTTGCCTCCTATTTATGAGACAATTTTGGAACCAGTTTGCCAATTTGTCTTGGATCCCATGGGCTCTTACCTGTTGGACCAGCCTTCGACTGGGACCTTGTCAAAGGCCTTACTGAGGTCCAACAGGTAAGCGATATCAACTGCATTATCCTCATTGACATATTTAGTCACATTTTCAAAAAACTCAATTAAATTAGTCAGACAGGATCTCCTTCCTGTTACTCTTTGGAACACAATGGAACAATGGAGGCACTGTCATTGAACATATTCAAGGCTGAATTTGATAGAATTTAATAAGGGAGTGAAAAGTTTTAGGGGACAGACAAGTTAGTGAACACGATTAGATCAGCCATTATCTTACTGAGTAGTGGAGCAGATTCAACGAATGTCTGGTTTATTCCTGCTTCTATTTTTTAGGATGTGGAGATGCTGGTGTTGGACTGGGGTGAACAAAGTCAGAAGTCACACGACACCAGGTTATAGTCCAACAGGTTTATTTGAAAGCAGAAGCTTTTGGAGCGCTGCTCCTTCATCAGGTGAAGTGATGAAGGATGCAGCACTGATGAGCTGCACCTTGGCCTGATGAAGGTGCAGTGCTCCAAAAGCTCCTGATTTCAAATAAACCTGTTGGACTATAACCTGGTGTTGTGTGATTCCTATTTTTTATGTTCTTGAGTTTCTGTCTTTGGGTTTGAATTTTCAACACAGATTTCCTTTTGTGCTAGTACTAGCAATGACCCAAGTTTACTCCTTAATTTTTGGAAATGCATCATAAAATTTAGGAATAAATGGATAATCCCCACCCTTTGTCTGAACAGCTCTTGTCTTTCTCGATCATTTTGCTCAGCCCGCATTCTAAGCCAGGCTTCATTCTGAGATTTATGTTTTTCTAGCATCTCCTGAAGTTCCTGAAAGACAATGATAAGAACACTTTATTTACAAAAGTGAAAAAGGCTGGAATTTATTCAAATTGAATTTGAAATTTTATTCCAATACTTCAGGATTTTAATTTTTCAGGTCTTCCAAGTCATAAAAAAATGACACTCTAAACTGAAATAAAAGCAAAGTATCTGTGAAGAGAGAAAAACAGAGTTAATATTTCAAGTCCAATATGAATTTTCTTTGAAACCCTAAATTTAAGTTTGAATTCTATCATGTTGAAATTAAAAGTCAATTTTGACAATTTGCTCAAATCAAAATTACCTACAATACAAACACAGAGAACACTAAATATACGTTATATGTTTGCTATTATGATTCTCAATGTAGCGCATTCCTTATTTGGAAAGTAAAATGTGCAGCCCTAGCATTATCCCAAAGTGTGGCAAATTATAGGACCAGTCACCCAGACAGGTCATGCACAGATTTTAGCTGTTGATTTAGGGACGGTGTGGGAATACATCTCAGCCAGCATTGGTGCATGTTCTAGAGGTATGTGAAAATAAAATTAAATGAAGAAATATACAATAGAAAGTAACTTACTATTTAAGAAATATTCTTTTAGAGTCATAGAGCACAGAAACAGACCCTTCAGTCCAACTCATCCACACCGACCAGACATCCCAAATGGACCTAGTCCCATTTGCCAGCATTTGACTCATATCCCTTTAAATCCTTCCTATTCATATACCCACCCAGATACCTTTTAAATGTTGTACTTTTACCCGCCTCTACCACTTCCTTTGGCGGCTCGTTCCATACACACATCGTCTTCTACCTGAAAAAGTTATCCTCAGGTTCTTTTTAAATCTTACTCCTCTCACCTTAAACCTATGCCCTCTCATTTTGTACTCCCCCATCCTAGGAAAAAGACCTTTGTTATTCACCCTATCTATGCCCCTCATGATTCTGTAAACCTCTATAAAGTCGCCCCCAAGCCTCTGACTTTAGCTGTTGATGCTACGCAATGGAAAAATATATAATTGCATCTTCAGAGTCTGCGATTTGATATTGCATCTCCTTTGTGCAACATATTCTAGGTAGTTGGTATCACAGCTACTATCTTGCAAACAGACTGTCTATAAATTAGTGTAACAACATATAGCTCATGGAATAAAGAATCTCATTCCAGGATATCCCAAAGCACTTCAAAACTTATTTCATTAGATTAAAGTATAGTCATTTTTGCAAAGTAGAAAAAGGTGACAGCCAATGTGAGCACAGCAAAATACTACAAACAGTAATAAGATGATTGAGCTCACATTGAGGATGGAATTTGCTAACCATAAAATGATTGTGAGGATCATACTAAGTTAAATGATTGTGGCATGCAGCCAGCATTAAACACATAATTGAATACCTGCACATTTGTGTAGCGAAGCGCAAAATCATGTGGGGGTGACACAATTTCACACCATCCTACATCACTTAAAGCAGACCTGTTTAAAAGGGAGGTATATTTTGGGTTGGACAGGTGCTGGAAACCATTGTAAAAGATTTTGATTTGGGAAAGATACAGGCATTGCGCAACAGGTCAGAAAGCAAGTTTCAAGATTTTCTGACAGTGCCCTGGAGTCTTTGCTACAGGAGATGGAAAGGAGGAGAGATGTCTCTGATTCAAAGTAGACAACCTTTACAAAGGCAGTTGGACAAGATATCTGGTAACAGTCAATGCTAGAAATCTAGCGTTGAAGATTTGAACACAATGACACAACCGGTTTAATAATCACAACAGTATTCAGTGAATGTATCTTCAAATGCCATATCTCACCAGTTGTATCACTATCCTCTCACATTCAAAATGTGTCACATCACCCTTGGCACTGACCATCAAATTCCATTAATCGTAACTCATAGTCCCACCTCACCTGTAAGCACATAGCATATGTTATTCACACCTAGCACAAAGGAAGATGGTGATAGCTTTTGGAGGCCAATCATCTCAGACCAGGACATTGCTACAGGAGTTTCTCAAGGTACAGCCTCACATCCAGAATCGCAGTTACTACAGCAGTGCATTTCCCATCCATCATAAGGTTAGAATTCTGGGTGTTCATTTATGATTGCACAGTGCCCAGAACTATTCATGAATCCTCAGATACTGAATCAGTCCATGTCTAAATACAGCAAGACTTGGTCTTGAGCTGATAAATAGCAAATAACATTTGCACCACAGGCAATGATCAGATCCAACAAGAGAAAACCAAACAATGCGCCCTTGATAACCAACAGCATTACCATCACTGACTTGGGAGTCTTTAAAAATTGTGATAGGAACTCAGTTCTGAGATTCCAAGCCCCATTTCTGGTGGCAGCTATTTTTACCAGCACAGAATAAAGGTGTAGGCAGCAAGCATGCATCTTGCACTCCTGGCCTTGTTGGCTCCATTGCAGGGATGGACAACTCATAACTGCAGTGAGTTTCTGGAGTTAGGCCAGATTCTCCATGATTTGTGGTTCATGTCACCTCAGAAGAATGTTGAATCGTATTTTGGTTCAGGAATCTTTTGAAAGGCGAGCTCAAAAGGTCTTGCTTATGTTCCCTATATCCGTTTCCTTGTTTCCATGTTAACTCCATGACCCTATTACTCCTTTGACCTCCATACCCTCTTTATGCTCACGATGTGGTCTCCATGTCCACTGTATGCCTTTCTATGGCCTGCATATCCTCAACATATCCACTTATCAAGAGGACAGTATATACAGAATCAATGAACAGATGTAATCACAAATGTAGAAATGCTGAGGAGAAAAATGTAACCCAACTGCTGTTCCTACAGATCTACAAAACTTTCAATTGTACAGAAAAATTATAGTATCAATAATAGAAGCTTTTACAACTTCATATCTCCTAAACTCATCTAAATCAATATTGAAATGTCGACCAACAAGATCACAGAAAAATGTTTTATATAACCATACAAAGATGTTAATCATAAAACAAAGTTGTCAAAACAGCTAATACTGAGCTAATATATTTGAAAGTCTCAGAACACTGACATGCAGTAATAACTGGAAAATGTGGAGAAGCTACCCCTGATATTTCTCTCAATGACTTCCATGAATCAGGCGGGACTTGCGGCCTTTCGGCAAACAACGTAAAAGTTAAACCAGGTTCTGATGCCTCATTGTCCCAGAAAGAATCATATCAAACTTGAAACATTAACTTTGTTTCTTGTGTCTCGACAAATGCAGCCAGACCTGCTGAGTATCCAGAGCAAATTTTATTCACTATTCCAATTTCTGTTGTTTTTTGATAGAATATCTCACCTGTTGCTGATTTCTGTACTGCTTATTGTAAGCCTCTTTTTCTTGCTGAAAAGCAATTTTGGCCCGAGTAAGTTCTCCTTTCTCACTGTGATCAAAAATGGGACAAAGGTTATTCACGTATTTATTATTCTGTTTTGTACGCCACATAATAATCAGATGGCACTGTCATTCTTATACAGTCAGATTAATGAGCTAAATGGTTATCCTGTGGTTCATATCACCAACAACGTGGGTTGGAAAGAGTTAATGTTGAAACTGCATTAAGCTCTGCCAGTCTCACGATGTTACAAAACCATGGGGTGGAAACGAAGCGGTCCAGCATGAGGTCATGATGTAAACTGAAGGTCTGCTTTCAAGTCCCACCTTCCCCAGACATATGTCATAACACACCTGAACAGGTTCATTAACAACATCAGAAATAAGAATTGGAGGCACTATTCTACCTTAGCCACAAAATGTCACCAGTTGGTACCGCAACATATGAGGCACACAGTCTGTGAACAAGGTCAGGCAATTTAGAACTGAGATGAGGTATGAACCAATTAAAAACATTAAAACATGTGGGGATGATACAGGAAAACGACGTGGAAGCAGACCAGTCATGGTCGCATTGAATGGCATATGGGCTCAAAGGGATGAATGATCAACATTCATATGTTTGCTCTGAACTTACTAATGTACTCATGGCATTAACAGCTCTGCTGTATAGCTGCCCTACACGCTCCACAAATATACATTCCTAAGGTTTTGGAGTAGATTTGTAGCTCGGGTTGTGGGTGTTGAGGTTGGTTGGCTCGCCGAGCTGGTTTGTTGTTCCGCAGACGTTTCGTTACCGTGCTTGGTAACATCCTCAGTGCAGCCTCGGATGAAG